>NC_137960.1:28492462-28592462 GCF_963924665.1 Micromys minutus
GAGATTAACATCTTCTGAGGTTTTCTCCTGTAACTTGAAGTTCTTGTCATACAGATATTTTACTAGCTTGAATTAGAGTCAAACCAAGATATTTTCTATTACTTGTGACTATTGTGAAAGGTGTTGTTTCCCTAATTTCTTTCTTAGCTTGTTTATCCTTTAAGTAGAGAGATGCTACTGATTTGTTAGAGTTAATTTTATATCTAGCTACTTTGCTGAAGTTGTTTATTAGCTGTAAGAGCTCTCTGGTAGAATTTTGGGGGCCACTTGTGTATACTATCCTATCATCTGCAAATAGTAATATTTTGACTTCTTCCTTTCCAATTTGTATTGCTTTGACCTCCTTTTGTTGTCTAATTGTACTGGCTAGAGCTTCAAACACTGTATTAAGTATATATGTAAAGAGTGGTCATCTTGAGGGAGAAACAAGATAATGACAGAAGGTGGAGAAAGGGAGGACCTGGGGTTAATAGAATAGAGGTCAGAAATAAGTAATAGATACTGTAGGGGATAGGAGAGAAATAAATACATAGGGTCAGGAAATCAAATAAAAAGATGTATCAGGAGGTGGAGGGGAAATTAAGAACTGGGGCCAACCACTGGAAGGTCCCAGACACTGAGAAAATGAGAACTTCCCAGGAACAAGTGGTGTAATTTTAGCAGAGAAGAGGAGATAGAACCTGTACAGACTTCTGCCAGTAGATAGGCAAGGCTCCCAGTCATGGGATGGAGCCACACATCTATCTCAATGTTTTTAACACAGAAATGTTCGTGTTCAAAGGAAGAACAGGAACAAAATTCAGAGCAGACACTGAAGAAAGGACCATCTGAGGACTACCCTACCTGGGGATCCATCCTGTCAGCTGACATCAAACCCAACACTGCTGCCCTTGCCAAGTGGCACTTGCTGACAGGAACCTGGTATGGCTGGTCTTTGGGAGGTTCAGCCAGCAACTGACTAATACATATGTGAGTTCTTGGAGCCAACCATTGGACTAAGCTCAGGGACCCTGGTGAAGGAGGTAGAGGAAGGACTGGAGGAACTGAGGGGAATCATAACCTCATAGGAAAAACAATATCAGCTTGCCTGACCACCAAGTGCTCCCGGGGACTAGACCACCAACCAAAAAATATGCAAGGATGGATTCATGGCCCAGATAAATAGGTAAAAGGGAATAGCCTTGTCTTATTTAAATGGGAGAGAAGACCCTTGGTCCTGTGGTGATTTGATGCCCAAGTGCAGGGGGATACTGGAGGAGTGGTGTGGGAGAGGGGCTAGGTGGTTGGGGAACACCCTCATAGAGGCAAAAGGGAGGGATGAAAGGGAGGTGGTGGGATAGGAGCCTTGAAAAGGGGTAACTGGGAAATGAAATGTCATTTGAGATATAAGGAATGGGAGGGTTAATTTTTAAAAAGCTACAGCTTAAAATAAACTAACATTGTTATATTAAAAAACACTCAAATTCTTACTGGAATCTAATAATCTTTCAGTTCTTACTCTGATATCAAGTAAAGGATTTGCATGGTTTTCCAGGTCCTTCTAATCAATATAGAGTCTCTGAGTGGATGGAATAAAAAGACATCAGTTCCAGAAAAGACAGCAGACATATGTACCATGGCCATAGAAAATCTTACTTCCACAGGGACTGAGATGTCCAAAACAAAGTATCTGATACTTTAACTGAATTTTAGTTGCCATTACTAAATATTCCTTAAAAACAAATTCCTGTGCTCCAGAATAATAACCCAAATCAATTCCTATGGCAATGACAAAGTTCTTCTCCTGGGCACTGCCCCTTGCCCATACAGGGTCCCTTGGGGACCTCCAGAAGAGATGACTCCCTCTGTCAAACACATCTCTCCCATCATCCCATGCAACCAGTGAACATTACTTCAATAAAGTTTTAGTTTCATAACAATTGGAAGTGGGGAGCCATTAAAATTGTAGATGAAGGAGATGAAGGCAAAGATGCTATCTGCCAGGACCTTTTCTTTTCCCCTTGTTGCCACACATTTTTCTAGAAATACTAGGTCAGTGATAAAGAATTGTAGTATATATTCATGGTCATGCTCCAGAAAAGTTTTCTGAATGAGGTATTATGATGTATAATGAAACAAAAGACTAACCAGCAACTGAAACATTATTCCTATTTTGCTGCTTTGCTCACTATTTCTAAGGAGAACACCAGCTTGCCTGCTTAGGAGTCATGAATCATCTTTGACTAAAAAATGGGATGCATGAGGGGAAAGTAACCACTGATGAACTAGATAACAAAGCAATCTTTGCACATCATTCTAGCACAGTATGGAGTAGGCGGGGCTAAGCAGGGAAGCTTTTATTCAGAGACAGTAGAAGCTCCATGGCCTACCCAGTTAATAGCTACCACAAGCAGTGTGAAGTTCTATTTTAGTGGAGGTTTGTGTATGCTTAACGAATCAGAAAAGCTCATTTGTCTCCTTTTCTATAAACGGGGCCACACAGTGAGTTACCAGTGCCTTTCGCTCTTTTGATATTATTTCATTTTATTTCCTTCAAAAGAAAAGGCAATAAAAGTCTTGTAGGGTTGACTCCACATGAATAGAATAAATTCACAAGACTGAAACTTTTTTATGAGAAAAAAAGATCCTTCCAGCAACATAGGCAGAGATTAATATCTGGGAGTAAATAGACCACAGACCATTTGCTAAATTTTGTTTCAAACACTGTCTCTCAAGAGTGATTTCAACAAGCCAGAACAAAATCCATCTTGTTAATTTGCAGTCACACTGTGTAAATTGGGCTTTTTTACAGAAAGACATTGGTCTCGAAGGAATGGTTGGATAACATACAGGTGTCTGTGAACCTACCACTAAGCATCAGCAGAAAGGGGGTGTGCCCTCTCAAGCTAGCCCACCTGCCTTTATAGGTGATAAAGAGTAAATTATCTCAGCCAGCAGAGTTCCAAGGCATACCATGAGCTCCTAGTGACATTGCTCTCTGGATTTTCCAATAATGAAGCTCATGGGATGGGAGGAAGGAAGGAAGGAAGGAAGGAAGGAAGGAAGGAAGGAAGGAAGGAAGGAAGGAAGGAAGGAAGGAAGGAAAGGGGAAAGAAGGCAGGAAAACATAAGTTCCAACAAGCATTGAGTGACCAGCAAAATCTAGGTAACTCTTTAAACCTTATTGGTATCACAGACAACATGGTGCTGCCTTAACTTGCTTTATTAGAAAGAGCATAGAACAATCAAAAAATCTTGGATGTTCCCCAGAGTTTGACCTTAAAAGTCAGAGATATTAACAGTCAAGATGTCAAGAGAGCCATTAAAAGGGCACACTCGTTTAATTCCATGTTAAAACACTCTGTTAAAACAACACATGAGGGACTCTAACCTGATGTTTCATAAAATTTTTCATAACAATTTTCACCTTGCAGTAGAGTAAGTCACAACACTAACAGTGCTTCACACAATGATGAAGCAAATTACAAATTACTCCTAGACTAGTTACCCTTCGGCTGCTAGTTACGAAGCAATTCTTAAAAGATTCTGATAAAATCCTAGCTATCCAAGGCTAGAATATTGCTTTGCCCTAGTTATAGACATCTTTCTAGCCCCTCTTCAATCTGCTTTTGTTTTCCTTGTTGAAATTAATGATGACCCATTATAAGCAGCAGATAACATCACTTTGTTAAAAGATATATATATATATATATATATATATATATATATATATATATATATATATATATATATCTTTTCACTGAGATGAAATGGAAAAGTCCATCTACCCACTTCAGCTAGCTCAAGTTTAAAATGTGCTGACAATGTGAGAGACTGAGAAAAACTGCAGAAGAGAGTGAGAATATGGGCGTGGATAGAAGGAGAGGGGCAGGAGCCAAGGCATGAATGAGTGAATTGCTCCCTTTCTGTCTCTCAATAGTCCTAACAGTTTTGGCTCTTTAACCCTTTTCCCACCCTGTGTTCCAACTACTGTTCTCTACTCCCCCGTCTTTCATAAACTCAACAGTGATTTGATTTTGTTCTACCGAGTTATTGTATATGGATCTCAATCTCCAGTCTAACAGTTCTAAGTGGTGGGGCCTAATGAGAAATACACCGAATGTGAAGACTGTACCCCACTGATGGAGAACTGTTGTGTTTGAACATCTTGACACTATGATAAAACATGACAACCAACAGTGACTTATGCTTTCTTTTGACTAATAGTTTCAGAGGGTGTGTCCATAATGTCAGCAGCAGGTGACTCCAGCACAAAGCAGAATGATCACCTCCTCAACAGAAAACATAAGAGAGCAAATTGGAAGTGGGGTGAAGCTATAAATGCTCAAAACCTTCCCATGACTATGTAATTCCTCCAAGAGTTTACCTCCTAAAGGTATAATAACCTCCTCAAACAGTGCTACCAACCAAATGCTTACATTTGAGAACCTGTAGAAGACATATCTCATTCACTCTACCACTAATGCCATTATCATGAAGCAGTTTTCGTGATGCCAAAAATAAATTTCCTATAGAAGTGAGTTGAGTTGCAACTTGTTCTCTTGCTTTTCTATCATGAGTGATACCACATGAAGTCTTTTGCTACATAATGACACTTCGATATTGAACTTACTGACTGTAAGAGATAAAACTCTGACAACTACACAGACTCGGATATTTTGTTATTATAGAATAAGACAAATTCTGGGTCTATATTGTTTTTGTGTTTTCACCGCAGCAATACCCAGCCAAGGACTTCTTGTTATCATTCCCTGTGGTATGACCAAGGGTTTGAAGTATCCACGGTCTCATACCCTACTGGATCTGAGTGAAACCATCTAAAGAGGATTCTATTCACAAATCTCATGTGAGGAGAGGGTTATTCAAAGTTCCCAGGCCTGAGAAGTCCTAGCCACATGTAGCTACAGTGGTAAAGTGTGCCTGGACTGATATTCTCTATATGGTCTTCTGAAAAGCTCAAGAGACTTTGGAAGCATCATCTCCCCATCACATAGTCAATATTTAACTGAGCCACAAACATCCCCAAACACTCCCAGGACTGCCCAGTACTACTACCCAATTCTACTTTGGCAGGTTCCAAAATGGGTTTATATACCATCAGTTAACCCAAGTAACTGGCCAGAATACGAAGAGCATAATATAATCCCTGACAATCACCTTTCACCCAGGTACTATGCTGTCACCTGCTGGCTGACACACAGAACTCAGACCTCACTACCAAGCCCTGAAACTTTAGAGGATGACTGGTCTGCTACTTTTCTAATGCTTGTGACTCTCCAACCTCTGGCAGACCAAACCCTTATTTCTGACTCTACCCATTTCTAGCTCCCTGCCATTCTTTGCTACTACTTCTATGGTAAATTCAGCACAGCTTATGTCAGAAAGATTCATAGAAATTCATTGCTAAAAAGTAAAAACAATGTTCAGACTAAAGATGTGGGAACAGGGATCCAGAGGGTTGTGAAGTAGGTAAACTGACTCCAGAGACTAGAATTGATGGGCAGATCTATTGTAATGTGCAGCAGCAAACATTTTTCAAGCAAACTTTGGACCAATGAGGAATCCACAGGGGCTCTGTCATAGTCAACTAATGGCAGTATGGGAAGGTGGCAGACTGACAGCACCCAAGGAGATGTCCATAAAGATGAAGCAGCCACTACCCTGTCCCAAGACCATTTTGGGGTTCTGTTAGTTTGCTAGGATTTTCTATTTTATGTCAGTGGTGTGACAGCCAACTTGGGCACTAGTACTATCAGAACAGTATAGAAACTTCCCTCAGTGTGTACCTGGCCCTACCTAGGGGCCTCAGCACCCACATCCAATACACAATATATTCTTTTTTAAATAAAATTTTACATTTATATATTTATTTTGGATGGGCCTAAAGAGGGTGATGAGTTGGACATGTGCCAAAAAAATCTGAAGTAGAAATTATATGACAACTTTTCAGGAGTTATTTTTCTCCTTTTACAATGTAGGTTCCTGAGATCAAACTCAGGTCTTCAATCCTAGTAGCAGGTGTCTTTATACATTGAGGAATCTCACCAATCTAATCAGGTATACAGACAACTGAATTCTGACAAATAGTCTGGAGAGAATATCATTTGAATGAAGTAAAGAAACTTAGACGTTGTCTTCTACTTTTCTATTTCTGAGATGAGACAATATGACAAAAGCAACTTATAGAAAGAGTGTATTTGGAGCTTACAGTTTTAGAGGATTAGAGTTCATGATACTGAGACCAAAGAGTATAGTAGCAGGCAGACAGGCATGGTGTTGGAAGAGTAGCTGAGAATCTAAATCTTGAGATACAGCCATGACACTGAGAGAGCTGAAACTCCAAAGCCCATCCTCGGTGATGAACCTTTCCAACCAAGCCCCACCTCATGATCCTTCCCAAAGAGTTCTATCAACTGAGTGCTAAGTATTCAAATATATGAGGCTGAGGGGCCCATTCGTGTTCAAACCATGATGGATGTTTACATGTAAAAGTTGTCTTCTCAAATGCTGAAGTTCCCTCGGGATATTTGGGGCTATGATCTCATAGACAATCGCTAGTATGATTTTGAAGTAATTCTCTATTACAAAGACATGATGGATTGAAGGGTGGCCTCTGTTTTACTTTCCTTATTGCTTTCCTGAAACCAGGAGACAAGAAACATTACAGTTGTGGATATACATGCCAGACTGTGGGAGGCCAGTTGATTACATTGCAATGGAAGTCAGGAAGGAAAGTGTAAGCAGGAAGTGGGACAAGACTACTAAACTTGAGTGCTCACTGTAGTGACCTACTTCTTCCAAAAAAAACTCCACTCCCTCAGAACCTTCTTAAAGAACACTACCTGCTGGGGACCAAGTGTACAAACACAGGAGCCAATGTGGGACATTTCACATTCAAACCACATCTGTCTCAGACCCACATAGGCTAATGGCCATATCATAATACAAAATGTACTCATTTCAATATAGTCTCCTATCATCTTTAGCAGACCAAGTACTATTTTTGTTTTTGTTTAAAAAAAAAAAGGTTCCAATTCAATTCCTCACTGAAACTCAAGACAATGTGTTAACTACAACAAATCACAAGGCAAATGATGTACTTCTAACATACAATGACAAAGGTTAAATATTCATATTAGGAGGTGGGACAGATGGGAATACAACATGGAAATAATGAGCTAAAACAGGACTGAAATACAAGAAAGCAAATAATAAAACCCAAAACCCTACATCTACCATGTGTGGCTCATCATGGAATCATGTGTGTCTAGAGGATTATATTTGTCCTTAGCAGATGCTCCATCATCCTGACACCACCAGGCATCTTGGCTTCTCTATTGCAATTGCAATGTAGGCTTCACTTTCACAGCTTCAAAAAGTGGCCTCTCCAGAGCCTGACAAATATAGAGGTGGATGTTCTCAGTCAGCCATCAGACTGAGAATGGGGTCTCCAATGGATGAGTTATGAAAAGGACTGAAGGAGCTGAAAAAGTTTCAATCCCATAGGAAGAACAACAATATCAACTAACCAGACCCCCGAGAGCTCCCAGAGACTAACTTACCCACCAAAGAGTACACATGAAGGGACCCATAGCTCCAGCCACAAATGTAGCACAGGATGGCCTTATTAGACATCAGGAAAGGAGAGGCTCTTTTTTGTGAAGTCTTGATACCCAGTATAGGGAATACTTGGGTGAGGAGGTGGGAGGTTGTGGGTGGGTAGGGGAGCATTGTTATAGAGGCGGGGGAGGGGAAATTAGGTAAAGGAGGGAAAAAAGTGGCCTCTCAGAACTTTCTTGTAGGGATCCCAATTACACAACACATTACCCGAAGTTATTCCATTACCTCTTTTATGAAGCATCTTTTATGTCTGCAAAATCAGTCACACATGAAGTATGCTGCCGAGTTCTACTGCGAGCTCAAGACAAAGTATGTTCCCTTTAGACCAATGCTAGTTATAATGGTATCTGTGTTCCATGCTTGCTAAATATATAAAGACATTTTGCTGGGCAGTTGTTTTTAAGCCTGAACTACTTAAACTGCATTCTCAGTTCAGGTTCTCTCTTTTAAATAAATTTGCATTTCAGGAGTCTGAGCCTTTGATGGGTGGGATCTTACCCCCTGTAGCATTTTTCTATTTTCCTAGTACACATCTGGACTTTCCTCTTTAACAGTTAAAGCTTTTTCTAAATGCATGCTCTGTCTGCAACTTTAAACTTATCCAACTCTTCTGAACAAACTGAATATATTCATGCTTCTCTTCCACTTATAGCTTTTTCACTGTAGATCTGGGGGGAAAGTGGTAAGCAATAACCATGACACAGACAAAATATTACTCTCAGAAAAACTTCTACTGAACTTTAATAGTCCAATATTTTAAAATACAACATAACTGAGGTTCTCAGAATGCAATCGGAGTCTTTGCTATAATTTCTCATAAATACAATAAAATTCACATAGAGCCCTTGGTCCTCTCTGAAACTCCAAAACCTAGGCCTCCACAGATAACATTTTCCTCCTTAATTTGTTTGTCCACACTCCCACCAGAATAGACCATTAGGTCTTGCAATATTCAAAGGCTTTCCTAGCTCAAATTCACAAACTCGTCCAGATCCTTTCCACCAACCAGTTCCAAAGACTTAAGAACCACATGATCAGATTTATCACAGTCCCAAATATTAATGCCAGTCTTTAAGTTACATTCCTCATTGCTGTGATTAAAGACCTAAGAAGAAGCAATTTAAAGGAGAAAAGGTTTGTTCCATCCTACACTGTGAGAGGCACACTCCATCACATAAGGCAAAGCATGGGTCATGAAAAGAAAACCAGCTGATCACCTTACATTTGTAGTCAGGAGAAACAGAAATGAACAGGTAGTGGAGACAAGCCATACAACTCCAAGGCTCATCCTCTATACACCACTTTCTCTAGCAGGGCTCTACCTCTTAACAATTCTATCCACAACAACCTTCTTAACCAGCTGGGACCCAAGTATCTAAGCACAGGAGTCTATCTGAGATACTTAGCATTCAAACCTTCACTAGATAAAGAACATGGGGATTATAAAGTGGTCCTCATGATCTCCCTAATATTACCTCCCATCCCATGTTACATGTATGACACTATTACATTGCATTCCATGGTGTGTGTGTGTGTGTGTGTGTGTGTCTATGTGAGTATCTCTATGTGTTAATGTGCTTATTAATAAGTTGGTCTTAAAATAGAGATATTATCAGGATATGATGAAACTTAATTATCAGTGTATTAAAACTAGAGAAACAGGAGGTGTCGTCTCAAGATTGGGATGTGTAGAAGTATCACAGGTGACTATAATATGGCATCAGTGATGGAAAACTTTGTCATAAGCATCCTGGATGCTTTTGTAAAAGTTATACTCCCTATACTTTTAGATACCAAAATAATTGAAAACTGAATTAGTATGTGATAGAGTACATTCCCTCTTGTCTTAAATGTCATTGTCATTCATTAATTTCAAGAAATTAAATTAGTTAGATTTTAAAACAGATTTGGTGTGTTTATCCCAATACCACTAACTTTTATTTTACTATAAACTGTCTTAGATATATAAATAGACTCACAAAAAATGATATTTCTGCATACTTTCAGCATTTTTCTTCTCATCGAAGTGATTTCTATGTGTTCCATAAACCACATATTGACAAAGCAGTTTCAGTTTACCACTTAATGGCTTTGCTTCTATAAAAAAAATCTGCATCAATTTAGAGAAAATATAGCCTCATGAATGAATTGATTAATTAGATCAATTACAAATTTTAAGGTAAAATTATGCCTACAAGTTGAATTAAATGACCTGTTTTATAATTTTAACCGAAAATTGAAATGTCTTCCTTACAATTTCTATAATAGGAGGGAGCATCTGCTACAGTGAACAAAATTTCATATTAGTTTATCATTTCAGATGAACCAAATAAGCCATTATGTCAATGATTTGTAATTTATAGGAGGTTTAAATCTCCACAATTAGGCAATGTCAAGGTGCCCTTAAAAGTAGCCTGGCATTTCTGAGTAATAAATGGTCAAGTCTGGATTTATTCACAATTCTCTTATTCAAGTAATTTTGTAGTGTATTCCCTGCTTTAGAATTCACTACCCACTTAGAATTGTGTTATTTCCTGGCTGTGAGGTGTAGCCTTCCCTCAATGTGTATTTTAATTTTGTCCTATTAGTCATAGCTGAAAGGGCACTTCAGTGAGCATCATCAACATGAATTCTTGAAAGTGCTAATTGATTATAAATGAGAATATGACTAACCTAAGGAGAAATGAGGATGGGAACATTTTAAGATTAAATAGAGTTTTTGAGAGTGGAAAAGGACATAGAGGAGATTGTGTGTATATTGGGTAACGAAAGTCAAATAAAGATCCAAGAGAAAACATTTACAAAAATAAGTTGAAGTCAATGTTGCTTAAGTTACTATTTATGAAGTAATACAAGTAAAATGAACAAAATGTATGAATATATTAAAAAGGAATTTTGACAGATGGCCTTTAATTTAAAATGAAATGATTGTTTTGTTAGAAATCCTAAGAAATCCGCAATGCTCTGAGCACAACTAAATTCAGCAATATCATAAGATACAAGGTCAGTATCAAGGAGAAGATACATCTCTATAGGTTTGCAGTAAACAGATGGATAAAAAAATTAAATATTTGTTTGTAATAGAGTCAGAAGGACAATCTTTATAGTTGTGAAAGCAAGAAAACTGAAGAAATATTTTCTCTGAATATTCGACAATATATATCTTGATAATATGTTAGAAAACCCATTATCAACATGTTAGTTGTCCTTAATTACTCTACAGAATCATCAGGATCCTAACCTTAATGCAAACACATTTTCTAATAGATATTCTCTAATCAATTCTGATGTCCTCGATAGGCAAAGCAATCCTGTTAACACAGGAAGCACGAATGCTTCGTTCATTTAGTCCTAACCTCATCAGGAGTTCAGTAGCCAAGAAAAAAGTTGTATGTTGGTCACAATACGAACGGACAAGGAGAGGTCAGAATAATAGAATAGGGAATCAAAAATAAAAGACTTAAACAGTAGACTGTCTTCAGTGAAGACGCAAAGCAGCTTACTGGGAACAGAAAATCACAAGAATGGTTGTGAGGTCACCAGATACCCAGACAAAAGAAGGTTAAAGAATCTTTGAATTATGGTTGGTTTAATAATCATAATTTGAGATGATTTACAGGCCTAAAAATAAAGGTTAGAAATTTAAATTGTTTAGAAATATTGGTTTAAAAATCAATAAAGACAAAACTAGAAATTCTCATTGCAGACCGAGAAAAATTATTTGAAATGCACATTCCTGGGAGGAGATTTTTATCCAGAATAAAAGGTATGAACCAAAAATACCAACAAAAAAGAACAAAAGACTTAAAATAGCCACTTTGAAAAATACAGACACAAGTGCACAGTAAGCCCATGAAAAGGTACTTGACATCCTCAGTCATTAAAAAAGAACACAAATTAAAATTATAGCCAGAATGTCTGTAATTGAAAAGACGTTGACAATACCAAATGTTGAGGAGGATGTGAAGAACTTGGACTCCCACACGGTGCCGGTAGGCCTGTGAAATGCTAAAGCCACTTTGGAAAGCTGTTGGCGTTCTCTGTAAAATTAAATATACATCTACCTTCTGGCCCGGCAATCGATTTCTAAGGATTTACATTACCGCCACCACAACCCACAGAAACACAAACCAAATACATATTTCTACCAGGAGACCTTTAAAACCTGGAGGGCATCCTTCACAGAAACCATGCAGATGCCACATGTCAACAGGGAGAATGAGCGGAGAATGCAGAAGGCTGCTCAGCAACTAACAAAAAGCCAACTGTAGTGTGAAACAATATGGCTGCCCGCAGAACACTCTTTGAATGAGAGGAGTAAGACCCAGGTAGCCACGCGCTAGCAGAGCCAACGCAAAGGAAGTCCAAAACCAAGCAGATTTCACCTACAAAGGACAAGGAATTAGAAAAGACTTTCTCTTGGTAGAAAGTGGTACATGAGAATATGCTGACTCCTGGGACAATTGCTTGTCATGTTTGAGGTAATTGTCAAAAATCCCTCACACTAAAGAACGTAGTATTATGATTCTTTCTTAAATATCAATAATCTTTTTCTTTTATAAAAGTAAATAATAAATAATTAATCCTCCCCGCAAATAAACTGTAAGCATTATGACGGACTGTTTGTTATCTTTGGTTAATGGTCATTTGCATATACGTAATAAAGAATTAGCCTTTGCACTTCCTTATATTAAAATACCTGGAATTTAACGTATTTGAAGCCTCTAGCTAAGTCAAATGATTTGGTTTGGGTCTCAAGAAAGAAGGGTTTGCAATGGTGGGTATTGTTTCTCAGAAAGAACTTTAATGCATGGATAACCTACATATTTCTGTGCACAAAATATAAAAGACTGCATCTCATTTGGCATTCCCCAATCTAGGGAAAGTTCTCTGGGAGGTTGCCCCAGGGTGCTAGCAATATTGGACACTTGTCTCAGACCGCTAAAATTTAGAACATAGAAGCAAATGATAATGTGTTTCTAAAGCTTTTCCTTTAAAAATATATGGCATTTACTTGTTTACAGTATACACTCCCTGTCGGCAGCAGAGAAACCAAGGAGCTCAGCGCATCCCTGCAAAAATAACTAGTAAAAATAGGCAGCAACCAGATGGCACTTACTGATAATAGCACTGTCTGAAAGCCACTGCGTCACACAGGTGATGAGTGTACCACGTTCTGTTCGCCCCATGTTCAGAAACTGTTATCCTCTGAACCCTGAGGTTATAAGGCTATGTTTTTCCACACAAACTATGTCAGAAACAAGACTCCAATTAATGGTAGCAGGACCTCTAAACAGCAATATTGGACCTCGGTTTGCCCTCATTGAATACCCACCGCTAACCTAAATTCAATCACACTGAAGTGTCCCATTCAACTGAAAGCTGACTTGACTGCTGTTCCCACTTGTGCTTTGAGCACTGTCCTTGCTCCACACCATCAGAGAACTCAGTAGGTGAATGGCAGAACAAGCTGTGGCCTCTTTTAGGGAATCATTCCGATGAATTGTGGTAGGACCAATTTTTGGAAAGCATTAGAGAGACTGCTTCTACAGTCACAAGGTCTCACATATAACCATTCTCCAGAGATCCCTCTAAGGACTCTGTGCGAGACAAATTATGTCATCTGAGAACTGTGCACCATTAAAGTATAAATGCATCCGCAAACTGTAATCTCTGGTTTAGCCACTAAAAACACCACATTTAATTTGCAACCCCGTTCTAGCAATGTTCCATAAACTTATTACATGATTTATTTTTACCTATATCTCTTATATATTACTGCTTTGTCTCTGGTCCTTCATAAAATCTTGGCTGAAAAAAATAAGGTTATAAAAATTAATTTAAAAATTCGTCAAACATCTAATGGGTTTTTTTGTTTATTTATATCTGTCTATGTTGGCTTCCAATGGTCTGTCAGATATATTTAAAGAGAAAATTATATTCCTTTTAAATTTACCCATTTCACTCCTGTTTTATGGACATATCACATATATACCAGATCTCCAGATAATACTTGATAACTAAAAGAATTAACTTAAGCAAAGCCATAAATTAATATGCTGGAATATTATAAGATGTTAATTGACTCCTTAAGATATTTAAGAAAAATAATAAGGGTTTTTTATATCTTTATGAGTAAAAAGATAGCATTTAAGGCTAGAAAAGATACATTATAATACCTTGGCTGAGTAGAGACCTCTAGTTCCTAGTCATGGCCTCTAGGGGAAGAGAAGAAATTCTAGACTAATCAGGTGAAACTTACATCAATCCTGCATGCCAGGTACGTAAAATGGAAATCACAGTGTTAGAAACAAAACCATTGATGCTATATGCATTGGTCAGTTCAACAGGCTTCATACTGAGGCTAAGAACATAAAGAATAGCCTTTTTTCTCTACATGCATTTACAGAGAAGATCTAGGAGCATAATAATTAGTGTATAATAATAACACATGCATGGGTTCATCTGTGTTTAGTATTTCTTTGAGTAAGTGTGACAAGGAAAGTGCAAAGAATCTATTATTTTAAAACCTACATGTTTCAAAGAAAATCTTCTGGCCTTGTTCTGATGAAATTAAAAGGGGTCATGTTTTGTTTGTTTTTTAAGAATAGTTTGGTTTGTATTGATCATGTGATATTATAGTGTAATCATTAGAAATGTCAGTGGGAACACTTCAAGTAATTCATATAGTATTTTTCCAAATGGGAAAAGTCCTTTTCATGGCTTTGAAACATTTTGAAGAGATCTTTTTTCTAATCAGTCTTGGTCACATATAAGTCAAGGACAGAAATTGTCATTTCAGGTGAAAGAACTACTGCCTAAATATTTAAATGACAGATAAGTCTTGAAGTTGGCATGATATGTCCCTGATAATGGGATGAGAAAAATGGTCTTCATAGTGTTTGACCTTGGAGATTTACATATATTGATTAATATAGGCCATAATTTTATCACAATGAGCCATCTTTTTCTTTTACCCTTCTTAGACTGCCAAGCTGTCTTCTATAAATCTGACTTCCTTTTGAATACCATGTACAGAAGAGATTCCTTTTATAATTCCTTTTTATGGTGTTGGTAGGGATAGCTGAAAGCACAAAGCAGCTAAAGAACATTGGGTGATTGGCAGGAACGGATGGTCACCTGTGATTTTCAAGACCCAGAATCAAGTATTCCAAAACTAGAGCTGCAATCCGAAACCATCCTCACATCATCCCCATGGTCAAGTTACTGGCTTTGTGTACCTCCTGTGGGGTGGTTTGGACACTGCTACATCTAGACTTAGCACTCATATGAGGATAAGCTGGGTGATGGAAATCATTGAGTTATGCCTGTCTTCTTTGTATCCCCCACAGAACCTAGCATGCATTTTCCTGCAACCAGCTGTTAAAAATGGGGTTCTGCATTAAAACTATAAAAATTCTGATTGAAAGAGTCTATGTACACTTGGTTTCATTTATAGTCATTTTAGGGGGATAATAGGATAGATAATAAAGAGTCCATCCAAGAATTGATTCCAGTGCAGGCCTGGGAAAAGTAGCATCAGCCTGTTCATGTTTCTTCTCTGCTGCCTGTCATGTATCTGATATGGCTACAGTGCCAAAAATCTGATGGAGTGCCCTTGCCATTAGCCTATGGCCATCTGTCATACTAGGCTGTGAATGGCAGCAGGTCAGAGAAACCAGGCAAGAAGCCAAAACGAAGAAACTGGGATACAGATCAAATAGGGTCACAACATCAAGAGGGAGAGTCAGAAGTCACTAAACAAAGAAAATGTTTAAAGGACACTAATGACAGAGGCCAGAGGATAATGAATGTAGCCAACAATAAGCAATAAGAAATAAGCAGAGACACAGAGACCGTGACAAAGAAAACACATACAAGTCTAAGAATTCCCATGATTGAACCTACCGCTGGAAATACTTCTTCACCTAATTTTAATCACTCTAATACATCCTATGAGAAACAAAATTGTGCAGTGACTCAGTAAAAGCATGAGTTTATTTAACATAAATGTTTTAAAGCAATATTTACTAGCCAGTTTGGGGTTTTCTTTTGTGACACAGCAAGAACTTCCTGACACGTTTCCAGGGGGACCAAGTATGTCATCATAGGCACTGTCTTTATCATGCTGAAGGACTGCTCTATGAACACCATACAGGACTATGACTGCTTGCCTACACACCCAGTATACAAAGATGATCATAGCAACTTCAAGGTCAAGATGGTCTACACAATGTCTTGTCTGCAAACAAATAAATAAGGACAACAATACCCAACAGACCACAAGTCATCCATATCTAATTTGCTTGCTCATATTATTAAAGTCTTTAATAGCCTGGCTCTAAACCTATATTTCTAGCCTTATCTTCTGTAGTTCATAAGAGTAAGCTAACTACCCCTTCCACATGAGCTTTAGGTGATTCTGAGCCTTTCCCACAACTGGCAAGAAGAGGTGGGACCTTGATCACTGCATGTTCCTGCCAGTACCCAATATCCCCTCACGTGCTTTCCTGCAAAAAAACAAACCCCAAATTGGCACTGACTCCTTCAATCATGTCACCTCATTGTTCTGCCTTTCTATTTCCTATTTCCTGTTTCTTTATTATATTTGACGTCAGGTATGTTTTCTCCGACTTGTGTGCTTCTTTCCCTTCCTCTGCTAGAGCACAATCTTTATAAGAACAGGAATTTTCATACATTTAATATGCTGTCAAATTCTTTTTGCCTAGAACACTGAGGTATAATGGGTAAACAGCAAATGTTTATCTGACAATGGGTGGGAATCACAACGTATTTGAAAGGTGAGCAAGCACTGTCTCACTGATCCCCACCTGCGGTTCCAGTCACTTCTGATATACTATGACACAGGCCCTCCCTCACCTTTGCCTGCCTATGCCAGGACTCTCTGCCAAGCCCATCTATGGTCTCTTCACTTCTCAAAAGCTTCCTCAGCCTGTATGATTGAGGGTATCTGCCAGGCTCTGAACCTCCTTGTTCCTGTTCTAATTCTCCTATCAGTCATCATCCTGAGGTAAGAGTCCTACAGTCCTGAGGAACTCCTGTTCCTGTCTCTGATAGTTATTTAACTTATAATGTTCCTTTATAGCCTAACAGTTCTAAACTAGAAAATTAATGTTAGCCTTACTTATCTTCTCAGCAAGGCCTTCCAGAGAATGGGTGTATTTGCAGATTGTTGTTGAGGCACGATTAGGGACTTAGAAACCCATCTTGAAGGAAGAACAGATTCAAATTTAACTGATTTGTTTTTCCAATTGAAAGAACAAGATTGAGTTTGGTTTTGGTGTGTTTTTTTTGTTGTTGTTGTTGTTTTTTTGGGTTTTTTTTGTTTTGTTTTTTTGTTTTGTTTTGTTTTTTTATAAGCACCTTATTTTTTTCCCAGCACCTTAATTTTCATCTTTTTTTTTAAGTTTTTGGGGTATGTGTATACATGACCATGTGTATGCTTACTCATGGTTGTGTGTGCACATGTGTGTAGAGGCCACATGGGTGTCCTCTTCAAGGGCTCACTAGCTTAATCGTTGAGAAAGGGTCACTCGGAATCTGGGGCCTACCAACTCAATTAATGTGGCAAGTTCCTTAGCCTCCTGTTCCTCCTGCTTCCATCACCTCATTCATGGGGCTAGAGGTTTGCTCTTTCATGCCTGGACTTTTTTTTTAACTTTATTTTTAAAAAAAACAAAGATAAATGAACATATTTTTAAGCATTTAAGCATAAAAGTATACAAATACATTTTTATAAGGTTGTAATTAAGTATTTGTGGGTACATATACATACACATATGTATATATGTAACCATAATATAGGAAAAGAGGTTATGAATTTGAGGAGATAGGAGAGAAACTGGGAGGGGCTGTAGGAAGGAAAGGAAGATGTGATACAGTTTTATTTTAATTAAAATATATTCTTTTTTTGTCTTTTTTTCTTGATCTTCACAAAGTCTGTGGGTTGTTTCTGGGGTGTTCAGAGCTTTCTGGGGTTAGTATCCCATTATCAGTGACTGCATATTATGTCTGTTCTTTTGTGACTGGGTTATCTCACTCAGGATGATATTCTCTAGATGTATCCATTTTCTTGAGAATTTCCTTAGGCCATTATTTCTGATAGCTGAGTAGTACTCCATTGTGTAAATGTACCACAATTTTGTATCCATTCTTTTTTGTTTTTGTATCCATTATTTTTGGGGTTTTTTGGGGGGGGACTTTTTTTTTTTTTTTTTTTTTTTTGCTATTTCTGACCTTTGAGTGAAAATAGGATGTTGACATGAAAGTGTTCAGGAAGTGACATTCCCAAGGATCAATCATGGGAAAAGCAGCACATAACAGGTTTCCTCTCCCTCCTGGCAACCACTGCCCAAACCTGTGCTCAGGTGCCTACCTTTTTCTGCACTATCCTGGGCTATAGGGGAAACTGAATGAGGCCCCTAAAAGGGGTGGGTTCTGAATGTTCCAACCAGGTCTCTGACTGTCTTTAAATATCAGTTTCTTCATTCATTTGACGCCAGTCTAGGCACTGGATTGAATTCAAATCAATGTATAGAAAAATAAAAAAAAGTCTGTTGGGAGATGTCTAGGAAAGTATCGACCTTCAGAAAGAGGAAAAAAAATACATGCAAAGTTCTTGATTAGCCAATTTTCATTACTATAACAAAACGACAGAGGAAGTCTACTTAGAAAAGAAAAAAGGTTGTGTACCAGGTTGCCTCAAACTGTAGTCACATGGCTCCTTTGCATAACATGATAAAAAAAGGCATCATTTCACAGAAGGAACATGTGAAAGAACTGTTCACCTAGCAGCCAGCAGGTAAGAGAAATTCAGAAAAAGACTGTCTTCCCACAATGCTTTCAAGAACCATCAGTGGGAACATAGCCTCACCCTCTAAGGATTCCATGTCCATATCATTCTTCAAGCTGGGAGCCAGCTCTCCACCATACGGACCTTTTGAATTATCCCAGTTCCAAACTATACACAGACTCATCTTTTCGCTCTGACATGACATCTGTATGCGATACGACTCTCACAGCTATTGTGTGATTAGAAATGAAACTAGCCTGGGGGAGCAAACAAGACACTGAGGGCTGAAGTCTGAGAGACAGAAAGGGAGGAAGTCTAGTTCCCTATGTTTTTTAATTGAACACGTGCTCCAAGATCCATACCTGCAACAATGTATTTTGTTCTGTTAAAGTAGTTTTTCTATTAGTTGCAGCCATATGGATGTTATAAAATGCAGTGATTTAAATATTTATTCAAGACAAATTAGCACTATAGCCCCTAGAAACATCTGCTATTAAGATTGTGATATGTGAGTACTAAACTGAGAAGCACTATAAGTATCACAGACAAGCCAGACATTGAAGATGTATGAAAAAAACTGTAAGTATTTCATCAACTCAGTTTGATTACATATTTTTATATATTTTATTAAATAATATATGTTATTAAAAAAACATGGCCTTCTTGTGTATTTTTCATGTGATTTTTAAAAATTAAATACATATGTAAGTGGTTTCTATTATATTTATATTGAACCATAATGCTCTACATTTTGATTTTATTGTTTTTATTTTATTTTGTGGATTATAATGAAATTACATTATTTCTTATTTTTTTCCTTCCTTCAAACCCTTCCATATACCACACCTTGTTTTCTTTCAAATCTATGGCCTCTGTTTTCTATATATATAACTGCTATTTATATATAATACATCTTATTTTTCATATTGAGGATACAATTACATACCAACACAAGTCAAGTCTCACCCTAAATGGCTGAATTTATGTCGTGTAAATTACATCTCAACAAAATTTATTTTAAAGCAATGAACTAGGAGGTCTGGGAATGTAACCCCATAGTGAAGTACTTGCCTAGCACATTCAAGCTCCTGGGTTCTATTTCCAGAATCAATCTCATCAAAGATGAAAGGATTGGAAGAATTAGAACTAAATATGTTATATAAAGATATTATTACACTCTTATTCTGTCATCATCCTTGTTGGTCCTTTGCTCATGTTGCCCCTGGTGACTGCAAAGTGAACCTTTTCCATCTGGTGGCAGCTGCTTCAGCCATTCTCACACATCGCCCCCATCCCAACCCTTCTGTTTCATGCCATGCATCTGTCCTTTCTAAGTCTTCACTGCATCAGAGTCACAGTCTTTATGACATAAAGTTTCAGCTTGCTGGCTCAGTGCCAGGCAGAGACTAAGGCATGGCAATTGTGTTCAAGGGGGATGAAAGCTTAGCTAGACTGAATCTGACAAAAGCTAACAGTTGGTTGTTAAAGCTTAAAGTCTAAATTGTTTAGGGTGGGCAAATTTCTTGTGTATGGATTCCTCACTGACATAACTTATCTAAACCTTATAGATTATTTCATTATCTCAATTTAATACATATATATATGTATTTTATATGTATATATATATATATATATATATATATATATATATATATATATATATGGCTTCATAGTTTTCCAAGTTCACTTCATGTTCCTGGAGCATGAAGTTCTCACCAGGGCAATGGGAATATGTAAAGAAACATCTGCACTTCACATGGACAGGAAGCAGAACAAGAGGAATGCACAAGGACCAGGCATAACCTTCAAGGTGACCATATATCCAGTGGCCTTCTCCCTCTAAGGATGCCCAACATCCTGAAATTTTCAGAGACTCTGAGAATAACATCACCCACTGAAGAACAAATCATGAAATATGAGCCATACAAAGGAAAAGTCATATTCAAACCACATTCACCAGTAACTATGCTTCCTTTTATTCGGGACTTTTTTCTCAGCAATAACTTACCCTGTAAGTAACATATAAAGGTCTGAAGTTCCTGAGGTGCCAACCTCCACTTTTCCTTGAATTGCACAATTGCTGTAAATGATGCCAACATCATTTGCCCTAAGTAAAATCCTACTGTCCCTAGGACTCATAGACTCCTGGTCCTCTCTTTGAGATACCTTTTGTTCTCTGTATTTTATGAATCTCAGAGTTGATAGATTCATGGTTGGTATCTCCCTCCCGCCCCCCTATTACTGTCTTGAGAAGCACAGTATTTCTTTCTCTTGAAGAACAAAAAGCAAGTTCTTCTGCAGAACATGAGATTCTGCTGCTCCATTCTCTCCCTTTGCTCCTTTCTTTATCCAACAGCTGCATCATGCATCCTCATTTGGCAACATCTTTGGAGTTATGTTCACAGCCTCATCTTTTTCTTTATTCTTCCTATTCTCATCCAGAAGACACTGAATCCAGCCCAAACACAGACTTCTAGTGCTATAATTGAACATCTAAAATTGTACAGTTTTGATGGAGTTAAGCTCCCTAGACCTCGATCTTTTCTCTTCACAATCATGTAAAGCTACCGAGACTCCTCTGAAGCAAAAATTGAGAAAGAAGAATGTTGGAAATGCTGAAAAACCACACTGAACCAAGGTCTAATTTCATTCTTCTGCATGTGGCAAATGAATTGAACACACTGTCCTTAAAAGAAGTACAAATGGCCAATAAATATGTGAAACAATATTCAGCATCTTTGGCCATCAGGGAAATGCAAATGAGAACTACATTGAGACTCCATCTCACCCCAGTCAGAATAGCTATTATCAAGAAAAACAACAAGCAACAAACACTGCTGAGGACCCTGGAAGAAAGGAACTCTTTATATACTCTTGGTAAGAATGTAAATTAGTACAGCCACTGCAAAAACAAAAACAGTAGAGAGATTTCTGAAAAGCTGGAGATAACACTTGAAGAGAGTGCTTTAAAACTGTGATATCGATGCTGAAGAGTCAGCTCTTCACAGTTGATGGTTTCTATGGAGGGGTGAGGAATGGCTCCGTTTTCTTAAAGTGGCTGCACACTGGGAGTCTGACCATTGTCCAATAAATATACAGGCGATACAATGTGAGCTTGATGGGTCTGGGTGGGGAGGACACAAGAATGGAAAAGTAGGCCTGGGAGGAATGAAAATCAAGGATGATTAAGGTGTAATGCACAAAATTCCCAAATAATTAATCAAAATATTACATTGGAAGAAAAAGATGAAAATAAGACTATCATGTAATACAATTCTAGCTACACCCAAAATTCTTAAGTCACTATAAAACAGAGATAGGTTTTTTTTCAGTGTTAAAATATTTTTATTGGATATTCTCTGTATTTGCATTTCAAATGTTATCCCCCCCACTTCCATCCCTCCCTCACCTTGCTTCCATAAAGGTTCTCTCTCTCCCAACCACCCTTTCAACCTCAGGCCTTGGTATTCTCCTACTCTAGAAAAATGAGCCTTCCCTGTACTAAAGGCCTCTTTTTTCATTGATGTCATACAATGTCATCCTCTGCTACAAAAACAACTGGAGCCATGGGTCTCTCCATGTGTGCTCATTGGTTGGTGTTTTAGTCCCTTGGAGCTCTGGGAGTAAAACATAGATTCTTATTTATCTGTGTTCCTTGTAAGACAGCATACAATGAAAAAATAAGATAATTTATATGGCCATTGACAAATAAATAGATGAAAGATGGAGGTATGTATGCATGGTTTTATTCAGCCATAAGAACAAAATTCTAATTTAAAGGAAAATGGGTAAAACTGAAGTATATTATCCTAAATAAATAAATTTCTAAATAAAGAAATACATTGCATGCATTCTCACATCTGTGGAATTGAGATTTAAATCTAAACATTAAAATAGGAGGAGGATTCTGTAGGAAGAAAAAAGAGACTTGTGGGAAGAGGAGAGATAATATGATAATTAGGGGGAAAGTATGAGCAAAGAATATAACGCACTTCTATAAAAATACCATGCCAAAAGCCATATTGTTACATGATAAACGTCCTCTGATGGCACCATACATGCATTCATGCATGCGACAGAGCTTTACAGAAGTCTCAAAAGGAATGTTTTCTTCTGAAGACGTTTATTGTTCCTGTTTCAATTTAAACGTTTCTTTCAAAGTTTAGCATAAACTGTTAAACAAAATTACAAGACATACAGAAAGGACACTAGAAATTCAAATAACACACAGTTTCATCAAGCAGAGTAAAATCTCCAATCATTTCAGTGTACATCTCTTCCCAGACCTTCCATTATAAACATTTAAAAATTTTCATTTAAATAAAATGAGTTTGATGAATATTGCACCTGGAAACCTGCTTTTTATACTTGACAACACATAAATGTCTTTCTACACTAATAAGTATGTTTTACATCACAGCTCATCCTGACATAAGTAACCCACAGTTGTTTGGAACTTCACTCACTTATGGATCTTGATATTATAATCAATAAAGCTGGTATCTTGGTGTCCATTATAGCATTAAGAGTTATTTTTTAAAGATATTGTTGATGTTCAGCCATTTGCAATGTTATAGTCATACTAATATCTAAACATATTTTAGTTAGATCTTCTAGGGTCTGTGAATAGTTTTTCATGATCTTGCATCAAGTCAGTCATTCCCAACCTTCCTAATGCTGTGACCGACCCTTTAATGCAGTTCCTCATGATGTGGTAACCCCCAGCCCTAGAATTCTGATCATTGCTACTTTATAACTATAATTTTGCTACGTCTATGAATTGTGATATAAATCTCTGATATGCAGAATGGTCTTAGGTGACACCTGTGATAGGTCCTGACCCATAGATGAAGACCACCATCTGAGAAGATGATTTAGAGGGATTATTTTAACGAAAGTTAGGAAAGGTAACAAAGTTTCTGCTCATTCTTCTATAAAAGCATCATTTCTTTTTTACACTTAAACGTTCTGACCTTTCTCATATCAATCTCATCATTTTTGAAGACCTACTATATGCCAGGCAGAGTGCCAGGTACCTGCCATAGAAAATGAGTAGACTACACCAAGAGTCCAAACTCAGATATGAGCTAAACACACCAAGTGATGGACATGGAGTGACTCTCTCTTCTTGCTTACGTGAAACCTTCCAAAGAAGGGAGGGTCACAATTAGTCAGTAATGGCATTATACTGTCTGACCCATGATATCTGAGGTCAATCAGACAATCATTGTATCAGCAGTTTAGAACCTCAGTGTTCTGACCCCTCTGAAGGTAGAATGATCTTTTCATAAGGGTTCCCCAAGACCATTCAAAAGCGATATTCACAGTATGATACATAACAGTAAAAAAAAATAGTTATTAAGTAGCAATGAAAACAATGTTATGGTGACCAAAACATGAGGATCTATATTAAAGGGTCATAGCAACAGAAAGGTAGAGAACCACTGACTTAGATAGTTTGGGTGACTCTAGTGTCTTAGAAAAGGAAAAGCACTCAAAACAAAGGAAGAAATACATACAATAGGACCAATGAATAAACTTGTGTGCCATTTTGTGTGATGGGGCCATAGACCTCTGACCTCATCTAAAATCAAAAAAAAAAAAAAAAAAAAAAAAAAAAAAAAAAAAAAATGGAACCACTGGTTGTTAGTGAAGAAAATTGCACATAAAAAGACATCATGAGCCTGCTACCATTGCCAATTAACTAGTGTTCTGTGTTTATTTTTCATTAATCTTCTACAGTTCTGTTCATGCCAAATAAAACTGGGTTTTATTTTTCTGTTTGTAACAGGTATTAATGTCTGTTCTAGCTAGAAGGCATTCTGTCCCCTCTGTCTTTATTTGTATTTTGGAACTAAACTATTTTGTGGACACATTTCCAGGACACAGATGATTGAAGTCCACAGCCCAACTCTGGAGAATTCATTTTCCACCAGGCCCCCACCCTCACCTCCCTCAAGGGGCTGTATTTGACACGCCAGTAGAGTTGTTTCTCAGATGTTAAACTCTTCTACACTAAGAAGAGAGCAAAATTCTTTCAGTCCTGTGTTTAATCAAAAGAGCCTATCTTAGATGACTTTTTCCTACTGAAGGATATTTAAAATATACCATTATACCAAGGAACACATTTCCCTACACCCTGCAGTTCGATATGTAAAAATTTTTATTCCTGTATAGCTTTGAACATTTAAGGAAGTTTTTACATAGATTTGGGGTCAAGGCAACTTTGATGGGTCTGTAGAATTGAAATAATCTTAGAATGTTTTTCTGTTTTTGGAGACAGAAAATGCCAAGTTGAATGCATACAAACTGCCTTGGCCTCATGAAATCATGTATGTACAGTTCATTGTACAGAAATTAACTTAGCCCTTGTCCCATCTCAGCAGGTTCTTGGATCAGGACTGAGTGCATGACTAACCACTGCCCTCATTTTACCTATGCTTCCCAAACTTTACTGTGCAAACCAGCTCAGATTTGTTACAGTAGTGATAATTCCATTCATCTGAGGATGGAGCCTGAGGTCCTACATCTCTAGCACGCTCCACAGTGTTGCTGATCCTGCAGATCCAAAGCTCACACTTCGGAAAAATAAGGCATTCCTATACATTAGCCTAGTCTGCTGTTGTCTCACGCCTCCCACACCCTCCCGCACGGCTCTAAGCTCCATGGGGCTATGATCTATGCATTATTAATCACAACACTTCCAGCTTTTAGATCAAGCTATGACAGGGTGTAAAGCTCTCAATAAGTATGAAATGAATGAATGTGCGAATGAGCAAAAAGGCAAATAAATGAATAAATGAGACCCATGCCTTCCAGTCCCCAGTTCTTCTACTACATCATGCTGTCATTCATCCCCGTAAGCCACTACCTTCTGCTTTTAATTGTCAGGTTGATTAAGATAAACACTATCCATCTTAGAAAACTAAATCTCAGAGGCTTGACGTGCTAAAAGGATTCTTCTCTATCCACTTACAAGGAGGTAAAACATCCTGTGAGCCCCTTAACATCCTAAATCCAACCTGTGTCTACTTTTGAAATGTAAGACTTTAAAGGTACTTTCAAGATCATCTAACTAATAAATACGGGACCCAAGGAAGATGGAGAAATGACCCAACACTTCTGCCTTTATTCCAAGGGGAAGTCCTTTGGTTGGGTTCCACTCCCCAGTAGCAGCATCATACTGGCCCATAAAGGAAGCCATGAGTGTTATGGGTGAGAGTTCTCCTACTCCTGCACTGGTCCCAAGTGCCTACCATGACTTCCTGCCATACTCTCTTGCAACTGCATTTCTGATTTTCCTTTTTTCCTCTGAATCACTTGGAACTTGACATAAAATCTTTTCATCCACTGAAACGCGACTTGTCCTTTACTTCAAACGTTAAAAGGTATTTTTCAATAGCTTCTTTTTATCCAGGTCTCCCCAAAACATGCATTTCTCTTTTCTTGGACCTTTCTGATACCTGCACTTTTCTGACTGTTTCTAAGACATTTGCCCACGTGTTTCAGGAATGGTGTCCTGAGATCAGGGATCATGAGTCCTCCCGACCATTTACAGAAACCCTTATGTATAATAACTCAGCCAGTCGTGGTGTGCCTCAGATGAATTTAAAATGCATATAGTAAATATAAAGAACATATCTGGAGAGCTTTGCTGTGTATTTTTGGACAGAAAGAGCAGCTATAACTCCAAAAGGGAGAATGGAAGGGTTGCCAGGACTCAAAGGCTACAAATAAAACAAGAAGTGCGACACAGAATGAAATACTTCTGCTTCATGTGCTTCCACTGAGCAGCCCTGCACTTTATATACTTCTTCTTCGGTGCTTCAGACGTATAGTTCTTAGCGTCACATGGAGACGCTAAGAACTATAACCTTCGGAATACAGCATGAATCAGCTGACTGCACTGCACAGAGAATATAAAACACCATCAAGAAAGTCCTAACTGGAACAGTAAACTTTTAAGAGTACAAACAACTCATCTGTTAGCAGCCCAGCATTTTGCTGTCTGGAAAGTAAATACATTAAAGAGAGATCTTTAAAGTGATTCTATTACCTGTGTAGGTCCACAGTTTTCAATCTTAAGTCTTGGGAAGATAAAGGTAAGAGGCACAGTGACCTGTGTCCTTTTAGCAGTAGCAATAAGCAAACACAAAACCTTGGCCCTGATAAAGAGTTCCTGTGCACTAGCCCTTGAATCAAAAATAACTGCCGCGTGTTGACCTAGAGTCATCCTCACCCAGATATTTAAGCACAGTGCTTGGCTAAATTTATCAAGAGGAAAAGCATCAGCAAACAAGCATTTAAATCTGAAGCAAATCTGCACTTGTGAGCTAACCATTCTGGATTTTCCAGAATCTTGCCTAAAATGGTCTGGCCTATTCAGGAGAATTCTGAAGACCCCGGTGTCTGAAATCAGCAATGTCATCCTTGCTTTGTGTTGAAGAAATACGTTGTTGTTTGTCTGAGCTCTCTGCAGTTGGTACTCTGGCAGAATGCAAAGGGGGACCCAAGAAGGGAGCAGTCAAGAAAGGCGATTCGGAAAACATAGGCTCTCAAGACTTACCATGAGAAGACCCACCTCATTCTTTAAACTTTCTACAACCACCCCATTAGGAAAAGAAAGGAGGTAGGTGCAGGCTAAGGGGAAAATAAAAGCAAATTTGCGAAAATTTCCCTGTTGCTGAAGAGAAAAAGAAAGATCAGATTAAGAATCTCCCAGCACTCAATACTGAAAACATTATTGTCTGGCTCAGTTTGCCCACCTCTTGTATGTGTGACCAAGTACAAACAGAGTTGCTTTGACTTCAAGTTCTTAACAGCCATGTATAAATATATGAATGATTTTGGAAAACTTTTGGCTAGCATAGTTGTATGGTTGTCCTAAAGATATGTGTTCCTTAAAAAGGTGCCTTTCTAGAAACATGTGGACCATAGGAAGTAAGCAACATCTAGTTCTGTGGTAACCCTCTCATATTGAAAGAGTTCTGAGCTATAAGCATTAGTATAACAAAATAGCATTAATGGTTAAACTTGATGATTAACCTATCTATTAAATTTATATTACTAATAAAAGGGCCATTAAGGGATTTTCATATGGCCTCATGGCAGATAATACAAAAATGGGTGAAATGGTAATCTATCCTTTCAAGGCTTGCCTATTGAAGAATTTTGGGGGCTGGTAAGATGGCTCAACAGGTAATAGTGCTTGCCTAATGACCTGAGTTCACCCTACAAGACTAACATGGTGGGCGGGGGAGAGCTGACTCCCATGAGTTCTCCTCTGATATCCACACACATGTGCTACTGTTTGTGCATGCACATTAATTCATATATACATACTTACATACATGCATACAAGCATGCATACAAACATACATTAAGTAAGTGAATTAAATAGTATTTTTAAAGACTTTTGTTAAAGGTTTTCAACAAAGATGGCTACAGGAAAGTGGTTTCCTGCAAGCATTTACAAATACAAAGGCAGAACAGGAGGATTCATATGAGAGAAAGAAGACATCTGTTTGGACAAACTAGGAAAAGACTGCTGATAGGCATGCCTTGAGTAAATTCCAGATTTGAAAAATGGCTACTTCTTGTCAAATATAAAGAGATATGGGGCGATTTCATTTAATAGAGCAATATAAACAACTGGGCACATGATAACTGGCATTTACTAAGATCTTACTTTATGTTAAGCCCTAAATTCTCCACACATATCAACTCCTGCTATCACAACCGCCCTGCAAGGAGATCCTCTGTGTCTCCATTTTGTAAAAGACAAATCTGAAACTGTTGCTGGACAGAAACATAGAGCTAAAAGGGGCAAGCTTCCAGTGACTGTGAGATTCAGACCTTGAGAATTCAGTGCATATCAATAAATAAAAAGAGCTAAGCCTAGAAATGCAGGTCAAGATGTCCCAGGGCTCCTGGAGCTGGCTTCCAGACTGTGTGCTGGTTGGGAAATAATAGCCACTAATGTGTTTGTACAGGTTTGCACATGGCCTAAGATGACAGCACTGTGAAGACTTCAGGGAGTTTGGGGAACTAAAGGATCACTAGGAACAAGAAGCTTTTTCCAAGTTTAAGATAAGGATCAAACTCAACAATGAGTCTTTGAAAATGAAACTTGGTAAAAAAAATGTTAGGATCTCCAGAAATCCAATCCACAACCCTGTTAACGAATTGGGAGAAGGTTAGAGACAGCCATGGGAATGCGAGGCTGACCATGGCTTGGAGAATTTAGGGATCTAAGGTTAAAATGGTAGTTTTGGGAGCAAAAATCGATAAGTAAAGAATGTTAAAGAACACAATGGCTAAAAAGCCCTCCCCATTCCAAAGACTTCATCTCATGACCACAGGGACATTAGCAGCTTACAAAGAGGGGCTTACACTGTGCTGGGCATGATTCTAGACCCTTTGCACACAGAACCAATTTAACACATTGAAAACTCAAATGGGGCATGGTAGTAAGGAGATCATTTATAAAGGAGGATGGAGGGACATAGTGGGTAGGTGACTTGCCAGAAATCAGAAGGCAGAAGGAAGCGGTGTGGGTATAGGAAATCTTAGGAGGTCTGAAGTTCTGAGGCCACCTGGAAATATTTTCACCTGTGTCAAGGACAGACAGATTTGGTGGTTCACACCTGCAATCCCAACTTCTAGAAGGTACAGAGAGCAAGACTGTAAGTTCTAGGATGACCTGAAGTTCATTGTCTCACAGTCACAAAGAAAAGTATGGACACACAGACAGACAGACAGACAGACAGACAGAGGGAAAGAGGTAAAACAAGAAAACAACGGGAAACATGTCAGAGTAGTTTTGTCCCATTTCATGGTATACAAAAAAAGGACTTTGGAACTGGTAAAGAATCTTGTGCTCACACAGTGGATTGGCCACCTCATGTGAACTCTGTGCTATCTATGCAGAAGCTAGCTCCTCTCCCCAGCCTTGCGTGCGGCGTGGGCTTTTCTGCTTGCTCTCTGTCGTCTTCTCTTTATTTTTCAGGGGCGATCCATCAAAATCGATGTCATCCATGCACACAGGAGTCACGCTGCTCTCTGTCCTCTACAGAGGAGCTCTGATCACAGGAATCTGGATGAGCAAGGACTTGGCATGGGCTCCCTCTTGCTTTTACCAAGGCAATCTGAAAATATTTACACACCAAGTTGTTGGCATGTGTTAGAAAGACCGGCTCCTGCTGTGCTGCTGGCTGCAGAGAAATTGTTTTTCATTTTGTTCAATTAGATGCTCCCTCCTGTGCATTGAGGTGATGGATTTGTTTGATTTTCCTGTTTCTCTTCATCTTCTTTCAACAGGAGAGAGTGGAAGTGCTTGGTGCCATAAGGCAAAGAAGGCAATGGCTATGTAGAGAAGGTGCCAAAGGAGAAGTCTTCCAAAGGCATCGGTTGCTGCTTCAAACAACAGCTAGCCTTGGCCTGGCTCTTGCCTCAGGAGATTAAGAATTAGCTGAGGAGATCTTAGAGGAGATGGGCAAAGGGATTTTCCAGCCATTCTGAGTGTTCCGTCTTCTGCAAAGCCCTAGAAAACAGACGTGGGAAACTAAACACATCCTGTAATATTTTGGAAGTTCCCTGAAGTCTTTACACTGCATTTCTTCAATTGAATATTTTTAATTTATATGCATCTGGTATGAAATTGTCAGATCTCCTAAAACTGGAGTTATAGACAGTTGTGAGCTGCCACATGCATGCTGGGAAATGAACCTGGGTTCCCTGGAAGAGCAGCCATTGCCTTTAACCACTGAGACATCACCCAAGCCCCTATACCCCATATATCCAACCACACAGAAATATTGAGTGACCAGAACACTATGTCCTCCCTCTCTAAGTCTGGCTGTAATTTGAAGCACAATAGTTAACACTGTCCCATGTTTGCTTCGGTTGAGCTTACACTAAGTAAATACATATTTCTATGTGCATATCTTTGTTTCACCGAGTCACTGAGGCTATGTTGCCAGCACCATGACAGTTCGCTTATAATCACTCCCTCTGCTAAAGTTAAACCACTGATCTTAATGTCAACAAAACCATTGTATCTCAAAGTATGCCAATGTCTCCCAATGTCAGAATAATATTCAAATTCCTCAATTGTCCTCAAACCTTCAGGATCTAAACTAGGTTAAACATTATGTTGGAGTGCTATAGTTTCTTTTTATATGTTTCTATTTAAATATCCCCCAAAGGAGTAATACCAATTATGTTTCCACCACAAATTCCTCAATTGAACATGTATGCATGTGTATACAACAGTGAGTGTGGCTGGTACCTCAGAATTCTGCGTTATGCTTACTCATTAAGACAAGGATGCTTGTACAAAGAAACTTTGCTCTGCAGCCGCTTAGAAATTTCTGCATCTGTTTGAATGTCTCTTGATGATTCCATGAGTAGACAGCATTCAGTCTGGCTTATTCTGAACAACATCATGTTTAGGAAATACATCACGGTTATTGCACATATCAGTAATGGCTGTGTTCTCATAATACAGACCCTTCATTTCCTAACTCATTTGTTGATGATTGGCTGTTCAGATAGCCCCTTCTCCCTCCAAGTGCATGGGCAAGTCTATGCATATTTCTAAGCATGTCATCCATTATTTTCTTATTAATTTGGGAATTGGTTTTTCAGTGAGGCTGAGTCTGTAAAACACAAACACGTTATCCCACAGAGACTTGTCTCCTCCTTCGCCTTGCTACACAGTGTTTTGTGGAATTTAATGAATTCCAATTTATCAGTCTCCACATGTGGGCTATTGCCTTTGTATCCTTAAGATTTCTGTCTGCTCCACAGTCTTGAACATTGTCCAATGCTCTCTCTCCTGTGAACTCTGTGGCTTTGCTGTTTAGACCAACATTATAACCCACCTAGACTTGATAGTTCTACGTCTCATAACAAAGGGGTCAAACCCATTTTCACCGTAGAGATATCAAATTGAAACATGTCACACAATGACTAATCTTATTTTTTTTAATTTTTAGTTCTGTTTGTATCAGGTTTCCATGCATTTGTCAGGCCATTTCTGAACTTTTACTTATTTATTGGCCCCCAGCCATGACAACACACTTGGAATTATGCTGAATTTTGGAGTTCATGTTAAAATTTGGTAATATGTATGTCTCACAGGATTTTGTTTCCAGTGAGAAAATTTGAATAATATTTTAACTATTCTTAGCTCTTTGATCTTTCATTCACAACTAAGATTTAACTTGCTGATATTGAGGAAAACAATCTTGAATCTATACATCAAGTCTGATAAACTAAAATTATTCAGAATAAAATTGGAATGGCTCTCTATTTATGTGCTACACTTTGCATTTGAGAGGGTGCCTCTCACCCACTCCCACCTCACCCCCCACAGCACCCTCATTAAGTCTATAGAGTATTAGATGTATTCTCTCCCACTGAGGCTAAACAAGGCCAGAAAATATATTTGAACTAAAATACTCATCCAAATTTTTCTATTTATTTAGATACTTGGATTGTGGATTCTTTTTATTTTTGTAGGCTTTATGTTTATGTATCCAAGAATAAAAACAATTCTATCATATTCTTTCCTATTCTAATACATTTGTGCTTTGTTAATGCCCTGACTGTGCCATCTTTTATAATGTTGAATGACATGGCACAGCAGAATTTGTGTCATTCCAATCTCACAGAAATTATCAGTACTCCAACAGAAAGTGGGACAGCTGTGCAGTGTCCTGTCATACACCTTCAGCCAGCTAAAGAAGTGCCACTCCCAGACCCATGTGCCAAGAGTCAGTTTTGTTGCTAACCATGAAGTGAGAGTTAAGTCTGATTTTTTTAAAAAAAAATCTTTCTGCATCTAATATAACATGTTTTGCTATTATTTTTATTTTTAAAATGTGTCAACTTCTTTGACAAGGCCCTTAGACAAGGAGATTTTTCTTTTGAAAAGTGTTCATATCTGAAGACCCAGCTATACCATTCCTGGACATATATACACAAAAGATGCTCCAACATATAAGAAGGACATATGCTCCACTATGTTTTTAGCAGCCTTATTTATAATAGTCAGAAGAGGGATGTCTTTCAACAGAGAATGGATACAGAAAATGTGGTACATTTACACAATGGAGTATTACTCAGCTATTAAAAACAGTGACTTCATGAAATTCTTAGGCAAATGGATAGAACTAGAAAATATCATACTGAGTAGGGTAACCCAGTGAGAAAAGAAAACACACAGCATGCAGTTACCGCTAATTGGATATCAGCCCAAAAATCTCAGGTTGACCAAGATAGAATTCATGATCACCTTAAGCTCAAGAAGTCAAAGACCAAAGTGTGGATGCCTCACTCCTTCTTAGAAGGGGTAACAAAATACTCACAGGAGAAAATAAGAGACAAAGTGTGAAGCTGAGACTGAAAGAAAGGACATTGAGAGTCTGCCACACGTGGGGATCCATCCCATATATAGTCACTATTGGTGATGCCAAGAAGCACATGCTGACAGGAGCCTGATATAGCTGTCTCCTGAGAAGCTTTGCCAGAGCTTGATAAATACAGAGGCAGATGCTCGCAGCCAACCACTGGACAGTGGGCACAGGGTCCCCACTGGAGGAGTTAGATAAAATACTGAAGGACTGAAGGGGTTAGTAATCACAAAGGAAAAACAGCAATATTAACTAACCAGACACCCCAAAGCTCCCAGGAAATAATACACCACCAAAGAGTACACATGAAGTGACTCATGGCTCTATTCACATATTTAGCAGAGGATGGCCTTGCTGGGCATCAAAGGGAAAACAGGCTAGATGCCCCAGTGCAGGAGGATACCAGGGTAATAAGATAGGAGGTAGTGGGTAGGTGGGTAGAGAAGTCCCCTCATAGAAGCAGGGTAGGGGAATGTCATAGGGAGTTTCCAGAGGGAGGAACTGAAAAAAGGGATAACATTCAAAATATAAAGAAAATATCCAATATAAAAAAAAAGATTCTGAAAGAAACCCAACTGTATGGCTATGTGTCTCTTATCCCTTAATGTAACTTTGGAGGGCATGAATTCCCATTATATTTATAATTTTAAATATATTGACAGTGAAGTTTATTTTATATATTATCCTATATTTTAATATTTATTCTAAATGTAGTTATGTCATAAAATTCACATGCTGAATGTTAGTTACTTGTAATCTTTTCTCTTGATCAATATTGAGAATAATACTTTTAATAGTTTTTTGAAATGTTCATACATTTATACAATGTGTTTAATTATATCCATTCACCCCTACCTCTCTCCAGCTCCCACTGTTTGGGTCCCATCTCCCTCACCCTTTCTGTCCCTGGACCCTCCTGGTAGCTGAGGTCCTTTTCCTTTTCATGCTTCATGTGTCCTTTGATTACTCCTTGCCTTTCTTCACGTCATCCACTAACACTATGTGACCCGAATTCTAGACTTTTATACACACACACACACACACACACACACACACACAAACACACAGAGATGTGTGTGCGTTTTTGCGTTTGCGAGCATGTGTATATTAAGGCTAGGAACCATACATGAAGAAGAGCTTGCCCCTTTTTTCTTCTAGAGTTTAGGTCACAAAGCTTAACACTCTACTTTATAGAACTATCCATTTTCCTTCAGCAAAGTTCATAATTTTACTATTCTTTACAGACAAATTATATTCTTCCCCCCCCACACACACACTCTGTCTCTCTGTGTGTATGTGTGTAAAGTTTTTCCTACCTGTTGATAGACATCTAGGCCCATTGCATTTGCTTATTATCATGAGTAAAACAGGTATAAACATGAACATGCAAGAATCACTGTGGTAAGAGATAAATTCCTCAGAGTTTATACCCAGAGTGGTAAAGCTGGATCATTGGTAGTTCACTTTGTAGTTTTTTTTGAGTAGCCTCCATATCTGTTTTTTAAAATGGCTGTACTTAAAATGTGCCCTCCTCTCAGCATTAAGCAAGAGACCATTTCATTAGAAGACCGACCACTAAGATTTCAAAGAACAAAATATTGTCCTATAGTTTTTCTGTTTTAAATATCCAGTTTTGCCTTTGTTTTATTTTTACTTTATCTTTATTGTTTTTTATTTTTACAATGTATGCTTACACACTAAATTTCTGTTTTTCTTTGCCTACAATAATGCACCAAGGATATAAACCTCAACACACATTATTATATCCCATAATTTCAATATTTAGATTCACTCCATTTAAAGTAGTTCTAATTATCATCATTATTTTGTCCTTGATGTTGACCTAGTTCTAAGATTTCAGAGAATTTAGCAATAGCTTCAGTATTGACTTCACACTTAGTTACAGTGACCCTCAAGCTCTTGATGACAATTATCTGTGTAAAAACATAGAGATCTCCCTTACAGTATATCATATGCTCAGTTTTCATAAACATTTCATATGCATTTGAAAATAGTATGCCTGGTACCATTGTTGTGAGTGTCACAGCATTTATGGTGACTGGCAGTGCTTGAGAATGAAGTGTGAGGAAAGCAAGGATACAGATAATAAGATGGCTGGGGAGACCATCAGCCAAGAAGTGCAGGCAGCCTTTACAAGTACAACAGCAAGGACTGAACACAGGGACCTCCAAGAGAGACCTAGAGAAAGGATTGAAGGGGTTGAAAGGGTCTTCAACCCCACTGGAAGAACAACATTATCAACCAGCCAAACCCACCACAGTTCCCAGGGACTAAAACATCAACCAATGAGTTGTTATGGAGACACCCATGGCTGCAGGTGCATATCCAACAGAAGATAGCATTCTCTGGCATCAATGAGAGGAGAGGACTTTGGTCCAGCAAAGGGTCATTTTTCCAGGGTAGGGGAATGCTGAGGTAGGAGAGGGAGGTCGGGAGAGGAAGCACCTTCATAAAAGCAGTAGGTGGGGGTGGGGGAGGAGATTGGTGGTGGAAAGTGAATAATACCTGTAATGTAAATACAGATAATATCCAATAAAATGGTTAAAATTTTAAAAACGAATGTCAAGAAGAAACTCTACAGACACTTTTATTTCAATGCATACTATTATTTAACTAATTAAGAGAGAGAGAGAGAGAGAGAGAGAGAGAGAGAGAGAGAGAGAGAGAAACCAAATCCATCCCGAATGAGAAGAATACTACACAGAATATCAGAAGGGATCAGCATACTCAATTTGAAATTATACTACAGAGTAATAAAAACAGGATGGGGTAGGCACCAAAAAAACATAAAAATATAGAGGCATAAGTCAATAGAATCCAATCAGGGATTGATAGGTTAATGAGAGAGTTCAGCAGTTGAGAGCAGTGGTTTTCAGAGATCCTTGATTCAAGGTCCTGCTCACAAAATCAACTAAAACTCCAATTTCAAGGGATCTAACACCAGTTTCTAGCATCACAGACATCGTATATACATAGTGTATATACACACATGCCAAAATATCTGTATACATAAATATAAGTAAATACAAATCTGAAAATAATTACCCACTATAATTCTATATCCAACTATAAGCATCATATTTTTTACAAAGAAATCAAAAGTATACTTTGGAGGAAAAACAGTATCATCAGCAAACAGTGCTGAGAAGCTGGATTTCAATATGAAGAAACAAACTATATCTTACCTCTCCTGTCGCAAAAATCAACTCCAAATGAATCAAGAACCTCAACATAAGCCTGATATCCTGACAATGCTAGATAAAAAACAAGGTGCCTTCTACAACTTATTAACATAAGTAAGGACTTTATTTAAAAATAAAAAACTGATGTGGCCCAGGAAATGAATTGATATGGGATTCACAAAACTAAAAAGCTTCTTAGAGACAACAAACCAAATGATTAATTGAGTAAAGAATCAAACTATCAAATGAAAAAATAATACATCTACCAGAGGATTCATATCTAGAATATACTAAGAACTCAGAAAACTAAACACCACAACCAATTTTAAAATGAAATAAACAACTGAACAGAAAGTTACCGGAAGAAGGAATACATTCTAACTACATGTAGATGCTATGAAACAGGTCATTGGAAACAGGAATAAACCCAGTGAGAGGGAAGCATAACATAAAGGGGAAGAAGATAGAAAGAGGGAATATGGAGGAAGAAGGGTTCAAAATGACAGTAGAGAGATGAGAGGAAAGTGAGGGTCTAGAGCAAGGGTTCACCCAAATAAAGTCTTTATGAAGAAGCCAAGCTACCTGAGAACCTATGATGAGCCAAAAGTCTAGTAGAACACATGTGGTAGGAACAAACAAGGGTTGATTACTGAAAACTAAAGCTTAAAATGAAGATGAAGACAAGAGGAGGATACCCAGAGGTGGTTGATGGGTAAAGCATCACTAGGGATGTATAAAGAAGACTTAGAAAACCTCACAATGTTTTAAGCTAACTAAAAATACATGTTTTAATTATTTGAATGAAAGTGCCTCGCACTAGTGAATGATACAACTCTCTGAACACATGGGTTATTAGATGAAAATCTCTTTTTATAAGTCATTGACCAGGGAGGCCTCGGAAGCACCCCAAACCAATGCTATTGCTATTGCTCCTGGTCACACACAATAACTGCATGGTAAGACGCTATCAATGAAGACACTATTCCCTCTTGGACTGACTAGGAAAGTTTTCTGATCACTAGCTTTCATGGTGCTGGAAGGCTTTCAAGGTGCAGGATATTGGAGGAAGTAGGAGTTATATGTCTGAACTTGCCCATCACTGGACACTGTTGACTTACCAAGCAAGATGACAAAATGACATAGTCTAGTGACAAAACTGTTTGTGGTGATAACCAACTATCTTCATTAGACCTGACGCTTGCTTCACAGAAAAAAATTCTGCCTCATACTGTCAGCATGGTTAAATCTCATAGTTAGAGAACTCACAGAGAGGGAAGTCATAGAGGAGAACCTGTTGGTATTACTTCTCTAATGCTCATGTTGGCAAACCATATTCACATTCACAAAGTCTTGAATAGATTTGAGACCCTTTTTATTCTAGTGTATAGTACTTAATACATAGACATTTGAGTGTTAAAAGGGATGAGAAATGTGTCTGTGAAAGTTCAGCTTTGGATGAGACATCTGTATCAACCCTGCAAAGGACAGAATGTGCTTAGGCACACAAGTAAGCCCAACAGAAGCCAGGAAAGTTAAACTTGCTTGCCTCCATCAAAGGAAAGTGATGTTTAACCTCTCCTTCTCCTGCAATGCTAAGAATGAATGTAGTTTACAACTTGGAGATCCTTTGCTATCTGATGATCCAGGATCTGCCCATATCTTCCAGAATTTATATTATATTTATCCCAGACTCTTTCCTGCTAAATTCTCTAGCATTCCTTTCAGGCCATAAAACTCTTCCTTGTGAGACATGGCCTTTGCACTTTACAACAGCTTAAGTGACTGCTATGTTATCTTAGAACCAGACCAGTCCTGACTCCCACAGGAATTACGTATACTTCAGTCATTCTCCCAAGACCTTTATCTTGACCATTGTTCCCGAGTCAACAAGAACCTATCTTATAGATAAAGCCAGATGTCCTTTGTAAAAAGGTTCAGTTCAACCATGTCTTAAACTTTACAGTGCTCAGGGAGCTGAGAATGTTTTCCAATGTTGTGATATGTGTAGACATAGCAAATATATATATATTGATGTCAGACTCTAAAGTGCTGCTCTAGCATGGGTACCAAAATCAGGCTGAACTGAGTTAATTCTAGTCTTTTCCTGGATTGTTTCCCTGGTATGTCTAAATTTTTAAAGGACCCTTTGTGCATCCCCACCTCCAACTTACGGATGTGTCCAAGAACATCAAGAAAGGGGAGTCAGAGAGAAAGTAAGATGCAGGATGAGGATGGATGTCAGTTAGGAAATGCTGTCCCATGGACATGACATAAGTATTGTACAGACAAACTCACAGAGTTGTGGCTACCTACATGAGACCCACACAAGATCATGTAAAACATTCCACCACGAAGCAAGGAGTTCTCAGGCCTTACTTCTTGCTGAGGAGCAATTTGCAGGTGATGGCTTCTGGAGAAAGCAACTCACTTTATATGAGAAGTGGTTCCTATATGTACTGCATATGAGTAGCACTACTTTAATTCGCTGGGGTAAATAGACACATAATTATGAAAGGAGGTCATGAAGTTGGAAAGATGAAATGAAAGGTCCTGGGAAGGAGTGGAGTTAAAAATGAGAGGAAGATCTGATCAATACACGGTCATATGTGTATAAAATTTTTCAAAGAATACATAAATTTTAATTAATTATGTAGTTTTTTTAATAAAGTACTATGAGTAAATTTGTGCTGCTTGAAGGGACTTTAATCATCACAGAGAAAACAGCAAAGTCATTCAGTACATTGCTGGGAACATTTTTATTTTCAGTATCTTTATATCCTTATACCTAAGTTCTGTCTCTCCTAACATGGAGAATGCTTCCATCATGGTCTAGGAATTCCTGTATTTTGATTGGAGTATTTAGAGTTCTTTCCTTAATCAGATAGTAATACAATTGTAACTGTTACTTTACAATTTGTTTTAAAAATCATTTCATGTGTTCTTACTTTTTGATGTTTTGGTTATCTTTGCATTTGAACAATACTTTCTTTTTATCTACCTACTGTTCTCCATTGTTGTCTTTAAATATAATTTCTTTTATTGTAATGATTCCAACTTATACCTTGAATTATCAGCTGTTATAAATTAATACTTGTCTTCATTAGGGTTTTACTGCTGTGAACAGGCACCATGACCATGGCAATTCTTATAAAGGACAACATTTAATTGAGGCTGGCTTACATGAGGTTCAGTCCACTATCAACAAGGTGGGAGCCTGGCAGCCTCTATGCAGGCACAGTGCAGGCAGAGCTGAGAGGTCTACATCTTCATCTGAAGGTTGCTGATGCATGACTCACAGGCAGCTAGGATTCAGGTCTTAAAGCCTACACCTACAATGACACATCTACTTCAACAAGGCCACACCTCCAAATAGTGCCACTCCCTAGACCAAACACATTCACATTATGAAACTACAATTTCTACTTTCTAAAATATGATAGGATTGTGAAATATTAGCATTGTTTCCTCCTCTGACATCATTTTCAGAAATTTTTTTTGTTAGTCAATATTTACTTAGATTTTACATTCTTTGGAGAGGGACTTTTACATTGACACAGGGACTTTGTACAGAATAGGCCAGACTACCTTTTAACTCACAGAGATCCCCCATCTCTGCTTTCTAGATGCTGGTATCAAAGACATGTGAGATTATATCTGGCCTCATTTAGATTTTCTTATACTAAATTTTATGATACTTGTTTAAAACCATGGATGTGATGCTTAGAGATGAGAATAATATAATAATATAAATTTTCATTCCCTATTACACAATTTTACTTACTGAAACACAGGCAAATACAAAAGAATCTGTGCTCCAATTAGCTAAGCATATTAGAAAAACACAGATGCACACATTACTTCAAACACTTAAAGCTACGTGAAATGCATCATTTATCTTTGGTTTTGTATAGTATTAAGCAATTTGTGTGCAAAGCCGTGCTCACTACAGTATTTTAATAGATTTATGTGTGTTATTTAGTGTCAGCAGCGACATTTTGAATGCTAGGAACTTACATACATTTTGCTCCAAGGCTTGTTTCCTCTGTGAATTTGCAAACTTTGTTCTCAGGAATGTATAGTCAGCGAGCTGTGCTCTGTTGTCCCCTTTTATCTGGCCTCCTGTTTCTTGTTTCCTCTGAGATACTTTTTACCTGAAATGTTCCCTGTAGTTTCTAAGGGTTTACCTCAGTTTTGTTTCCTGTTTGTGTTGTGACTCACTTCTTCTAGAATATCTTTATTTCCATTTCCCTTGTGAATGGCACATTTGCTGGTTGTAGAATTAGAAGTCAGCAAGTACCTTCTGCTTCTGTCGTTTCTTCCAAGAAGCCAGGGGTTACACAGGGTCTTGCTCTTTGGAAATCATATACCTATTTTCCCTTTGTATACCAAAATTTTATCCATGTATTCAAGTGGTTCTCCAATAATGTATCTATGATTTCTTTGCATATACTCTTCCTTGGCTATATGATTGTGTGAACTGATATCTTATATTGGTTTCTGAGCAATGGTCTTCTATAAGGGTGACATCGAGTGTCTATTGAAGTAGATAACATGTCTACCCTTTTAGGTCTCTATGCATATTTTGCATCACAGTTCATAAATCTACCACACACTTTTCTAACATTTTTCATCAGTTTTACTTCTAACCTTCCAATCTGAATATTTTTTCTTGCCATCTTCCAGATTATAAGGTCTCTCTTTAGCTATATCCAATAATATGTTACATCCAAGTCATCAAAAATAGTGTTTGGTTATTATGTGTACTTATCTGTATTTTCCACTTGAACTTTAATAATTTTAATTCTCCTGAAAATTTTTATTTGCTCATTTTTATTGAATATTTTATTGCGGTTGTTTCAAACTACATCGATAACCTTGAAGGCTAAAATTTTTACAGAACTCCTTCTCATGACTAATTGCAGACCTCCAATCTTTTATCTCTCCATCACATAAAGTTGCATAAAAGTTTTCTTTTTAGCAATGTTTTTGCTTCTATTATTGGCCTTTTGCCTTGTATATCACAATCAGCAAATGTTTCAAAAGTTTGGTTCATGTTTCAAAAGTTGCATCTGCCTGATATCTGGAGTGATGAATTTCTGAGCTCTGGTTGCCATAGCAACAGAAATTCCTAGGTTCTTACTCCCATTCTTATACAGGTGTCTACAGTTTTGATAGCTTCATTAGCTGCTTCTGTCACCTTTCCAGTCCCTAATGTTGAGCTCACCTCCCATGTCATCCCTTCTCTCTGTGATCTATTCCCAAAACCTTGACTACTAAACAACTCAGTGCCTTACAACCACTCACTTACACATCTCATGTGGCTTCTTTCATTAGGAACATCTATTTGCTATAAAGTCTCATGGATACTTAGTGTTACTATTAGCTATTAACTATTTTTTCCTGCAACCTTTGATATGATGATATCACCACTGGCCCTGTTGTTGGCCAATAGCCTAGCCAGCACCTATGCCTTCCTATTCTCCAACACTTATAACTATTCTTCTAGCATAGACAGAGGAAAGAGGTGCTGATATTGAACTCAGGGAGTTGAAGACTCAGAATTACATTTCCATTTGCTGTCAGTAATATTTCCCTGAAATTTACACACTGTCTTCTAACCTGTGGTAAGAATATTTTAACCACACTCATAAAATAAAGATATTAAGTGCACCCACCCACCCTGAGGCTTATGCCTCCTATTTTATTCTTTCAAGAGCAAAAGTATTTAATCACACTCTGTGAAATTGGGATAGTGAGCCCAAATCTCTATTCACTGTTATCCTTAAGAATGTAACAATTTATAACCAGTTCCTGGCCCTTTAAACACTGGGAACAAGTGAAATCAAAACTTTTCTGTCTCCCTTAGAGATCAACCAGGACCAGTGTTTGACTATTTTATCTTAAACAAGTCCAACTTGAAGTGTATTTCTCCTTCGATGCAGAAGTAAAATTAACAATGCTTGACTCCTTTGTTCTTTGTGGATGTTAAACGACTTAGTACAATGTCTGGCACATTATTCTCACCCAATAAATGTGAGCTTTTTTTGTTTTAATTTTATTCCAATAACACTGTAGTAGTGACAGGCACAGAGGCATCAACCAGAAGGAGGGAAGTAGCCAAACATACGTGATCTCTTTTACTTTTTAGACTAGAAGATTCATTTATGAAACTCTTTTGCTCTTGCACAGAGCCCTTGCTCAGACACAAGCAGGGTCTGCAAAGCCAGATGATGGGAAAGAAAAGAGACAGATCTCCTGCACTGAGACTAAGGAAACATTTATATTAACTATGTGTAAGTCATCTTTTGTGGTGTCTCTGCGGGTGCCTGTTTCTACAACTATCATTGTCAGAAATTCCTTATAAATATTATTAAATTTTCCTACAATGCAGTCCAGGAAGGCAGCAGGCGTGTGAGCTAAGGCCCACAGAAGGGCTGTTACTGCATTTCTTCTGAATGCTTCCAGCGTGGATCTTTCCCCAGTGCCTCTGAAGTCTGTAATATTGTTATCACACTTTTATAGATTATGAATGAGAGATACAAAGAGATTAAATAACTTATTGAAGTCATGCAGATAAAAACTAATGACTTATCCACCGGGTGTTCACAATCTGTGAAAATAGACAGTTTTTCTAACAGAACATTCTTAAAAAATCTATTAAATTTATCCTTACCCAAAAGCTAGCAAGCATGTGGGCAAGTGGAAATTGACTTGATATTTAATTTTCATTTAGGCGTTTGGAGTTCGGTTTCCCAGCCTGCAACAGTGTCTGTGGTCTTCCTGGTGTTTTTTTGTGATTTGGCTGCATAGCAAACACAATCAGTTTTCCTGTCTACAAAATTGTAACAGCTTTTAATAAAGTAAACGGGATTCTCTTAAAATGCTATTAGGAAAACTATTTCTGTGACTTTTAAAAAAAATCTGTGAAGTGTGTTAATGACAGTATAAGTGAGTTAACTGACAACCTCACTAGAAATGTTGCTAAGAAAACTGAAATATCTTCTCTCCCATTAGCAAAATCACAATCAAGGCTTGTCTCAGACCTGACTGGCAAGTTGGCTCGGAGGGTAAAGGCACTTGCTGCCAAGCCTGATAGTCGGAGTTTGATTCCAGAAATCCACACAGCAGAAAAAGATAATCAATCTTCAAAAGTTGTTCTCTGATATAGATGTGTATATATAACAGATGAATCCTCTACTCTCTTCAACCACAATAAATAAATAAATAAATAACAGATAGATAGACTATTTTTGAAATAAAACATTGGAGAAAACCACTATAGAAAACTTAAAATTAGGAAAAATCCCTAGTAACATATGATTTAGAGCACTGCTAACTGATTTGCAATTGGCTGAAGATTATTCACCACACATATGCTTGATACGATCTTCATTCTTGAATTTATTCATTCTTGTCATAACGGCTGAGCCTCATAAGAATACATCTGTCTTTGGGTACCAATAGGGCAATGCTGCAATTTTTAAAACATAATATACATATTTGTTAAAGAGATCATTCATAGGAAACAACAGTCTAGTAGCTAGACCTGAAGAAGACAGCTTCCTAGAACTGCATGTGATCATGGATTTTCCTTGGAATCCTTGGTGCAGAAGAAAAGCGTTTAACTGACAAATATTAACAAACATCTGAGATTTCCTCCAAATTGCAGCTTTGCCTGAAGGCTAGATGACTACATCACACTTTTAAAAACAAATTCATATGCTCTCTTTTATTCCTCTTGTTTCCATGAAGAGTCATAAAAATAACTATATATTTTTTTAAGAATTGATAGCTTTAGTACCCAGAAGCTTCCCCACAGTTTAAGGTCAATGCCAAACTGATAGGTGAATAAATAATCAATCAGTGTGTAAGGCCCTTGTGTGGCTCTTGCTAGAAGGCAGCACAGGATAAAAAATCCACCAGCCTTGGATCCCAGGACCTGACAATCACCTGGTGGCCACCACTTGATAAACTCCCATCAAAGAACCCTAATTTCCGCATGTGAAAACCAACCAAAATAGCTCAAATATCTACTTTTATTTAAAAATCATCTCATTTTGCATCAGCCTTAAGATGAAGGAAGAACAGTCACTGTCCTGGGAGAGGGAGAGACAAGACAAAGAGAAGACAGAAATGCAAGCAGCATGCATGCATTCACTGAAGGCTCTTCTGAGAGGTGGCTCTGGAGAGAGATGGATTTGAGCACTGCATTAGGTTCCTGTCCCTTCTGTAAGAAATGCCTTCATTCCATAGCTGTTCCCAAGACAGGATGCTGTGATCAAGGGCTACAGTCCCTTCAGGGCTCCCATGGAAGCCACACTTCTCACCTTCAGAAGCTCCGTCCCAGCAGCCCTTCACCTGCAGCTCTCTAACTTATGCATTCTCCTCTATGTATTTCCCACGTCTGCCCCTCCTGAAACAAACAGTCAATGAATTTACATCTCAGCCTGATGATTAACAATGATATCCTCATCAGAGTTGGGCTAAGAATTTTAAACGTACAATGTCTGCAAAGCCTCTTTTCCAAATATACTAAGACACACAGGTTCTAGAAAGAAGATAGTTCCCTCATGCACAAAAGAAAGGGTCTGTAACTCCACATTAAATTCTCAGTGGGTTTACTAGATCTCAAAGATTATCTCTGTTCCTTTGCTTTTCCATAAATCTATTTCTATTTCAAATTCCCTATGTTCCTAATCAGTGCCTTTCAAATCTCAGTCAATGCAGGGTTTCTGCTCTTTTTTTTTTTTTTTAAACGACTTTATTTTGCAAAACAAATATAAATGTACAGATTTTAAACATTTTTGCTTAAAATTATACATTTTTGTCAGTACTGTTTTTTCAGACATTAAAATAAATTTTACATAAAACCATGTGAATATGTTTTTTAGTCAGTACTTGATTTTTTTCAAGGGCTTGACAGTATGCATTGAAAACCTACTAGTTGGATTAAGCATAAAGTACATGCAAAAAAAAACGCAACATGGAAATAGTCAAAGTCTTCTTGTTTTGTGAATATATGTATATTTTTTGTTTTCTTTATTTCTTGGACTTCATACAGTCTGTGAGTTGTTTCTGGGGGAGTGCAAGCCTCTGGAGTTAGCATCCCACTATCAGTGACTGCATATTTTCTGCTCTTAAGATAAGGTTTCCATTGTATGTGAAGAGGGATCAGGCTGTGTGTGCTTATGCATCTTTGTGAGATAGTATACATACACACACACACACACACACACACACACACAAGCACATTCACATGTATGCACATGCACTTTTATACACTTATGTACACCAAACTTGCATAAGCCAGCCTTAAAATAACAAAAGTTATCATCGGATGTTTATTAACCTTATGACTTTAAAGACTGAGAGATAACTTAGGTGTCATCCTTCAATGTGCATTATTTTTGGAGATATGTCTATCTAGAGGCATATCCCTCCCTTCTTTACCTTTATCCCTCTCACCCTCCCCCTCTCTCTTCTTGCCACCCACAAACCCCAGAACCTGAGGCTTGCTGATTCAGAATAGGCAGGTTTACTAGTGAGCCCAAGGTCCATCTCTCTTTTTCTCCCCAGCTCAGGGACTATAAGCATGTACCACTGTGTCCAGATTTTTCATGGGTGTGAAAGATCAAACTCATCCACATGCTCTAACAATTTTACCTACAATGTTATCACTCAACATGTAAACTTATGCTATAATAAACTTCAAACGACAACCTTTTGTTCATAATTACTGAAGTTGTATTGATCTCCCTATCTGTGACCTTTTCAAGAAATCTTTATAAGTTCAGGTTTAAGAAACTACCATGGCAATATTATAAGCTATAAGGGAGATGGACTGTTTTAGTGGTCCCTCCAAGGATTCATGGGACAGGAGTCTGGTCTCTCATGAGGGAATGTCAGGAAGTGGTGCAGACCTTTATGATGTGAAATTTAGAAGAAACTCCTTAGATCATAAAGGACTCTAGCCTTGGAAGGAATTAAGATGCTCCATGATACAAATGCAAGTTTACATTTCTAGTTTTCCATTTTGAAATGTCATCTCTTCCACTTGCACAAGCTTCTGCTATTGAATATCATCTACTCCTAACAGATCCCAAGCAGATCAGGCTGCTGTGTCTTGGGTGCTCAGCTCTAAAACTGTAAGCTAATTAACCTACAATAAAACTACAAGTGGCAAGGGCTCTCCCTAGCTAAATCCACCAGTATAACATGTTCCCTCAAATATTTGAGGTTGGGAGTGTGTGTTGCCTCCAGCAGAAAAAAAAAAAAAAATATGTGTAAAGTTGATTGAATCTGGAGAGTTCAGAGAACACAGAGTCAACAGTTTAGATGACATAGAAGGAGGATACCACTCTGTGCTTAAGCTTGGCTGGGTATAGTCAATCTCTGAAGTGCACTAAGGCACCAATATGGTTTCCAAGCTCAATGCCACAGGCAAAAAGAAGCCAATAAAAACCTTGATCCAAAATGTGCCAATAATAAAAGCAATGTTGAGTCACTTCATAATGGGGTACAAGGTGAATGAGATCTGGACACAAAACAAAGCAGGGCACCAGCAAACCATTGATAAGGAAGTTCAAGCACAGTCCAGACACAAAGGAAGTAAAAGCGGAAATGCTGACTCAGCACTGGAATGAATTCCATTTCTTATATTTCCTTAAGATCATAACCTACTTCATCAGTGATGTTTGATTTGCTGATGTGTAATAATGGGAACATGATAAATTATACTTAACAAAAGCCTTGCAGAGGATTTGTACAGGAATCTCTCAGTAGCATGACCAATATAAGATAAAGCAATCAACCTTTCCCAATAGATGGAAGGACTCATGAAACCCCACCACTCTTCTGAGGACATCTAGAAGCAGATGGTTGCTAGGGAACAAAGAATCACTTTCTTTTGCAATGTAGGTACTGGCATGTAAATATACTCTAGTACACAACCCCTACCCACCTCTGTTAAGTTAAACTCAGTGGATCACAATTTTAAATGTTAAGCTATCAAAATATGTGGAGGAAGAACTGTTGAGAAGAAGTGGTTAGCAAAAATGGTGGGAGAGAGGAACGATAATAGGGGTGTGTGTGAAGCTAACCAAGAACTGTAATACACATGCATAGGCACATCAGAGAAGGGAAGGTTTAGCTTTTAAAACCTATGCAGCAGCACAAAACAATGGAATCTTTGTATCTTTCAAAGTAGATCATAAAAGAGAGAAAACTGAGTTCCTGTACAGGCAAGCTGACACACAGGTACAGTTGTAAGGTGTGCCTGAAATCATGTTTGACCAATAGGAGCTGTATGGATTTATGCCCCTTTCCTCCATGTCCTGTCTTTCAATTTCCTCAGCCATAAAACAGTATTTTCCAAGTCTAGCTATGGCATTGTGGTCAAATTAAAACAACCAAGAAAAGCCCATGAATGTCCTCATAATTTCACATGGTGCAAGGTTTGGGTTTGCTGAGTAAGGGAAACTGAAGTCCTCATCCATCTGAAGGGAAATGTCTTTCAGTGTGCTACAGTGATGCATTCACTGACACCCTGAGCCAGGTATAATGATGGAAAACAAATTGAAGTGACCACCCATCTGAATGCTATCTGCTTAGTCATCAGAATCAGAGAAGGAACTACAGGGGATAAGAGATGGAAGGGAAAAATTCAGGGTACCTCTTTTCTCAGATGGTGTGATCCTATTCTTGAAAGGCCAAAAGGCCTCTGCCAGAAAATCCAAATATCTTGTAAGCACATTCAGCTAAATAATATGATACCAAATTAATGTGTAAAAAACAAGGAGATTTGTTTCTGTATAACAAAGATTATCTTACAGAAAATGAAATAAAATGGAGATTTTCACTCATACTGCATTCAAATAAATTATAAAGTACCTAGAAATTAACCCAACTAAGGAGGTGAAAGTGATCCCTTAATGAAAACTACAAAACAATGAAAAGAGAAATTGCAAAGGACATCAGAAGATGATAAGACTTCCTCCCACGCAGTGTACATGAATCGGCAGAGTTAATATTGTTAAGAAAACTGTGTTATTGAGAAAATTTGACAGATTTGGTGCTATCTCATGTATACCGCAGTGACATTCTTCCTAAGAAAGAAGGGAGAGAACTCCTAAATTTATATGGAAGCAGAGAACACCTGTTATAGCTGATGACACCCTAAACAGAAAGAACAAGACTAGAAGTATCACAATGCCTGATCTCAAATCATACAACAGAGCCATAGCAACAAAATCTGTGTGATACTAGAAATTGAGATTTTGGTCCATTGAGTAGAATCAAGGACCCAGAAAATAACCCACATAGCCAAAAGTACCTCTTTCATACAGGTACCCAAAATATTTTTTGAAGAAAAATTCTCTTCTATGAACTTATCCAGATATGAGATAAGTCACTTTCATCCTGTAAATGTAAAAAAATGTAGCTTAAAACTAGGTCAAAGACCATAATCTAAGACTAAGAACTTCAAACTATTAGAGGAAAAGACTTCAAGATGCACCTATTTAAAAACTTTGTGAAGAGGAATCCTGTAGCAAAGGAAATCATCCTGACAGTTGACTAATAAGATTATCTCAAAGCTTTTCTGTACAGCAAAAGTAACAACCACCAGACTAAAAAGACTGTGCATAAGTCTTTGCCTACTATATCTCAGATAAAGGATTAATATTTAAGGCACAGAAAGAAATACAAAATTAAGTACCAAAATAAATATCCAATCATCCAATCAATAAATGAGCTAATGAACAGATTTCATTTTCAAAAAAAAAAATACAAGTGCCCAAAATACTTTTAAAATGTTTTTAAATGCTACCTTGAGGTTCCTGCTCACCCCAGTCAAAATGGCTGACATTGAGCATGAAGAAAGCAAGGACCACAGGGAAAGGTGAACTTTCACAGGGCATTGATGGGAGTGTGCACAGAAATGGTCACTATGGAAGTGAGCATGGAGGTCCCTCAAAAAGGTAAAACTAAATCTCTACATAAACTAACTATCCTATTCCTGGAAAAATACTGTAAAGATTCTGAAGTCAATATTTCAGAAATGCTGGTACAATTGTGTTCATTGGTGCGGTGTTCACAGTAGCTAGGAAACAGAAGCAGTCAGGATATGTAAACAGAAACAAGCTGATTAAAAGTGTTGCATGTCTACACAACAGAATATCATCATCCGTAATCAGATGGTAACATTTATTGAAGACTGGATAGGATGGATCACCATGTTACATAAAATAAGCCAGACCCAGAAAGACAGATGCCTTGTTCTTTTAGTCCTATGTAAAAATCTAAATATGTGTGTACATGCGCATGTGTGAAAATTAAAAAAAGGAGATCACAAAACAAACAAAGGGACTGTAAGGAAGAGAAGAGTTATGGGAACGGAAGGCAAAAAAGTATCATGTGACAACAGAACAGACGATAACAGCGGGTGAGACAAGCCTAAAAGAGTCTGGGCAGAATTGAAGGGCAGCAGGACTGGGAGAGAGATCATAGTCCATTGGCTTTTGTGCATAAGCATGCCATTTGAAACAGGAAGTCTTTGACCCATTTTGAATTAATTTTTAGTGCAACTTGAAAGTGACAGTCACATTGTAACACAGAAAGATGACACAGTAAATCCCAGAGAGGTGTGATGGGAACCCCTGTGAGGTCAGGGGTCATCAGGCTCTTCAGTCTTAGACCTACAGGCACTCACATAAAAGCCAGAAGATCATGGAGGACTTCTCTGAGTATGGCCATGTCTCTAGATATACAAGGACAAAACCAGTCAAAAGCCATGGCACAAGACAGTGGGCAAAGGCCTGTTAAAAGAGGTCAGGTACGAGGAAGCAAGTATTCTGGTGAACAAGGAAGGAGTCTTGATATTGATCCCAGATTTAAAAGGTAAGTTAGGCAACCTTAGTCAACCATGGCTACTAGCTCAGAATTCTGAACTCTCCTCTTGGTAAGGTTGCTTTTCTAATCTTAGGTGACAGAGGTTATGTTTATATGTATTACATTTCATCTTGTTTGGGGAAAGACAAGCAGTGCAGACTGTCAGTGTCCCCTTGAGTCCTGAGTCTATCATGTAATTAATTAGACATCACTCCCAGCTTCATGTAATTCTCGGGTTTGATGAGTGTGCTCTTTTTAAACATTGCCACAGGTTGATTCAAAGTTATGCAGAACCCCCTGGCACATTCCTAAAATGTGCTTCAAGGAGACAGCTTGCTTTAAATTCACTTTGTATATCCTTGGGGTACCCTTCTACAAGGACATCAAGGAAAGTACTGCCACTGAACAAGACATACTGCCAAAAGTGGGAAATATTTAAAGCCACAGTACTGATCCTTTCCCACTGCTTTCTTCCTTCTAACATTCCTGCAAACATTTACCTCCTTAATCTGTCTGTCTGTCTGTCTGTCTCTGTATATATATATATATATATATATATATATATATATATATATATATATATATATATATATATGCATCTATATATAAATCATATACACATACACATATGTGTGAGACATAAAAAATGTGTGTGGAAGTTTGGTAAGGTATAACAGGTTGCGACCTGGAGATTTGGTGGGCACACACCTGAGGCTTAGGTGACTCCCAGCTTTCTGCCAGACTCCTGACTTGGAACAATTGTCATGCTTGTCTCATAAAAGAGATATGACCTGTGGTGATGTAGGCTCAGGACAGAATTCTCCATACTAATGAGGTACCCAGTGGCTAAGAGGGCTTAGCCCATAAGCTTCCCTTCCCAGACATTCCTCACTGCAAAAGGTATTTAATCTCAGGCCCACCGTAAGAACTGGGGTATGGTTTTATTCACCCATTTTCCTCCATGACAATAAACCGTTTGGAACCATGGACTGGCTATTTTCCTTGGAGGCCTCTCTGCACTGCCAGCCACAACCACCACCAAGCCTGCTGCCATCAGGCCAAGGATGGCTGCCTATGGGATTAGCCAGAGCTCCCCCTTTCCCCTCGCCAGCCCTCAGACACCTGACTCTTTTCTCAGCTCTTCTGAGATTTCCAGTAGTGCCTGGATGTCCAGAAGTCTGAGAATGCCATAGCCCAGGACTCATGGCAGGCCTGGGAAACCTGAAACCAGCTCCGGCTTTCCTGCTTCTCAGACTGTGCTTCCTCCTCACCTCCAGTGGTGTCTTGCCCCCAACAGCAGCAAAAGATAAGCTCAATCAAACTCCCTGCATCTGTCTCCCCAAGCGGCCCTGCCTAGTAGTAGAGCAGAGAGCTGACACAGACACACAACTGTACATATATATCCACATCTGTGTGTGTGTATGTGTGTGTGTGTGTGTGTGAGAGAGAGAGAGAGAGAGAGAGAGAGAGAGAAATTTTAAGGTTGAACACCTGGTATTAGGCAATCAATTTAGGGGGTTGATACCCGAGGAAGAAGATTCTTCTTCTCTTGGTAGTCAATATTTGTCTACAGCTCTTTGTCTAGGGGTGGGGTCCAGTAAGTGTTTCCCTATCCACGTTGCCATGTCAACAAGGATTCTCAATTTTCATATGTCTTAACCATATTCTTAAGAGTTCACAGGCACAACTTTCCTGCTGTATATATATATATATATAAAAAAAAAACAATTTCACAGAAGATACTCTGATCCCTTGGCTTTTACAGTCAGAAAAGACCCTCCTCCACAGTTTTTCCTGAGCCTTATAGATTGAGTTTGTGTTTAGATCTATCAGTTTGAGCAAGCCACACCAAGGTCAGTAATCTTCCATGTTTTGACCTTTTGTGCCTTCCTATAACGGGAAATGTCCTTTTCAAATGGTACCTTATTTGATTAGGTGTAAAGGTACATTCATTTGTGAGTATAATAATGAATATTACAAATTCAGTTAGAGATAATACTGGTTTAGGAAAGTGACAATCATGGGTTCTCCTCTAGGTCCCATGGCCATGGGTAGTTGACTAGATTTACAGCACCCAGCCTGAATTCCCCTCTGTTGATCTGGCTTTAAGTCCAGTTAGGTAGCTATTGGTCAGCTGAATCTACAGCGGTGTAGATGTAATTTCTGTCTCTAAATCTTACCTTCAAATGGGCCAGTCTTCTGAAATCCACTGTCTCTCCTGAATACTCATTATAAGATTTACATATCCCAAGCTTTATGAATCTCTCTTTATAAATCTCTTAAAGTCCAAAACAGTTGGCCAATGACACCACCTAGCGCCAAGATTCTTCTGGAACGATTTGCCCAAGTTTGACCAACTCTGAGGACATTTTGGTGTTTTCTCACTAGGGCTTCTCTACCTGAGTCCCTGTGCCTTTTTAAACTGTGTGTAAGCTGCACTTGTGCATGTGATGGGAAAGTCAAGGCGAAATCAACGCTGGGTAGTTCTGTTTTCTATCATGAATGTCACTGTTCCATCAATCATTACCTTTCCTGATGCTGAGAACTACGTTACAGTTACAAATGTTTTTTATATCATGGAGATTTATATTTTCTATTTTTATTCCTCAACACTATGGTATAGCAAGCCTTGGTAATGGGCTCTGTCTTCAATCTTGCATCCTGACTCACAGTGAAGCAGTGATAGCACAGAAAACAGAGAAAGGAGTCCCTGCCCTTGTGCAATCCAAACAGAAGAAGATAGGTAGACATTAGTAGGACCCAAAATCTGAGCATCAGGTCCCAGTTGCTAGAAAAGACAAGATCCGGGTTGCTGGCCATCTCTTGTTGAACCACACAGTTGAGTATTTTGACTACTCACCTGTTAACAAGAACACTTGAAGTTCATTTTCTTTTAATTTTCAAGTTGACTTATCTTGATTCCAGATTGCTTTTTAATCAGCAATGCTTTGGAACATTTCTGCTTCTAGTTTCTCAGTAAGGTAAATATTTAATGATCTATAAACAAATGCTTGAGAAGATGCCACGTAAAGGGACTCATCCCTCTGTCTTATATAAGGGCTTTTCGAATATGAGGAATCTGGAGTAAGGATGGAGGGACCCAGAAGACAGGAAGATACACTGGAGATTATAACGAGGGCCTCTCCTAGAGAACAGGTTCTCTGGCGATTGTAAGTGGGGTACACAGCCTGAGACCAGGAAGAAGAAACAGTGAGTTGAATAAGACTCAGAGAAGTAGTAAACCATCTGCAAGTGTAGAATGAAATAGATTAGAACCCAGTCACAGAAGAGCTGGAGGACAGGCACAGGTGATATGAGGAAACCAAACACATGAGTGAATTCATAAGCAGAAATTCACAACTAGAACAAGCACTAGAAGTAACCAAGACATAGAGAGCAAGACTGAATTAATCAGCTACATGCCTTTGACATGTCCCAGATGCCATGGCCAAGCTTGTTTTCTGAGGATTCCTGTGTTGGATGACATCCTTCTGAAATGTGTTTTCACTGGAGAGCTCCCTGTTTCTTTAGATGCCTTTCCTCCCTCTTTAAAACTGTCTCTCTCCAGCATGCCAAAACTTCCTTCACTTTATTTTTATTTTAACTTATTTTGGGGCTTAGCTATGCCTCTTAATCCTTTCTGAAACACTGGCTTTAGGAATTACGCCACCTAGAAACTACAGCTTCCTAGAAATTAACCTTCTTTTCCCTGGCCCTGAATATACTGTCGAATGTAACTTCCGCTTCAGCAATTCCTTCTTAGCCTAGGTTCATTGAAATTGGGTTGAAAGTGGAAGCTGCACTTTGATTGAAGTAGGCAAGTCAAGCATTTCTTCATTGTTCTTCTTCCAATTGTTTTGTTGCCTTGGATTATTGTCTCACCATATTTTAAGACATCCTAAAATTATGTCTTACATTCTCTCTAATGGCAATTTTTCCATGTATGCTTACTTGAGATCAGGAAGGTAACTCCAGCCATGTCACATCAAAGCAAACTCTGTGGTCACAGAGAGCATTCTGCACAGACAACACCACAGATTTCTGGGTGTCTCTAAGGCTTTCAGGGAATCAAAAGGTAGAAACTGACAAGTGAGGCCTGGGACACAACTTAGCAGTTAAGAGAACCTGAATTTGGTTCCCAGATCACAATCACTTGCAACTCTAGCTCCAGGGGATCCAGCATGAGTCTTTGCTCCCTAAGGGAAGCTGCATGAATGTTCACATAGTCTTAAAAATAACAAAATAAAACCAGTGTTTTACTCAGAGGGGGAAAAAAACAAAAAACAAGCATACCTCTTGTGGCTGAGGTTGCTAGGAAGATGCCCAAGCCTTATGATGGAAGCAGAGGCAAATGATGAAAGATGAAGTCAGGCCAACAGTGCTGATGTACAACGACCCAAAGGCCTACAGCAGAGACTGGCAATGCATCAAGCAGGGTGTGGTTCACAAATGATGGGAGTGAAGGTTTAGATTTGGAACCAGGAATGTATGTGGTTAGCATGCACAACATATTTGGAAATATTAGAAAGCCAAGAGAGTTTGAGTCTCAGCTTTGATCCTTCCAGGTCTGTCATTTTTAAATTCATGAGAGCAGGTTTTTCTCTTTGTTCACTGCTCTATTCCCAGGGGCTTTCACAGTCTCTGGAATGTCGGAAATGAATTACTGAAAATGAGTATGGGGTCACTCATACTTCAGTGTGCTCCAACTCTTTAACTGATCAGTATGGGTGTAGTGCATCATGCTTAGAAATTACTTGGAGAGTTAGCACAGGAGCACAGGTTAGAATGCAGTGCTGAGCCGGCCTTTTGACCAAGGTGCTGTCCTCTACCAATAACATCAGTTCATTACGTTCCTTCACTCACAGCGCCAGCAAAGGTACTTGGTGTGACTATGGGTTTAACATTGAAAGCCTCCCATTGGGATGGAGATGCAGCTCAGAGGCACAACCCTTGCCTAGCATGCATGTATCCCTCTAATGGGTTCTCAGTACCACAAAAACAAGTCAAATACGTAAAACTAATACTATCAGCATGTGGGAATCGGTATACTAACCAAATGGGGCCTTAGAAAGATAATACCTTTAGGAGTTAAAATAAGTTTTGAAATCAATCAGAAGCTTCCAAAAAATATTTTACTAAAAGGTTTTTCCAAAGCAAATTAATCCAAAAGCTTAGATGGCACAATTAAATACATTAAACTGCAGTTAAAACTGTTATTAGTGATAATGGATAAGGAGGCATTAAAGATTTTTTTTCTGGTTCCTTTGCTAAAAAATGAGTGGATTTCATTCCTGTCTACACTATGTAGCAACAATTATTAGATTTTTTTTAAGCCCAAACTACCAGGGCAATGGTCAGACTGTTAGTGTTTATGATGAAATTTTCCCATTATATACAAAAGTTTGGAGCATATTGTAACATTGCCAAAAGCAACATATTTTGTTTTTTTAATCTTTGGTGACATAGAGTGCTAAAAGTCAAATCTGCAGTAACAGTGACACATGCAGCCAGGGTCCCCCCTTTCTTAGTGACTGAGCATTTTCTATGTTTCTCTGCCTGTCTACTGGGCCCCATACACACAGAACTCAAGAGAGTATGGTCGAAAACCATGTGAACCTCCCGAAGACATGTCAAGCACATTGTGCTCAGCTGTATATTCCCAGAAAAGAGCTTACATGGGCTCTGCTCTTCATTTCTGAGAGCTCTGGGATGATAATCGGATGACTAAGCCCACAGAAGGTCAACAGGGGTAAGGTCTATGATGTTAGTTCAGTCTTTCACAAATTGTCACTCTTACATTAAAACCACAGATGCACAGAGGAATGGGTGAAAGGTCAGAGCACAGATTCAGCTTGGAGATTTTTGCTTTAATGGGATAAAAGGAAGAGTGGGATAAAAGGATAAAGTTGGTATTAAGACACTTTTTCCTCGAAAACTTGTTTGTTTGTTTGTTTTTTCCCCTCTAGGCACCTACAAGCTGCTCGGATTTCACATGGAACTCAGAGATGCTCATACCCGTGATGAGAAGAAAAGTAGGAAGTAAGCCCTTGTTTTCTCCACAGCCTCACTTTCTGGATCTCTGACCTGGTCATATAGACTCCTGGAGATATGGTTGGTTATTAGTAGCAGCAGTTAACTAGCTGTTTCATGAGAAACAAGAAGTAAGATCTGAGCCTTGTCTCTGTGTCTGTGTCTGTGTCTATGTCTGTCTGTCTGTCTGTCTGTCTCTCTCTCTCTCTCTCTCTCTGTCTGTCTGTCTGTCTGTGTGTGTGTGTGTGTATGTGTATGTGTATAGAAGCTTTGTGCCTCAAATGTTTGTGTCTTTAGGTCTCAGAAAGACAGTACTTTCTTCATGTGGGCAAGTCATCCATTCTGTACCTTGAGCATATGAAGAATATAGAGTTTGGATGGAATAAATCCTACTTATTGATGTCTCTGATCTATGTTCAAAGAAGTTTTTGTCCTAAGCATAAGCAGAAAAGTGGGCTAAATGGAGAACTTTGATTTCTCTATGGAGTTTATGACATTTGAAGAATTGTGTAGGTTATTGCTAATGGCACAGAAGTACTCCAAGAAAAAATGCCCTAAAGAGATCTGACTTTCATGTGCATGAAAAATCCTAACTTCTGCTTTCCGGATCTGAGTCATGGGGAAAAGATAATTGTGGAAGTAGAACAGGAAACAAGAGAAAGCAGTTCCAAATCGGAGACTGTCAGAGCGAGTGCTCTGCATGGGAAATAGCCTAAAAAAGGTAGATTGGTGTCTAAAGCTTCCAGTGAATTGTTCAAAAACTACTTCAGCCTTGGGATCATATTCTGTCAAGGTTCCTGCCTCATGGGTTACATGTCAAGTAATTGTCCAGTTGCAAGTTCACAGGCCTAACGGGCCATCCGAAAGGTGAGCAAAAGCATAAATATATTCTTTCCTATTCTCTAGTGTGAGTACACCTCTCAAACAAAACTTTTATATAAGATGAAACGGAGAAATATTTTTATATGAGTTACAGAGTTTGGCATGTTTTTTTTTCTTTACACCATTCATAGAACAAAAGCATTTGGAGAAGACAACTCAATGTCATGTGCCCACTTGCGTTTGTTTGTAGTACAGGAGAGATATAACTAACCTCATCCCCAATTGAATAAATAAATAAATAAATACATTATGTAAGCTGTATCATCACACCCCAATGCTTTTGAGTGGCTAGAAGAATTCTGCCTTCCTTCCCATAAGACCTGTAAACTCAAAAACAAAGATTCTCCTGCAACATGCTCTATCCAGAAATCATGTCCACTTTGCTTCCAAAATAGTGTCCTTTAAAATATGCACACTCGGAGTAAGTCAAAAGGGAAGGCAGGCCTCCATTTATAAACTGTGCTTTTTATTCATACAGTTTCTCAAACCAGGCAAAATTATCATAATCTTCCTAACAGATACACAATTCCATCTAAAAACTGCCATTTTCCCAGACAACTGAAAAGCAAAGTTTCTATTAGAGGCAGAGATGAAGCATTTGTATGTGCACATGTGTGTTCCCTGGTCGGTCCTTGTGAATTGAGCCTATAAATAATTACCCAATCCAAGTTTGTGCCAATATTCTAATATGGATCATTTGTACTCCTCAGCTGGCATCTGCTCTTGAATTTAATCATTACCGAATACAGGCTGGCATTACCCCATTCAGAACACTGAGGGGTCCATGCCGTCATCCCAGCAAAGAATATCAAATATATTTTGAAAGCACACAATTTGATTGGTGCACAAAACACTGTATGTGTCTTCTGATGTTTCCATAAAGCCTTCATTAGTTACCATAAGCAATACCATGCCTTTTGCTGTCAGCTCTGTCAGTAACGGTTTAACCTTGTAAAGTCTTTTCTGGAAATATTAAAGAAGGAAAACGAAACTCGGCTTCAAATGAATGCTTCTATTTTTTTAAGGAGGGGGGTCTTCCATGAAGGTGAACAGAGGCAAAGCTTTAATGTTCTCTGAGGACAATTAATACTGTGCTGTTTCACAAATGCAAAGGAACTTCCCAACAGCAGAATGTGCACTTCCTAACATTTCCCCTTTGTGCAAGTCTGGAAATTGTATTAGACTAGAACAGCCTACTTTAATTAGCTGGGACTTGTTCACAAGAAGACTAGTAGAAGCTTGAGGCATGCTTAGTCCTTCTACATCACTTACCCTGAATCTTGAAGGGCTAGCCATGGAGACATAGTACTCCCTATATTGCCTGATGTTTGCGTGAACAGGGGATTAAATTTGTCTATTATTAGCCATTAGCCCCTACCTCCAAGGACCGAACAGCCTGCCTTTGTTACCCACTATACCTAAGCCATTTGATCGTGAACAAAACCATTACATCTCTGAATGTACTCCTGAGACCAAGTCTACATATATGCACATAAAGAGGTTGTTTTCATGTCCACAGTGATGCTGGGAGCAGTCTCTCTTCCTTGCATATGCCCAAAGATCATGTGGTAACAAGCAGAACAAAGGAAAGAACATTTGTTCATCTCCCCAGACCAATGCTAACCTCTCTCTCCAGTAAAAATGGTGCATGCTTCTGCCTGGGGATTTCCACATAAAAGCTCAGAGTTCAGCATTCCCCAGATACAAACCCATCTGCAGATAATGAACAAACTGTACAGTGAAGAAGACAGATAATCAAAGTACAATAGAAAGCAATTCTGTGAAGACTCATCCCCCACAGGGTACCATGCTCTGCCTGGGTCGTTGTAGCTGAGGGCCGGGCTCAGAAAGCAGAAACTTACGTCACCTATGAGAGAATACTGAGAAAATGCTCATTTTTATAGCCAACCCTAAGGAACCCCACATGTGGTGATTACACATAATTGGTTCCTGTCCTCTTAGGATACATTTTGAATAATTTAAAATGAGATGAGAGTTTATTTCAACTTTTCAAAGTAAACAAATATCAAACTTAATAAACTTTTATCCAAAAATTTATAGGAATATGTTTTGATTAAATTAAGATTTAAATATTTATGATCTTATTGTATTTTATTTTAATATTTTGTTTAATATATTGTAAAATGTGGAACATATTTTAGTGAAAATTTTCTTAACTATTTTGACAACTTTTCTCACATTTATTTATTTAAATGGAAAATACTGACACGTAGATTAGGGATAAATTAATATCTACAGTGAATCTGATCAAGTTTATATGAGTCTAGTCCCCAACTAGAACCTAAAAGACTCATTTTTCTCAATTTTACAAACTGTGCTCAATACATTTTTTTTTCTCACTGATGGTTTTAGTTCTTGGAAACTTCATTAAGTCTATGTGTGACTCTGCCTGGCTGGGTATGAAGAATATTGTATTTGTAAAGACAAATAGGTCTTTAGTTTTTAGGAATTACAGTCACAATTTTATCCAACTCTTGTAAGCACTTATTTTCATAGATGTTAAGTTGAAAAAACATGAATGGAGCTTGCCTATTTTGCTGTGAGGCTCTCCTACCTCATGAAAACATCCTTCCATCCAAAAGGAGAAGCAGCAACCACAGTCACTTCATTTGGACTATTTTTACTTGACCTTTAGCTCTGCCGGCCAGAAGTGTTAGACAGCACATCCCTAAGCTTAAAATTCCCATACAATCTCATATCTTTAAGATAGCTATAAGCTAATGTGTAGACATAACATAGGAATTAATTAATGGAGAAGCAACTTCTTCTGCAGTTGAGAGGAAGGATACTGGAGGGAATGGGATAAGGCCAGTAGGAGAAGAACCTGAAGCACAGTAGTCCTAAAGACGCCTGATTTATGCTCTCGGGAACAGATGAGCTTTCCCAAGGGTTTCGAAACAGGCTCGTGCTTTCCTATGATTCACCTGGGTGAAAGGTTACTCTGCGAAGAATATGGACAGAGGACTGGCTGAGCAGGAAGCAGGACAAAAAGAGCTGACGCTCCTGAAGTAATACCAGTGAGAAAGCACAAAGTTACGATAATGAGAACAGGATGCAATGAGAATCAATGGGTGGGATTAACAGAACTAACTGATGAAAGAGAAATGAGAACAGACTCAAGGAGGAGTTTCTAGCTGAGAATGATCATGCATGAGTAGTTTTCCCAGTATCTAAAATGGGATAGGGTTAGATCATAATCTTAAATATAAATGACAAAATCAACTTGGCCATCCTTAATTTGAGATACAAGCAAGATATATAGAATTGCCCTGTAGACAAATGGGTTATATTAATATTGTGCCCATAAGAGAGGGCTAGGGTGTGGATATAGAGCTGAGAATTGTCCACAAACAGATGACAGATAATGACACTGGCTGGAAGAAGATCATCCTAGCTAGGTGACGATTCATGGGGCATAGAAAAAAGAACAGAAGTCATGGTTGATTAGAATCATCTCTTGAACTATAAATGCTGTAGTTACATTGGAATACTGAAATTTAGGACCCTCACAGAAGTAAGTTGAGAGGTAAATGACAGGTAAGGATAATTCCAAGCCTTTGAACTGTGGTACAAATTTAAGGTGTAGAAATGGGCTATCCATGTCTTATCAGGTTTTTAATCACTGGTACAGAAACTAGAAATTTAGAAAAGAAGTCAGTGAAATAACAATTATTGTTGTAGAGTAAAGCTAGAGAAATGGAAATTCTCACTTTGCCATTTTACTCAGTGATGGGTACAGCGTCTTAAAGAATAGCTCAGTGGTCTTTTAAAGTTTGAATTTTTTCTTTGCATTTTTAAAGAACTAGACTTGAAGGCTGAAGACAAAGAAGAACAAAGAATAACTGGTATTTGTATGACAAATTAATCATCAATGTGTCGGGCTCCCTGAAAACTAAAGAACACGACAGTATTCTCTTTGTCATCTATTTTTTTAATTAAAATACAGTTCAGTGACATCATGTTCCTCCCTTAACTCCTCTCACATACATCCCCTTGTTTTTTTCAAAATTCATAACCTCTTTTTTGTGACTTGTTATATACACATGCACACGCACGTGCATGCACACTCACATGCTCGTAAATATATAAATACAACCTGCTCAGCCTGAGTAATCTTATTTCAATGTGTATGATTTCAGGTCTCACCACCTACATACAACCCTAGTCAAAGAAATAGAGGCAACTGTGGACTACTAAAAGCAAGAGAAATGGTCTCCAAGCAGAGACCCGAGATCAGTTATTCATTGCCACCCACTTCTAATTTAAAACAGGCAGCCTTGCAAGAAAAGGCTGATCTGGTCTATTTCTTCACGAAGCACAGCAATTTGAAACTGAGAAGAATCAACAGCATGGAGCTGCCTCTGGACACAGTCTTTGAGAACCTAGATTTTATCCTGCCTAGAGTGTGCTTGTTTCCCTGAAGAAGAAAGGAGGAATAAAGCATCCAAATCCTCCATGTGTACTTATGATATAAACCTGGCAACACAAAGAACAGGATACACCCTGTTCACCACCTTTAAAATAAATGAATCCTGCCACAGAAACAACTTTGTCCCAAAAGTTGTTGGATTCCCAAAAATTAGGTCAGCTGCAACTTTTCTTTTCATCAGAGTAGAGTAGAAAACAAAATGTGGACAGGAAGTGAAAATGTTCCTACCCACCATGTCTTCCACAGGAATGTGGATAGGAGTGGGAAGTTCCTCCCCTTAGTGAAGTCTGAAGTTTCTCAACTGATCATGTGGACAAGAAGTCAAGAGATGTGTCAGATGTTTGGAACCAGATTAATGTGCCTTCAGTCTGTCAATATGGATGTCATTTGGAAGACAAAAATAGGATGTCTATGTGTAGCCCAAAATAGAAAGGCAGGACAGAAAACAAAAACTGGAGTCAGTGACCATCTGCACTGGCTACTCAGGGCTCAGCTTTGCCCCAGAGTGCAGACTCTTCGCTGTTAAAGCAGGACAATCCAGGACAAAGCAGAGTGGTCACCTGTTATGACAGATTTCAGGGCAATTAAAGAAGGCAGGAATCAGAGAGCTGTCCAGAGGCAGGCAAAAATTTCACTAATAATGGAGAGGTTCAAAATCAGATCAGATTTGATGAAGGTGCCAGGGAAAAACCACTGAAGATTCATAACTTTCAAAGCCCACCTTGCCTGTGGAATTCAGTTCTTCCTACACATATGGACAGTTTTGAAATGATGAGATACGATTCATGAGCCACCGCAGAAACGAGATTCTTCCAAGCATCCTCAAACTGTCAGTATTCATAGCTTCTTTTTCACAGCTGACTAGTCACAACTTAAAGCTATTACAAAAAGTAGCAATGGCATCTTTGCCCGAGGCCAGCCTCAGGATCTCACTTCAAGGGTCATAATTGGGGTTAAATAACAGTGGGAGTTGCCTGCCATATTGGTTCTTTAAAAAAAAAAAAAAGTCTTATCAGAAATGAGGGAGTAGCTATAATGTATGTTATGTGAACAGGTAAAAAAAATACCATAATGAAACACCCTATTTCACAGTTGATACAATTTAACCTCCCCAAAAAAGAAAGCAAATGGAAAAACTCTCCAGGATAGAAAGATTATTAAATTGTTTTATCGGTCTGCTTAACGTTTCTCTAAAAAAATATATTGGTTCACATGTTCTCCAATTATGTGTCTGTGGATAGATGATCAATAGATTGATAGAAGAGGTAATCAATATAAGAAGTTTGGCTAAAGTGCATGAGAAATACATTGGAGTGGGGAAATGCACATCCAGCCTTTCTTCCCATCCAGTTTCTTTTCTATTCTGTCCACCCCAGCATGGGATGCACAAATTTGCAATCCTGGCCTAACAACTACAAACATGCTTCAAGTAAGATGTCCTCTAAGGGTGAGTTGGCTTTTACTTGTGAGAACAGGCTGTGGGTGGAACTGAGCTGTGGTTGAACAGAATAAATATAATTATTCGAGTCTTTCTAATAAGAGTGGCATATAGTCTCTGTTTCAATTTGTGGACACTGGGATGGAAAAATCATGTGGTCCTGTAATCACACACTTATGAAATCGCTGATGTGCATTTACAGAAAATGAATAAATCTCACCCAATGGTTAATAATTCTTCTAAGACCTCTGGACTACTAGAGGTATACTGGATAATTTTTATGTCACCTTGACACAAGCTGGAGTCATTTGAGAAGAAGGAACCTCAAATGAGAAACATCTTATAGTAGATTGTCCTGAAGGTAGGCTTATGGTGCCTTTTCTTCATTGAAAATTGATGTGGGAGGACACAGCCCATTGTGGGTGGTTCCATCCCTAGGCTGGTTGTCCTGGGTACTATAGAAAGCAGGTTGAACAAGCCATGGGGAACAAAGGAGTACACAGCATTGCTCCATAGCCTCTGTATCATCTTGTTTTGTGCTTGAGTTCCTGTCCCGACTCTCCTCAGTGATGGACTATGATGTGAAAGTGTAAGAGGAAATAAAACCCTTAAACTCCTTCTTTCTCAAGTTACTTTTGCTCATGGTGTTTTCATACAGCAACGGAAATCCAAACTAAGACCAAAGGCAAGCTTTTTTCCCTCTTTTCTTTGGAGTGGGGAGATAAAAGGAGGCAGGGGACACTGCAGAAGGTGATGTGTTTGCCACTTATCATCCATATTCTTTTTGTTTCCATCTTTCCTTTTAATGGTTATTTTATTTATTTATATTTCACATGATTCCCCCTTCCCAGTGACTTCTCCACAACCCCCTATTGCATCCCCTTCCCCACTGCTCCTATGAGGGAAGTCCACCTACCCACCCACTCCTGCCTCACTACCCTAACATGCCTCTCATTGGGGCATGGAGTCTCCACTGGACCAAGGCCCTCTCCTCCCACTAATGAAGGCCATCCTCTGCTACATAAGCAGCTGGAGCCATGGGGCCCTTCTTGTGTATTCCCTGAACATGTCTTCCTTGACTCCGACTCACGGTATTCCAGTGTAATTACTGATAGTGCTCCAGTTGCAATGATCAATTACTTGATCACCCAGATGTGGAAATGGACATGAGCAGATGAGGGATCAAAACTAGACAGCCAGAAATTCTTAATCATCACTCCCTCTGGATCCTAACGTCCCTGGGTATACACATGATTCATCCAAGTCTCAAGGAGATATGTATGCTTCTGTGTGTACTGGAATATTTTTATTATCACTAACTCATTGTTAAAAGAAATATTTAACTGTTCAAAAAAAAGCTTCTTAAAAATGTAATTCAGTTTTTTCTTTCATCATGCCTTTATGGGCTTTATTTACTTTTATGTTTATTTAACAATATAGTAAGATGGAACAAAATGCTGTGGCTGGTAGTTGGTGACTATTGGAATTGGATGTTCCTTTTGGCTCTAATGCTGCTTTGCCCTGCCAGACTGTCCAAATGTGCTCCGAAAAACCATCAGGTTGGACTTCTTACAGAGACTATCCTAATTCTCACTGTCAGCGTGGTTCACAGGGTAATGAGGACAGTTTAGTGGCTAGATAACAAAAGTCAAGTCTACAAGTAAATTTGACCCAGATACTTAAGATCTCAAAAGACAAGAGACAAGCTCTGAAGCTGAGCCAGTTGGCCCAGAACAAGGATGTTTTGCAGACTGGATAGCAGTCGTAAAACTGCTACTTGAACTACTAGTAGATGTGTGTACCAAGCACCACCCAGCCTACGATTAGCATTTATAAAGGTTTTCTATATAACTCAGGCTCTTGAAATGTGTGGCTTTAATGACTTAGGTGTGGGAGCAGGGTTAATAGAGAAGAAACTTTAGATCCAAATTCTAGTTGGTTTGACTAAAGCTGGGCCTACCAGGACTTCTCAATTGGAGGAAGAAGGAGCTTTGAGAAAGCAGGCTCATTCTGATGTCAGAAAGAGACGGGCCGACAAGCATCACCCAGCTAACAAAAACGTAGTTGTGAGAGAGGAGATGGTTCTAAATATAGCCTTGTCCTTGTCACTCAAGAGATTCTTACTGAGTGTCTGTGGTGTGCCAGGCACAGTTCTAGGTAGAGGCAGGGGAGGCAAAGAGAATAAATGAGCAAATACACAAACAAAATAAACTCACACAATAAATCCTATGAACAAAATAGAACCAAGTAATGTCATAGTGCCACTGTCATAAAATGGAGGGACTGCTTCAGATTGAGTCTGAATGATGATCTCTCCAAAGAAATAAGATGCTGACAGAACAATACAGCCATCACAGTGGAGACTGGATACCACTTTTGAGATTGGCAGAACAGAACACGTTGGCTATTTTGCAACAAAAGCTCTTTAATGGAGATGTGACAGAGATACCAAATAAAAATGGATTGATGGTGTGGGGACAGAATTAAGTGGAAGAAAGCAGGTAACTGAAGCAAGCAGGCCACTTCAGATCCATGGTCCCTGAAACTAGAAGGGTGACCTCAAAGGCAGCCATTCTTTGATAATAGACTATTCCAGAACACTGCCCAATGCTGGAAGAAGGACCTCCACTGAAAAAGTGTTTGAAATTGAGAGCAGGGTGAGATCCAGTAAAAACGAAGATTCAGATCACAAGCAAAGCCAAGCTCTAATGTGAAAGGGGCACTTCCTCTACAGACGGAGAAACACAGAAAGCAAGAGTAATCTTTAGCTAAAAGAAAGGTTCCTCTACAAGAAGAGGAAACTCGGAGAAGCAGGAACAACTTTAAGGTAGATCTGTCAGCCCAAGAATAAAAAGACTGACTTCCCCCATTACCACTGCATTTCCATTTTCTTAATGATACAACCAACAAGGTCAGCAGCAAGAGTGAGCAATACAATCAGGGAAAGATGAAATAGTCCCCTTGAGAATGGCTAAGTTTATTAAGGCAAACATTGTCAGGAGATGCCAAGAATCTGTTTAAAGACATTAAGTGAGGTGATAAATGTCTTTAATGTAACAATTAGGCAGTCTGAGCATCAATTTTTCTTCCTTCATCCATGACTCTTAAGATGTAGATTCAGATTTTAGGCTAAATCTAGAAGAGCTAAAGTTCCAGTAGGTGAGAAGAGGGTAGAAACTATTTGATGGGTGGACAAAGGAAATGAGGGTATCTACAAGAATAAGAGTTGTCATGTGAATACAAAGCAATCTGCTGAACAGGGAACAGGTAGAGATGGCAGATCATCAAATGTTGGTGACATTTAAGTATGTGGTAGGCATCCCAGTGATGACGATGATGATAAGCTGTGCTAGGCTGCACACCAAGAGCAGAATGGGACTCTGAAACTTTAGGGGTAGTGGGTGAATGAGACAAGGGGAAGCAGTTGCCAAGACCAGGACACAGGAAGAAAGAGGAAGAGGCATTATAGAACAGAGTATTTTCAGAGAGCTTACACAGAATTTCCTTCTGAGCTGTAAAGCAAAGATCTCTTAACTGATACCAGAGGAATGTTGTCTGGTTCTTCTTGATGACTACAGGTAGGAAGTCCACAGCTAGACTTCCAGGGCTTTAGGGTCATGTCTCAACCTTTTCACAAGGACCTTGGGAAAATAGTAACAGGAAATGGCACATTTAGTAAGCATCTCATATGTACTGATAGCTCATAACAACTCAAGCAGTTACACTCTTTTCTGCTCATGTTACACAGACAAGCTTGAGCTTTCTGGTCTTCATAATCCTCACAGAGGTGTGGCCACAGTAGTTCTTACCATTAGGGGTTGTGTTGAAATTTCAAAGGAACAATCTAATAAAAATGATTAGCCCATTGCCTGGCTCAGAAGCAGTGTTCAATAAACTCTAGCTGAGGTATTAGATTAGAGGGCAAGGATCAGCCTCAAAGGAAGAGGATTTCCATGAGCAGAAATGATGATGTGAAAACAACTAGAAGGGGGATCCTCACTCCACTTAGAAAGCACAGAATGAGAGTCAAAGAAATAAATGTTTAAAAGCTATCATGTCTTAAAAAGAAAACATTCTGGCTGAAACCCATCAGGGATTCTAGGAAAGAAAGTAGAGAAACAATGTTGTGTTTGCTTCTCTAACGCCAGGTGCAGATTAGCAGGGGAGAAGGGACAGACACTGAGAAAGAAATCTGGAGAGGACAGCAGGCTAGGCTGAGAGTAACCAGGGTCTCCTCACACCCACACGTACTTTACAGGCTGACTTTGCGTGTTCACCCTCAAGGAAGCTGTGACTCATTCAGTGGCCATGACTGCAGCAGTTGCTCGGGGAGGAAGATCAACTCAAAGAAACAGGAAACAGATGGCCCAGCTTCAGAAACAGAGTAAGTGTTCATGCAGGGCTCACGGTCGTCTGGAACTCAGTTCCAGGGAACTGGGTGGCCTCTTCTGATCTCCAGGCAAGATTTGCTTCCACTAAAGAGCCTACAGATGGAGCCTTTGCTGTTGACGTATGGCGATGCCTGAACTCTCCACACTAGTGGAGAATCTCCTCAATAATTATTATGAGCATAAATCAAGTCATATAAGTATTAAGATTGGTAAAAAGCTTAATATTATAACAGTGAAGCTGAAATACTACAGAACTCTCCAAGCTGCTTATTATTGGTAACATAATGGTTTTGTTGTGGATACTTCACACACACACACACACACACACACACACACACACAAAACTTCCTGTCTCTCATTTGTTTCTTTCAGAAGTATATTAGTGTTTTCCAAGAATTACTGAATAGAGGTGTTCCTTCAAGGACATACATACTATGTTTTTATGGGGAAATAGAAGAATTTCCTTCAGTAAAGAGTAGCCATGTTACCCAATACTCATATAAGATGTGATTCTTTTATTCAAAAATTTGTGGCTGCAGAGATAGCTGGAAACTTGAAAGTCATTGCTTTTCCAGAGGCCCCAAGTTCAGTTCCCAGTACCCCCATGATGGATCACAACTGTCTTTAACTTTAGTTCCAATGGATCCAATACCCTCCTCTCACCTCCGCAGGCACCAGACACACACATGATGCATATACATAAATGCAGACAAAACAGTCACACACATGAAATGAAATAAAATTTAAAAAGTCCTATCAGGAAACCTCTCATTATTAAACTGATGTCTCCAAGCCATCAGCAATGACTTATCAACCATCAGCTCTGAAACCATATTGAACACTGGAACACAAGGCAATGGTTCTTTGGCAGCTGTCTAAGTGGTTTCTACAACAGAACAAACAGAGTCTATTTCCTCTGACTGGCTGAGACAACACAAACCTGGGAAGTAAGTCTGAGTTAGGAAGAGCAGTGGGGCAGGAGGGTGGATAAGAGAGTGAGGATGAACTGACTCAGCAATTAGTGAGCCTTGTTTCTGAGGATATCCGTGAGGATTCCCAGAAGTTCCCGTGGGGGAGGGTTGGAGAGATGGCTCAGTCCTAAGAATGCATATGACTCTTATAGAGAGAATGTGTTTGTTTTCAAACCTCATGTGGTAGCTAACAATCATCTATAAGTAAGTTCTGGGGGATTGGATGGCCTCTTCTGACCCCATGGGCACTGTGTATAGGGGGGCAGATAATACCGACAGGCAAAACACCCATACCCATAAAATAAAATTCATAAATCAGAAAAACAGTCAAAGGATTGTTTATAAAGAGTAAACATTTAGAAACATTATCCCATTTCTGAAAATACTTTAATAAGCTGTATTGCTTCAAGAGTAATTATCAGCTGCTACATCGCATCTATTAATGATGTTGATAGACATACATGTTTGACATTATAAAATATGAAATATGTGTGGCTAGGAAATATAGCTGTAATTTGTAGTATCTTCTGATCCTAAAATTCTGTACTTAGAACATTCTACTTTCAATACCTGTCAGAAGGGAAAATACAAATCATTTCCACAATTGATTCTGTCTTCTGGCTAACAAAATTGCATGCTTTACTAACTCACAATATGAAGAGAATGGGATGTCAGAGTTCTTTCTCTGACTTGAACACAACAGCTAATTTTCTAACCATCTTTATTTACTCCTTTTCTATTTATTGAACACCAACCATCCTATCAGTTGCTGTGTTTCCAATCACAAGAATTAGAGATAAAGGTCTCGGCATCTTAGGAGCTGAAGAAAGGAAATCAGTTCAACGTAAATGAATAAAGCAGTGAGCTCTGAGCAAGGGTTTGAAATTAAACTCGCAAGCAAAACAACAAAGCAAAGAATATTTTCCTGTGGAGCTATTTATTGTCCAGGTTGAGGTATAAAGGAGGCACAGGTATACCACCAGACCAGAATATACAAAGACACAGAAGGAAAGGACTGGCCCTTTTACCTGCTGAAACTTTTTAATGCAGTTTGAGTGAAATCATCAAGAAATAAATGCCAGAATACTGTCAGTGGAGTACAATTATATGAAACTTTTCTAAGTATCAAATGACTTAGAGTTGGCTTTATTTCCGCCTCTTAAATTCCCTTCTTAATATATGTGTAATGAATGGTTTGTCTGTATGTACATATAGGCACCCCATGTGTGCCTAGTGACCAAAGAAATCAGGAGGTGTCTGATTCTTGGAACTAGAGTTATGGACGGTTCTGGGCTGGCTGATGGGTCTGAGGTGGTTTGGGTGCTGGGAACAAAAGCAAATCCTCTCCAAGAGCAACAACTGTCCTTAACCACAAGGTCATCTCTCCAGCCTCCTGTTAAAGCTGATAATAAAGTCAGTAGAGGATCACTGACAATATACACTGAAAACCTAATAGTATTACCTGATAAATATTTTTAATGTGAATTTGTACGAGTCGGGGGGTGTATTCAGGGTTGTGGAATGCATGTATGATGTCTAGCTTTGTCAGCTTTGACATAATCACCTGGGAAAAGTGTCTCCATGAAGGAGTGCTTCCCTTGGTTTGGTCTGTAGAATTGTCTTGATCGTATTAATTGAGGTGGGGAGATCATCCCCTTGTGGGCAGCACCATTCCCTGGCAAGTGTTCCTGAACTATATAAAATTGGAGAAAGTTAGCCAAGCACAGCTATTAAATGAGCATCTTTGCAACTGTTTCTCTCTGCTCTTAACTTTGGATGTGATGTGATAAAACTGCTGAAGTTCCTGCCTTGACTTCCCCATGAGCTGATCGTATGCGTACATTAACTCCTTTCTCTTCTAAGTTGCTTTTTATCATGGTATTTTATCACAGCACCAGCAATGAAACTAAGACGGCATTTGGGATGTGGAGCATACATGTGTTTCTGTATGCCACTGCATGTAGAAGCCAGGGGTCAGCCATGGGTGTTATTTCTCAAGTGCTCTCTACATTGAGTTTTGAGACAAGATCTCTCACTAGCCTGGAGTTCACCAAATAGGGAGACTGATTGGCCAGCAAGATTCTAGAATCTACCCTTCTCTGCCTCTACAGTTCTGGGATTATAAGTGTAAGTTACTGTACCTAGATTTTCTAAATGGGTTCTGGGATCAAACTCAGGTCTTCACACTTTGAAGACAAGGAGTTAACTAACTGAACTATCTCTTTGGTCTACATTTGAGATTTTTTTAATGTGAAGAATGTTGTTATGAGTTCAAGTCTGGTTAAAAAGGTGATGGAGTGACTGTTTCTAATTGAGCCAATGACAGGAGACTGCCCCACTTAGGGATCTATCCCATATGCAGCCACAAATCCCAGTCACTATTGCTGATGCCAAGAAGTGCTTGCTGACAAGAGCCTGATATGGATGTCTCCTGAGAGGCTCTGCCAGAGCCTTACTGATACAGAGGAGCATGTTTGCAGATAACCATCTGACTGAGCACAGGGACCTCAACGGAGGATTTAGAGCAAGAAATAAAGGAGTGGAAGGGGTTTGCAACCCCATAGGAAGAGCAACAATATCAACCAATCAGAGCCCCCCAGAGCTACCAGGGACTAAACAACCAACCAGTGAATACACATGGAAGCACCCATGGTTTCCCCATTATAGGGAAAACCATGCCAAGGCAGGGAGGTTGGAGTGAGTGGGATCTTCATAGAAGGAAAGGAAGGGGGAAGGAAGTGGGGAAGGGGATAACATTTGAATATAAATACATAAAATCCAATTTGAATGTAAATCTAACAAAAAAGAAAAATTAAAGAAAAATGAAACTAAAGATATTTTTTAGCAATTAAAAAAAAAAGAATGGAATGAATTCAGAAGTTATTAGAAATATAAAGAGTCAGGACCAGGCATTGACTGTACCAAATGTGAAAGAATGGGGAGTTTAGGACTAATGGGTACACTGAACAAAAAGGAACATAAAAAGTAGTCTGGATCAGCAGAAACTTCCATTGTGGAAAGACAGGCCTACATGGCTGAGATATAGGTAAGGATAATGTATGGGAAGCACACCAGAGATTTAAATGTGCATCTGAGTTACAGGCATGCAGGGCTCAACTGAAGTCATCAAAATTAACCAGGCCATCCACAAACATAGGCCATTGCCAGTAGAGGGCTTAGTACAGACTGCCAATCATACAGAAAACAAGGAAGGAGCCAAACAACTCTGAAAAAGACTGGGCTAACTCAGTAAAACAAGAGGTAATAGTAATGCTTCCTAGACACAATGACCAGTAATGCCATACACAGAGAAATATGTGTCATGGACAATGCAGAAAGCTGAAAAACATCTTATTTAGCCAAGATGACCCTGGTGCTTTAGAAGGAAGATTTTACTGTTAAACAACAGGAGTATGCCAACTTAGTTTATAGATCTCAGTCCATAGTGTAAAGAGAGTGTGTTAGCAGGACATGGTGAGGCAGGATTGTAATCCCAGCACTGGGGTAGAGAAATTATATGAATAGAATAGTCTGGGATGCATAGCCATCAAGGAGATAAAAGGAGAAAAAGAAAGAAATGAAATGTGATAAAGGGATGTATGAGAGACAGAAAGAGAGAGAGAGAGAGAGAGAGAGAGAGAGAGAGAGACAGAGAGACAGAGAGACAGAGAGACAGAGAGACAGAGAGAGACAGAGAGAGAACATTTCATCGATGTTATAAACAAATAAAGACTTCGAGAAAGTAGAAACAAAACCAAAACATGATTGGTTACTTCAAAATGTGCCAAGCATGTAGTGGTATACATTTATAGTCTCTGGCACCTGGGGAGCTAAGCAGGGAAGATCACTTTAAGGTTTGGAGTTTGAGGAAAAACAGGACAACTGTGTATGACGTATAACAGTATCATAAAGAAAAGAAAAAGACATGACTCTTAGTGAAATAGGGAAAAACTGGCAAGACAGCAGAAAAGTAAGTTATCAGTCAACGCGGATTTCAGGTTACCTTTTCGGTGTAAGGATTAATGCTTGAAATTCAAGCACACCCTTGTCAAGTCAGTGAATACTAAACTTGTCAGTTGATTTCTCAAAAGGTGAGATCAGCATCCTTTGCCTTATAGAGACTTCCCAATTTTATGAGGTTCTGAGAACATAAGCCATTGGTGTTCTATTCAGAAGATTTTCCCCTGTGCCTATGTGTTGTAAACTCTGCCCCACTTTCTGTTCTAATAGTTTTAGTGTACCTGGTTTTATGTACAAGTGTTTGATACACTTGGACTGAGTTTTGTTCAAGGAGATAAGAAAGAATCGATCTGAATTCTTCTTTTTTTTTTCCTCTCTCTTACAACTTTATTTTTTTTAAAGAGGGATACATATACAGATTTTTAAAGGCATTTTGGCATAACACTATATGAATATTTTTGTCAGTACTAATTTATTTAGAGGTTTGATAGCATGCACTGAAATTGCACTAGTTACCATAAACATAAAGTACATGTAGGACAGAATGTAACATGGAAACAGTTTTGCTGACTGCCATTTGAACCAGAGCCATTATTTGAAAATGCTGTCACTTTCTTCACTGGATGGTTTTAGCTCCTTTGTCAAAGATCAAGTGACAATAGGTATGTGGATTTCTAGTCTTCAATTTTATTCCACTGTCTATCTTCCTGTCTCTGTACCAATACCATGCAGTTTTTATTCCTATTGCTCTGTCATACAGTTTGAGCTCAGGGATGGTGATTGCCACAGAAGTTATTTAATTGATGAAAATATTTTTTTACTATCCTGGATTTTGTGTTATTCCCAATGAATTTGTAAATTGCTCTTTCTAACTCTATGAAGAATCAAGTCAGAATTTTAATGAGGATTTCATTGACTATGTAGATTGCTTTCAGCAAAATGGTCGTTTTTTACTATATTAATCCTGGCAATCCATGAGCATGGGAGATATTTCCATCTTCTAAAATCTTCTTTGATTTCTTTCTTCAGAGACTTGACATTCTTGTCATACAGATCTTTCACTTGCTTGGTTAGACTCACACCTACATATTTTATATTATTTGTGAGTACTCTGAAGGGTGTTATTTCCCTAAATTCTTTCTCAGCCCATTTATTCTTTGAGTAGAGAAAGGATATCTGTTTTGTTTGAGTCAATTTTATATCCAGCCTGCCCCCTCAGAGGCTCTGCCAGAGCCATACTGATACAGAAAGAGATGCTTGCAGCTAACCATTGGACTGAACATGGAGACCCCAATGAAGGAGCTAGAGAAAGGACTGAAGGAGCTGAAAGGGTCTGCAACCCCATGGGAAGAACAAAATGGTCAACTAACCAAGTCCACCACAGCTCCCAGAGATTAAAACACCAGCCAATATATTTGCATAAATAGACCCATGGCTCCAGGTGCATATGCAGCAGAGGATAGCATTCTCTGGCATCAATGACAGGAGAGGACTTTGGTACAGTGAAGGTTCCTTTTCCAATTGTAGGGGAATACCAAGGCATTGAGGTGGGAGTGGGTGGTTGTGAGAGGGAGCATCTTCATGAAACAAGGGGAGAAGGAGGGGGATGGGAGAAGGAGAAAGGGATAACATTTGAAATGTAAATACAGAGAATATCCAATAAAATGATAATAATTTTTAAAAGGTGATATCAACTATCTGGTAGACTTTAGCAAAATTAGCTCTATTTTGATGCTTAGCCTGGCCACCTAGGGTCCAGTGGTAAATCTTAACCCAAAACAATAATCTCTGTAATTTTAATAGAACAAGCTGCATGATTTAGAACTTCCTACACATGGCAGTGGGTTCAGAAGATGAAGAAGGGCAGATAAATGTCTCCTTGGGAGGACTTTTTGAATGGATTAGAAAAAATAGAGGCGTGGGCAGAAAGGGCTGCAGTCTGCAGAAATGTGTGTGGGTATGAGTTAGTTCTCAACATGTTTACATGCGTTTGGAGGAGGTAGCTGAAAGAATAGACAAACTATACGCACTCCTCAAATACAGAAAAGAATGAGACCAGCAGAACACATGGAGATTACACTTCTGACAGAGAAACAGTGTGTCTACATTTCTCTCATACACAGTTATAGTCTAGATATAAGAATCTTAGTGGGAAGGGGCAACTGAGAAAGTAGGAAGCTGGGAACAGCATCTCCATGGACTCCTCCTCTCTGTGCCTTAAGAGATAGAAAAAGCCATCTGCTAAGGACATCTGCTCCAGGGAGAAGGCTAAAGGTCAAAAATAAATCAACATATGCGTGCATGTGCTTACAGGAGGAAATAGTGTCATCAGTAAAAACAGTCAAAATAAGAAAGCTGAAGGAATGCTTAGAACTGTTTTTGAATTTCCAAATTTTAGTTTCCTCACTGCCCTGTCAGAAGGCCACCAGCATTAAAATATTCGAAGCAATCAGACTAAGCTTTCATTTAGACAAATGGCAACACTGTTGCGTCAAACATAGGAAACTTTGTCCCTACACATCTCCAATCTTTTACCATACACTGTAGCACTTTCCAGGACAATGGGATTCATCTCACATATTAAAGGTGGAAGACATGCCCAAGAACTTAAACAGAAAATCTATATATTCAGTTTTCATATTGAAGGCAGTATAAGAATGGTACCCAAGTCCTTAGCAAAGACCTGCATTGTGACATACTTCCACCTGTCCTGTTGTCTCTTAACCTTTTGTTCCATTTAATTCTCCTTTAAATGATTTTTGTTATGTAAAAAGAAAGATTAAAATAAAAGACACAATGATCTAGATACCACAGTGATGTGGCCTGGATTGAACCTACACACTATTGAGGTGACCTCGGTATGCTACATGGTGAGATGTTTTCTAAGGAAAAAAAAAACCTACTTTGTGTTTTCTATGTATCTGTTTTTGGGGTTCCTAAGGAAGCACATTCTTCACTGAAAAGAATTATCTAAATCTGAAGAAAAAAAAGACTTTGGGTAAAACTCTCCTAATAATTTATTCCAATCCAATAAACTGCCGATTAACTTTGCCTTACCTTCCCCTAATGAATCTGGATATCTTATCAAGAGATATATTTGCTCAACATGTTAATATGGTTTTTTTGTTTCATCCCATAAATCACATACAGCTATGTTTAGTGATAAAAGATTAGTCAACCAGAGTAATACTGGCTCAACCTACTAGAGGCAGGCAAAACAGACGTTCTGATTAGTATACCAACTTGAGATTAGTATTTTCTCTCCAAAGTATTTCTGCAACTGGATGCTTTCAAGCTTGAACACAAATCATTTTCCTTTTACAACTGTCAAGAATTACTCATGGGTAAAAATTTCTAAGCATTTAACCTAATATCTCTTTTTAGTGTTTATAAAAACTGTACTAGATTCTTGAACAGAAAGCCTACACATATAATCTCCAAATTATAGTGTAGTCCCTGGTAATAGAAAAAGAGCCAGTAATTGTAAAATGGGCAGTCTACTGATGAACTTCACCCTCTGAAAACTAATGCACATTTTAAGCAAACTTCAGTTGCACCTTAAATTCCCCTTCAGTCCCATCACTTTTGTATTTATAAGTGCCCTATGTTTTTAAAAATGAAAATTGTTTCTTGAAACTTTGAAGGTGAGAGTGAAAGGAGAATGGGAAATGTATTTATGTGGTACTTTCTTAAGAAATATCTATAAAGCTGTGCTTCTATGACATGAAGCACTAGCTGTGTGCCCTTTAATAAAAATGGACAGTCCTTCATGCTTACAAACCCATTGTAAACACACTCTGCTTATGCTCTCAGCACTGTAATGATGTCATGAAACATTGGACAAGCATTCAGGGAAGAACCAGCCAGCTTAAATGATGAAGTAACAGAGCACAACACAGGAAAACAAAGAGGCTCAAGGAAAGACAAGTGATAGTAAAGTTTTAAATTCAAGTTTGCTCTCTCTCTCTCTCTCTCTCTCTCTCTCTCTCTCTCTCTCTCTCTCTCTCTCTCTGTCTCTCTCTCTCTCTCTCTCTCTCCCCAAATAAACATGTGTGCCATGGAACTCTTGTGGAAGTCAGAGGACAATCTTGGCTTCTATTTCATTTTTAAAGGAGCCTCTTTGTTGACTACATGTACCAGGCTGGCTGGGCTGCAGGCTTCAAAGGTTCTCCTATTACTGTCTCCCATCTTACCATGGGAATGCTAGATTAAATATGTATACTACAGCATCTGGCTTTCCTCAGGTTTTGGTGATCTAAACATAGGCCCTCATGTGTACAGAGCATCACATCTCCAGAGTCACCTCCTCAGCCTGGGACTTTTATTGGCTGATCAAAATCACCAAACTAAGTAGACATCATATGGTATTTATTTTTTTAATTGTTGAGTTATAGTGAAAAGTACAGTCAGTAACCCTAGCACCTCTACCATCTTTTGGGATACAGTTTAGGAGCATTGACTATACTTTCATTTCTCTCCAACAACCCTGTAAAACAATGGTTCCCAACATGTGCAGCATCACCCCTTTGCAATCACTTAACCTATCAAATTTTATATTACCATTCATAAGAGTGGCAAGATTACAGCTATGAAGCTGCAACAGAATAAATGCATGTTTTGGGGTCATGACAACTTGAAGAACTGTACTAAAATGCCCTAGCATTAGGAAAGTGTAGAACCTTCTTTATCTTCCAAAATTACACCTATGTAATCCTGAACCTGTGAACAAACCCACCCTTTTCTGAACTTCCCAGTCCCGGAAAACAGATGTTCTACCTCTGTTTTATGAGTACATGTAACTTTAGTGGGTTTATGTCATTAAATATCATGTCCTAAAGCTTACCCATATTGCAGCATGTAACCAGTTATCCCTCTTTAAAGCTAGACATTATAATGTCCACTGCATGGAGCCTACTGTGGTGTCATGTGCCTATAATAGCAAGCATAGGAGGGAGAAACACATGGATTGTAGATTTAATGTCAGCCTTGACTACATGATGAGTTTAAGGTCAGCCTGTGCTATATCAGACCACATCTTAAAAACTAACAAATAATGAGTGTGTGTGTGTGTGTGTGTGTGTGTGTGTGTGTGTGTGTGTGTGTGTGAAGTCTAGAGACAGACAGAGAGACAGAAACAGAGATTGAGACAGACAGATGGATGCCTTGGTGGAGTTGACATCATACTTTCTTGATCCATTCATCTATGGATTATGCACTACTTCCCAGTGCTCTGAACAACACTAAAGTGCCTATGGCGGTGCAGACACCTCTTCAGACCCAATAAGTGTTGGTTATTTTTGCCAAGTAATTGCTAACAATACCAAATCAGTTTAAAGAGAATGTCAAATTTGCTCTCTAATGATCAGAGAGATGTTTGATAGAGACTGAGACATAAACTAAATTAAGAATGAGTAAATGCACAAACTGTGTTATGACCCCTCTCGGTGACATCAGTGAGGTTTCCTTCCCTGCGTGTCCATTACTCCCCGTTCAGTCGACACGCTATAACAGTTAAGGAAATTACTACGGTGCAGCTTATTACCCAACGGCAGAACGTGAAGCCCACAGTAGGAGAAGCTGGGTGAGTTCAGGCTCCAGCTGAGAATCTGCACCAGAACTGAGCATCTGAGTTACCATCAGAAGTCTGGTAAAGGAACCGGGAGGGAGACAGGAAGGGGTGAGCATCTGCTCTCAGAGAATTAGTTCTCTTTTATCAACTGGGTCTGACTTAGGACCGCTTATTTTCTCATTGTTTCCAAAAACTTACTAGCATAAAATTTATTTATTTATCAAAGGCAATCAAAATTTCAGATTAAAAGGATCCTATTTAATAAAAACCAAACTTCATCTCAAAATACTTTAATTTTAAACCTAGACTTGTGTAATAAAAGGAAATCAAGAGAATAAGATTTTCTGAGGTGTGGAATTGCTAATTAACTTTGAAAAATATATTTGAATTCAATGAAGACAACTATTTGCTATGCATCAGAAATAAAGGCTTTCTTCAATCTTGAATTTCAGAATAGAACTTGTATATAAACTTTATATTTAAGTGCACACACACACACATGCACACACACACACACACACACACACACACACAAAGCAACTATCCAACCAACCAAACAGGAAATCCTTTTAAAACAGTATATTGAGCATAGAGATCTAAAAATGCTGGTTTAAAATTTTGTAGTAGTCGCAGACTGAATTCGTTCAAAAAGAGGAAATTTCAAGCCTCAAAAGCAAAGAGTGGTCTAGCCAGACAAGTGAGGGTCTTTCTGGTTCTAACATGTATTCTTCCCTCTGGAGTGCTAGTGAAACTGTGGTATTTATTGTGTGAAAATGGGGTCCTCCTGACACACTATCAAAACTTGCCCAGACTAAACATTTAATGCTACAGTCTTAGAGCAGCTAATACTATTATCTCAAAAAGACACACACACACACACACACACACACACACACACACACACATCCTGCCCTCAGTCCAGCACTTTATGAGAGCCAGGTTCATAACTGAGGTAGAGCTACTCGAAATTAGTGTTCTTTCCTCTCTAGGATCTAGCTTGGAGTAAAATCAAGACACTGTGCCTACCTACAGGACTGTCAAGGATCCTTGTGAAAGACTTGCAGAAATGAACAAACCATTTTTTCTGACTTTCTGGGCTACAGACCTCTTATCTGAGCAATTCTGTTTGCCTTTTAACAGGTCTCAAAGATAACAGAGAGGGGACATTTCCTTGAATAGATGGCAAAGAAATGAAATATAAATAAATAAAATGGAGCAGGTTAAACAAGCTAGAAATGAAAAGTGTGAGAATCTTCAGATACACAATTCAGGATTACTTTCAGATATTTACCCTGGCAGTAAGAAAAAATCCTAATGAGAAAAATCCTAACGCGTTCCACATAAAGCATTCTCATTCTCGGTGACTTTGCCTACCGGACCCCCTATACACACACACACACACACACACACACACACACACACACACACACACACACACACTTGAAATTAATGCCACAATTTCTGTTTTAAATCTCTCGTCAATGAAACATGTCAAACATTTGATATCCTAGCTTACCACCCCAGGGTTCTCACATTGTGCAAACTGCTGAGGACTAATAGGACAGTTTTCAGAATGCTGCTTCAGGGGAGTTAGCCCTCAGGATCTAACTCAATAGAAATCCAATATGCATTGCTGCACCAAGTAATTCTGAGGAACACATCTGGGGACCACGACTAGGGTTACAAACTGCAGAAAGCAAAGCATAAAACCCATTACTTAATAACCATGGTGATTTCACCATGTGATGGTGGCAGCCCACAAATGTGAGGCCTTATGTGACAGTATAGGACAAAGAGCCTGCAAATCTTGCTATCCTGGATGACTAAGAAATGCTATCCCATGTAAAGCTTAAGTCAGATACCCCTAAAGGCTTTGGAAGCTTTACAACACCACAAGAAGAGGCTCACAAAGTCCCTAGGATATCAGTCCCAAAATCATCTGCTCAGAGTAAGAAGTCCGGAATTCTGTTTCTGTCTGAAGGATCCTTGACAGATAATATCTTGGGACCTTCTTCTATATTTGAATGGAAAATTCTTCTTCATTATCTCCTTAATTAACATTTATAAGTTAGACAAAATAGTGGGTGTATGCGTGTTTATAATTGACGTTGATTGCACCCACATCTTTTCTGCCCCAGACTAGCCAAATGTGCCTAGTATTCATGATCTCACAAAGACTTTTATCATGAAGAAGTGGATTATGTCAAAGTTTTCTTTTGTTTTGTTTTTGTTTTGTTTTTTCAGAATCTAATGAGATAATCATGTGGTTTATTTCTTTCAGTCTGTTTATGCGGATTGCATTGATGGATTTCATCTGGGCCTGAGCATTTTTTAATTAGGAGAATTTAATGACCACCTTTATTTACATAGGCTTTATAGGTCTGTTTAAATAGCCCACCTGATCTTGATTTAACTTTGGTAAGTGGAATCTATCAAGGAACCTTCCATTTCATTTAGATTTTTTACAATTTTGTGGGATTTCCTCAATGTCTGTTGTTATGTTCCCTTTTCAATTCTAATTTGGTTGATTTGGATTTTCTATATCTGCCTTTATAGATAGTTTTGCAAAAGTTCTGTCTATATGGCTAATTTAGAACCAACTCATGTTTTTGTTGATTATTTGTATTGTTTTCTTAGTTTCTAATTGATTTATATCAGCCATGAGTTTGATTATTTCCTGCCATCTACTCCTCTTGGTATGTTTGGTTCTTTTTTCTAAAGCATTCAGGTGTGATATTAAGTTGCTAATGTGATATCTATCTAACTTTTTTTATGAAGGCACTAGTGCTGTGGACTTTATTATTAGCACTGCTTTCGTTGTGTTCCATAAATTTGGGAATATTGTGCCTTCACTTTCATTGAATTCTAGAAAGTTGTTAATTTCTTTATTTCTTTCCTGACCCAATGGTCATTGAGTAGAGAGTTGTTCAGTTTCCATGAGTCTGTAGGTTTTCTGTTGTTTCTATTGTTGAAGTCTAGCGTTAATCCATGGTGGTCTGATAAGAGAAAAGGAATTATTTAAATTTTCTTGTTATCTACTGGGACTTGTTTTGTTTCCCAGTGTATGGTCCCTGTCTAGGAAGGTTTCATGAGGTGTTGAGAAATAATAGTCTTTTGTGTTTAGGTAATCTGTGTTGTAGCTGTTTCTTAGATCCATTTGATTCAAAGCACCTATAAGTTTCATTATGTTATATAATGTCTTATAAACATATTCTGTCTATATGATCTGACCATTAGTGAGAGTGGTATGTCAGTCTCCCATTATTAATGTATGGTGTTTGATGTATGATTTAAGATTTAGTAATGATTCTTTTACAAATGTGGGTTCCTTTGCATTTGGAGAATATAGATGCCATCTTGGTGGGTTTTTCCTTCCATGAGTATGAGAAGTCCCTTCCCATTTGTATTGATTAATTTTGGTGAAAAGTATAATTTATTAGATGTTAGAATTGCCACTCCAGCTAGGTTTGGAGATCCATTTGTTTTGAAAATCTTTGTCAGACCCCTTATTTGAGGCATTTTCTATTTTTGTTACTGAGGTGTGTTTTGTGTATGCAGCAGACTTCTGGATTCTGGTTTTGTATCCCTTCTGTTAGCCTGTGTCCCTTTAGTGAAAAATTGAGTCCATTGATGTTGAGAGATATTAAGACTAATGATTGTTAATTTCTGCTATTTTGATGTTGATGGTGGTAGTGTGTGTGTGTGTGTGTGTGTGTGTGTGTGTGTGTGTGTGTGTGTGTGTGGGTGTCCTCTTTTGGTTTTGCTGGTGTAGTATTATTTATTTCCTTTGTTTTCCCTTGTGTAGTTATGTAGACTGTCCTGAAGCTGTTTGTATTTTAATGTTAATTCCACTTCCTGAAAAAAAAGCTGGTTAGTCAGGTGACTCCAACTGAACCTTCCCATTTTAACTCATAAAATGAAGGAAAGCCAGTGACTAGGTGGGACGAGGGAAGTAGAGAGGGCAGAGAGCTCTGAGGTCAGAGGTGGAAGGTTAGAGGTCATGGCAACATGGAGCTTCCCAAGGACCAGCTGGACCCAGGTGGGATTTATTGTCATTAAAAAGCTATGAACATTAAGGATTTTACAAGTTTAATATCTCATATAGAATGGCAGTTTGTCTCTCTTGTTGTGTAGAGGATTTGTGGATTGAGAGTTGAATATATAAACCTGTATGAAAAGCTATTGCGGGCTTTAAAGTTGTGTTTGTGTAGGATTTTGGGGTACAGAAATACCCTGGGACAGAGGCAGAGAACAGGCAGTAGAAAACCACCAAGGGAAGGGAATTATCCAGATGAGCTGAACCGTATTGGCAGCTCAGACTGGGCTCCAGAGGAGCATGCAGCTCTAAACTAAAATCAGACCTGAGGAGTGAGACCTCAAGTCCAATAAAGAGATAAACAGAATTTTATTTTTTTAATATTTACTGTAACATAGTTAGCCACGTTGGGTTGGAATTTTCCTTCTAGTATTTTGTGTAGAACTGGACTTGTAGATAGGTGTTTGTTTAATTTGTTTTTGCCATGGAATATCTTATTTTCTCCCTCTAGGGTGATGGAAAGATTTGCTTAGAGTAGTGTGGGGTAGAATCTGTGGCCTCTTATAGACTACAAGATATCTGCCTTCTGGCTTTCAGAATCTTTGATGAGAAGTCAGGTGTTCTTCTGATAGTTCTGCCTTTATGTTACTTGGCCTTTTCCCTTGTGGCATTTAATATTTTTCTTTGTTCTGTACATAGTGTTTTGCTTATTGTAAGAAGGGGGAATTTTCTTTTCTCTTCCAATCTATTTTGTGTTCTGTAAGCTTCTTGTATAGGTATCTCTTTCTTTATGTTAGGACAATTTTCTCCTATAATTTGGTTGAAAATATTTTCTGAAACTTTAATCTGGAAATCTTCCACTCCTATTATTCTTAGCTTTGTTTGGTCCTTTCATATTGTCCCATATTTCCTGGATGTTTTACTTCAGGAACTTTTTACATTAAAAATTTTTTTGACCAATGTATTAATTTCTTTCATCATATCTTTTATGCCTGAGAGTCTCTTTTTTACTTCCTGTATCTGAAGTACCTGTTCTATTCCCTAGGGTTTCCATCTCTAGGACTCCCTCAGTTTGTATTTTCTTTATTGCTTTTATTTCCATTTTCAGATCATGAACAATTTCATTCATTGCACTCACTTGTTTGATTGTATTTGGCTATATTTCCTTAAGGGATATATTTACTTCCTCATTAGATTCCTCTGTCATCTTCTTTAGATTGTGTTAAGGTCATTTTTCTTGTGTTTCAACTGAGTTAAGATATCCAGGACATGCTGTAGTAGGATAGGTGGCCTTCAGTGGTGCCATATTACCCTGGCTTTTGTTAATTGTGTTCTTATGCTAGCTTCTAGTCATCTGGCTGTCCCTGGCTAGCAGGTCAGCTGGAGGACAGAAAATAGAGTACAACAGATGGGGCTGAGTTTGCAGTTGTTGGGTGTGCCATAAGCATAAGATGTTACAGAATATGTGATCACAGTGTGAACCTCAAGATTATGACCTGGAAAAATCTTGTTGTTGTGTGGCACAGCCCTAGGACACACATTTTATGTAAGAGTTTCCTTTTTACTATAAACAGGTTGCTGTGGTGTGGCTCAGCCCTACCACATATCTTTAATCCAAATAGTGATCAGTAAATTTGAGCTAGAGAAAGTCAATGATAAGTCAAAAGGCAATGATAGCAACCAGTTGACATGGAGTGAAAATAAGGAAGTAAAATGGAGCAACATTGTATTGAAGGGTATTTAAAACAGGGCAGAGAAGGAGCTTTGCCTTCTGTGATATAGATGGACTAGGAAGGTTACCTTGGTGGTTTCCCTGCCTTTCTTAGCTAGCAGACTTTCACCTCAACCTCTGGCTCCTGAGTCTTCACTGGTCAACCAAATCTTCAGAATTTTGTTTTAATAAAACACTAAGGGAACCGGTCGGACAAGAGGCCTTGGGCAGGGTCCTACCTGGTTGATCCAGGTGCTGTCAGGCCTTCAGGAATGCAGGCAAAATGTATGGGCTGAGAAACAAATCACACAGGGGACAAGGCACAGCTCAGTGCTGCTAAGCTTGCCCCAGGGAGACACTGCAGACAGAGGTTGAGGGGAAAGGGTCTTGCCTGTTTGTCCTTGGTGCCAGAAGGTCTCCAGAAATGCAGGCAGCTATTGCCTGGGAAATGATGTGCACAGGGAGTAGGGCACAGCTCACCACCACTGGCCTGGTTCAGGGTAGGGAGTGGGACTTGACATGCTGGGAAAGAAGTCTCATCTGGTTGTCCCTAATGTCAGCAGACCTCTAGGAGTACAGATAGAGCTGTCAAAATAAATTATTGTTAAATGTGGTGTTGACCTCTTCCCTGTACACACATGTATCTTTCACATACATATACATATAAACACACACACACATATATATACATACAAAAATATATTGAGAGATATTCAGTGAAGAGTAGTATGTCCACAGCCAAAGTCTCGGCTGCGTCTGTGGATGCTCATTTTTGTACATGCTAGTAATTTGGTAGTTCTGCCTCATGAATGAAACAATATGAAATGTAAAAGAGAGAGAGCATTGAAGAATTATGAGGTGTGAAGTTTTTTTTTCTCCACCCCCTCACAGCCTTAGTTATAAACTCACACAGTTAAATCCCCCTAGCCATATGTGAGAAGGGGGGCAGGCAGGGAAGGGCTGACCAGGATGGCCATGTTTTCTCAAGGACACTCCATATGGTGGCATTGTGAGGCACATTAGGACAGAATTGGAGAGTCCATATAAAGATGGCAGCAGCTGTCGACTGAATCCCAAAATTAACACAGCAGTGGTAATGTAGGTTACCCGACCATCATATGATCAAACAAGTCACTAAAGCTTTAGAGTTCTCTGGACCAAGAGGCCTCAAACTAATGTCCGAGCATAGAAAGACCTACACAGTTAGCTTACACACCTCAGTACACAAGTGTGCATGCAATCAAGCTCAACCCAGGCCCCAGGACTAAGAGCCAAGTGGAAAATTTGTCATTGGAGAAGAAACAGATTATTGTACTAAACCAGCCATGAAGGCAAAAGCCATGAAATGAACAAAAACATTGACTCTGCTGATGGTGAAGAGTGGGTGGGAACCGGGGGAAACATAGACAGCCATATATCAGAAGTGTCCTTTAGCTACAGAATGAGAAAGTAGGAGGACAAAGAAATTGAATGGAGTATAAACCATAGTCTGTAGAAAGGTAAAGAGGAATTCAGGAGAAATGGGAAGGAAGGATTTGGAAAGGAAGATGGAGAGAAAAAAGAGGAAGAAGAAAGAAAGAGGGACTGACTACATACATACATACATATACATACATACATATATTCATACATACATATGGATACACACATATATTCACATATATACATACACACATATACACATACACACATATGCACACACATTCACAGATATATACACACATACACACACACAAACACAGACATGCATACACATACATACACACACAATCTGCTTTGTCTTAAGGAGGTAATAATATATAAGGCATTCATCTCACGTATATAATTTCACAACTAATTTCTGCATTTTCTAATTCCTTGAATAACAGCAGAAAAATAGTCAAGAATTACAACTGACTATATTAAAGCCTAGTGAACTCAACACAATATACTTCAGAATTCAATTTTTCCTAGCAAAAGTACCCATTGCTTTTGTACGTGCTTTGCAAACAACATCAAGAGTCAACGTGGTTAAACACCAGGGACTTTCTTTGTAAACAGTGTAAATGATAAACATCCCAATTTATCAAGACAAACCTTTATCAAGAAAAATCTTTGAAATGTTGGTGAAGTAATCTGAACACCATATCAGTTAATGAGACAAAAAGAAAGAACGATATGTTTAGAGAGAGAGACAGAAAATTATTAGTGTTACCTTGGAATACACGTGGAAAAGAAATTATGGTAGAAAGAGCCCCATATCATTCTACCTGAATTATGAGTTGCTGAGCACTTCCTGGCTTCTGCTCATTACAGTCAACTATTGAAGGGTTTCTGTAAGACAGGTCAGGTCATTTCTCTGAACATTTCTCTCATCCTTAACATAAAGAGAATAATTGTGTGGCATTGTCGAAATTATATTAGATAGTATAATTTTTACATCTTTTGGGCTGTGGAGGACAACAGGATATACCTAGCTTCTCTCTTAACAGCTTCAGCATAAGCTTGTAGCTAGATGAAGTCAGAAGCTTCCTGCTAGCAATCTGGTATCACTAGCTGCAGTGGGTGCCTCAAGCTTTCCTTTGCTCATTTCTTGCCTCCTCCCTCCATACTGAGTCCCTTGATTAACTCAAGGCTTCAACATCTTCCTTTGAACTTACATATGTGTTTTAAACCCATCTGTCCACTTGGTGTCCTCCACCCACTCTCTCCAGAGATGGGCACAGCTTAGGACTCATTAGAACCCATCCAAAAGAAACATTTCTGTAGGGTGGAACCCCACTCAATGTCACTGGCTGGTTTATACACGGTGCCTTCATATAAGTCCTTTGTCCAGTTATTTATTGGATAAGTCATGAGCTAAGCTACAATAAACACTGACTGGAAGAGACAGTAACAGAGCAGGGGTTTGGGGAACCATGTATTCCTAATCTGAAGAATGAATATAGTCTTAGCTCAGGAAAGAACAGCTACTGAACAGGGCTCCTGAGCTTTGGAAGAGTACAAGTTAAAGGAGGAATGCTGGAACTGAATGTTCTCAGCTCTCCACTTATAACCGACCTACCTGGAATCTTGAGTAGTATCTTGGCGAACAGCATAAAGCAAAATGCACAAGTGCTGTGAATAAACCCCATGGAGGGTAAGTATGTAAACAAATGCATAAAAATAAACAAAGAACCAGACGAAGGCAAAGATCTCCTAGGGTAAGAAATGTGAAAAATAAAAGATCTTTTTTTTTTTGAAAATGTGACTTTTTAATAAATGGTCTGACCAAAATATAAATTACACATTCAATTTTGTATACACAAGACCTTTTTACTGGCATTAAGTTAGTTCAGAAAATATTGACCTGCTCAATATGGCATTGGAAACATTTTTTTTTAAACTTTATTTTAAAAAACAAAGATAAAAGAGAAAATTTTTAAACATTTTTGCATAAATGTATACAAATACAATTGTGTCAGTGCTTGGCTTTTTTTTTCTTTTTTTTTTAAGGTTTGATACTCTCCATTAAGGTCTTACTATTTACAATGAGCAAAAAGTACATGTAAAACAGGGTGTAACCCGGAATTTGTCAACGTGTTCTTGGTGCATAAGGATTGAGCATGACTTTTTTGTTTTGTTTTGTTTTTGTTTTGTTTTGTTTTGTTTTTTTCTTGAACTTCACACAGTCTATGAGTTGTTTCTGGGGCAGTCTGAGCCTCTGGGGTTAGCATCCCACTATCAGTGACTGCATATTATGTCTGTTCTTTTGTGACTGGGTTATCTCACTCAGGATGATATTCTCTAGATGCATCCATTTTCTTAAGAATTTGGTTAAGTCATTGTTTCTGTAAAAAAAGATCTTAAAAGTTGAGAAAACAAAGTCTCTCACAACATAAAGCCAGATCCCGAGACAACAGGAGCCTTGCTGTCACCTTTGTCCCAACCAATCCCAGAGACAAAATGAAGTAAAGAGCAGACATGAGTCAGAGTCATGTCTGCTTCCCCAGCTGCCCTTCGTTCTTGTTCCTCTACCTGCCTTGCTCCTCTCAGCTCAGTATTTCTCTGACAAAAGAAAGGCCTCACTCATCAGTAGTTAATCAGGCAGGAACATATTAGATTGTAGCTTCCGGTACTCTCAGGAGTCAGGAATGTGATAAAGGTACAGTGTAGAGTGAGCAAGATGGAACGAAAGGGCTTACTTACTCTTTCCCCTTTTCTTTCTGCTTCAGCCCACACTTAAGGGACATGGCTATGGAGATATGCACTGACAAGCTCCAAGGTAAAGGCAACAAATACCACCAGAAGAGGACAGTGACTAATTGGAATAAGGCTGGGGCATTTGTTATCTTGTTTCCTTGAAGGAAACTTTTTATAAAGTATCCATTTATGTTTCTTAGGATTCCTGTACAGAAACTGACTGAATGTGTGTGTATGTATGTATGTATGTATGTATGTATGTATGTATGTATGTATGCATGTATGTATGTATGTATGTGTGTGTGTGTGTGTATAAACACATACACACACACACAGAGAGAGACACACACATCCTCTCTACAGGAGTAAAGTAAGAGGACTTGTCTGCCTAGTATCTTACATGAGAAGAAACAAAAGTAAAGGGAGAAGCAACCACTGAAATCTTTAGCAAGCTTATAAACTAACCAGCTGCTAAGTCAGCATTTTCATCCTGTTTGGGGGAAATAAAACACAAGTAAACAGAGAAAACTGGGCTGTCGATTTTACTAAGTAAGTTCCAGAAAATTATGGAAGCCTTTATGTTACTTTTTTTATTTTACAAAGATGAATCTCTCTGTAAACCTTCTTAATTTAACTGAAACAGTTTACCAGTATAATTCTTGATGTTTTTTCTTAAAAAAGAAAAATATCTTCTTTTTTATCTGTCTGAGTCAAGGCTTCAATATGTATTCCAATCTTTTTTTTAACTAACATCCATCCTCCTGCATCAACAGCCCAAAAGCTGTGGTTAAGCCACTAGGCCAGCCTAGAAGTGTTTATTATTTTGTTCTTGAATTCCAGATTTGATCTATTACTGATGAAATGTACCTAAAAGAGAAAAATTCAGAGTGAAGTTACATCAAGGTGCTGTACTTGGAGCATGATTTGCATCTTCTAAAACTGCTGTCAGAACTTGATGCCCTGGGGAAGAATTAAATAGAAATGTAAGCTTATTATGGCATTTAGAGGCAGGGTAATAGGCGGTACCTGGGATTAAATGGCGTCATCGAAATGAGGCTCCATGCCTAAATCGTCATGGCCTTATAGGAAGGAGAGGCCAAGGTGCTACTGGGTGGCAGTAAGAAACATGTCAAATATGTATGATTGACTAAACCTTTCACTCATGGGCATTTTCTGTCTTACCAGAAAATAACCAGCATTGGCCCCAAGACTGCAGAAGAGGAATGTCACCACTAGTTTGGGTTCCTTGACCTTATTCCTCCAGCACCGTGAGCCAAAATAAACCTCTTTTCATTAAAACTCACTCAATTGGTCATCCTGTGTAATGATTAACAAAGTCCTAAACAATCTGTCCTGTTACCTTCTGACCTTGTCTCCCAATGTTCTCACCTCAGTCATTCCACACAGACACCACACCTGTGCCACAGAGACACCATACCTGTGTCACACAGACACCACACCTGTGCCACACAGACACCACACCTGTGTCACACAGACACCACACCTGTGTCACACAGACACCACACCTGTGCTACAGAGACACCATGCATACCTGTGCCACATAGACACCACACCTGTGCCACAGAGACACCACACCTGTTTCACACAGACACCACACCTGTGTCACACAGACACCACACCTGTGTCATATAGACACCACACCTGTGCCTCACAGACACCACACCTGTGTCACACAGACACCACACCTGTGCCATACTGACACCACACCTGTGCCTCACAGACACCACACCTGTGCCACACAGACACCACACCTGTGCCTCACAGACATCATACCTGTGTCACACAGACAGCACACTTGTGTCACACAGATGCCACACCTGTGCCTCACAGACACCACACCTATGCCTCACAGACACCACACCTGTGCCTCACAGACATCACACCTGTGTCACACACCACACCTGTGCCTCACAGACACCACACCTGTGCCTCACAGACACACTTGTGCCTCACAAACACCTCACATGTGTCACACAGACAGCTTGGTTTTAGTCTAAAGCTCCGGTGACTCTCCTGTTTGGGGGCCTACTGTGCACTGAACTCTGTGTCGCCTGTCCAAAATGCATAAGTTGAAGCTTTAGTCCCAGTGTGACTGTATATGAAGGCAGAATTTATCAGATTTAAAAGAGATGATCAAGATAGAGCACTGTTTTAATATGACTAGTGTCTATATAAGAATCCTCTAATTATCTACCCATTTCTCCCCCATGTAGTAATACAGCAGCCATCCAAGAGCCAGAAACAGTTATCCAGGAGCCAATCCTACCACAACTTTCACCCTGGACATTCCAGTCTACTGAATTATCCGAAAATTAACATGTTTAAAACACCGAGACACAAAGCATATGATGTTTTATAGCCTCAGGCGACTGATTTTGGTAACCTGAAGTGGAACATTGTCACAACTAACATGAAATCAACAGGGTGGCTCTGCAGCTAATTAGTGCTTACAGCCCAGGCATTGAGGTGCACACTTAGAAGTTTTGAGGTTCGTGGTTAGAGGCTAGGCACTCAGGGGTACATGCTTCAAGCCTAGGGGTGCTGAGATGCAGTATATAAAATGTTGAGGGTGCCACAAAGGTGCTGTTGCTCTATAAACATTAAAGGTAGTCTAGCTTAAAAATAGAAGATGATGGTGGTGGTGGTGGTGGTGGTGGTGTGTGTGTGTGTGTGTGTGTGTGTGTGTTATATGTATAATATATACACATACATACATGGCCTATGAACAGAACACTTATAAAATATCAATGTCCACATCCTTATGCTGAGTTCTCGTGTATAAAGAAGATGATTTCCACCACTGCAGCAAAGAACTTGGTGCGTGTCAATTCTCGTTCTAGTGTTATGTGGAAGGTCCAACCAGGAAGAGATGGAGTTCGATCTTTAGCAGAGCAAATTTCTCAGGCAATTGTGGAGTATAGCGTGAGCTTGTTTCACTGTAGAGTTAAACACTTCATAAGCATCATCTTCGCTTTCAGCAAATGTCAAGCATGTTTTACTTTATTTTACTGGATATTTGTGTTTTATAGCATATATCTGCAAATGATCACTGCAAACATTTAAAAGTCTTATCACCACATATGGCGAAGTGTCTGAATCCGTGGGTTGTAATTGTTTTAGGGGTCGAATAACTCTGTCACAGGTGAACATATGAGACAGCCTGTATAACAGATATTTGCATTATGGTTCATAACAGTAGCAAAATTACAGTTATAAAGTAGCAAAAGAAAATAACGATTTTTATGGCTGAGTCACCACAACATGCAGGACTGTATTAAAGAGTTGCAATCTTGGGAAGGTTGAAAACTAACATGATCTAACAATGTAATGTACTTTTGTTTCTCTTCTCCCTGTATGCATGCCATCCTTGGAGCACATTTTATTTCTTCCTATGAGTAGAAATACATGTAGATACAGCTATACCTCTTATAACTATATTTGCTTTCAACAGTCAATTTGTCTTTTCAATGTATAGAAGAAAATAGAAAATAAGGCAGGTTTGTTGTTTAGTAGTGGATTATTTTATTTCACTTGGTTTCAAAATAAGTTTTATTTTGCTTGAATTGATTTATTTAAAAAAAAAAGCAGAGCCTCCCCATCTTGCCCCAATTAACCTTCAACTTACAATTCCCTTCCTCAGCTTTAAATGACAGTCACCATGCCTGGCTTGATCAAGTATTTTTTATTGGGCCACCATCTGTAGAGTTTCCCTCTTACCTTGTGATGCAAATTTTTATCGAGTTCATTTTGTTTCTGCCATAAGCTTCTTTGACAAATCTATGTGTTATTCAAAACTCCCAGTGGATATCAATGACAACATAAAGTTCAAAATTGCTAAATTGTATATGTGCAGATTCCAAAATCCCTTAGTGACTCAATTGTGCCTGATGTACTACTTCTTACTTAGGCAGACTTCCCCATGTTGTTCATCCTGCCCTCTCACTTCATAGAAATCTCATTTTTAGCATCCTTTGATAAAAATGAAACAAAGTGATTCACATACACACACACACACATTCACACACATACGTGCAAACGCACAAGTACATACACATGTACATACACATCATGCACTCACATGTACATTTTGATTTTTAATTTTGTTTTCCCTCTGTTCAGAGCACTTTGGGATACTTAAAATCATATTATGCTTTTATCGATATCTATCATAATTTTTATGCTTTATCTTGCTTTGTTTCCTGTCAGAGCACTTAAGGATCCTTGAAATCATATTATGATTTTATTACATTTATCATTAGAATGAGACTCCAGAAAGCATAAGAGCTTTCTGTTGTTTTTGCGCAGGTATTTCCCATATCCTGGTATATAGAACTAGTTTAGAACAAGAAGGTAAAATGCAAATTATACCCTGGATATGATTTCAGACTCCAGTTCTGTTTATTCTAATACAGCAGATACTTTCCACCACCATCAATGAGTTGGCTTTTTATTTTAAAGCTACAATTAATGTTCTGGCTTTGGGGCAATAAAGAGTGAAGAACAAGGGCTGGGAGAGACTCTTTTCCAGTAGATTCTTACTTCCTTCATCCTTCCCTAGGCCCCATGTGTCAAGTGCACAAAGACATCAGGAAGGTAGGAAGCAGAGGGGAAGGGCAGGAGGAGGTGCCATGTTTCAGTGGCAGAAGAAAGAACCTCTTCACCTCACCTCAATCCTCATGTCAAAACAATCCCTAATGAAAGGCATGAACTGATTGTCCTTTCTTTAGGAGTAATAGTAACTTTATTGTTCCAAATACTTTCTTTCACCAGTTATGAATTGTGCATCTGTTAAAGGGGAAAGAATATTGTCAAGGATCCTGGCAGGTTCTCAATTCCTCCTGAATTTTCTTGTCATGAGAAGGTGTGAGTGGCTGCCTTGTAACTATGATGAATACTGAGAAGTGTGAACACTAAAAACCTTCTGGAATGGGTGACAGTCTGTGTCGAGAAAGGCTTCAATGGAGAAAAAAATATGACTTTGTATTATGCATGTATAATATACATACATATATAATATATATGTTGTATGTTGTGGATTATGTGACATGTATACATATATATTATAATGTGTAATTTTATACGTTATATTATATTCTAATATTAATGCATGTTAATAAATATATAATATATAATAATGTATATACTATAAGATATATTCTATATATTAAGATATAGAAAAATGACATTCTTTTAAAGAAATTGAAATATTTATAAGGACATTTGCACACATTATAGGGATATAATAATTATAATACAGATTACTGGAGCGAACAGTAGATTCTTAAATTATTGGTTTTTACACGTAGTTAAAATTGCCTTGAAAAAATGTTAAGTTAGCACAAGAGAATAGTCAACATAGTAATATTTGTGTAATATTGATGATGTTGAACTTTGGTTGGGACCTGAACTCCAGGAGAGCAGTTAAGAGGTACTCCCTCAATGAGACTGAGAGCTTGAGGGGTCAAGGACACCACAAGAAGACCCAATAGAGATGACTTGGGCCCTTCAGAGCTCACAGAGATTGAACCACCAACCAAAGAACAGGCAGGGGCTGGACTTAGGCTCCCTCCATATGTCAGCAGATGTGCAGCGTGGTGGTCATGTGGGTCCCCTAACAAATGAAGGAGGGACTATGTTTGACTTTGTTGCTTGCCTTAAATCCCCTTCCCATAGTGGGACTGCCAGGTTGGGTGTCAGTCTGATCGGACGTGGTAGCCTGTTGTGACTTGATGTGCCAAGGCAGGTTGTTATCCATGAGGTATTTCCTTGCCTTTGAGGAGAAAGGGTGGGAGTAACCAGGGAAGCATTTGTGAGAATGGGACTGGGATAACAGGAGGGAGGGGAGCTGGGATGTAAAGTGATTAAATACGTTAATGACAGAATAGATACTTCCAAGTGTGAAAAAGTAACAGTAACAGCTGGCATTCACCCACGGCTTCATATGTGCTCTGCACTGTGCTAACCCCTCTGTGATCAGCATTCTATGACCTTGGTGTGACGAGGAATTATTTTCGTCCTTGTTTTATACAACAGTAAATCGAGTTTCATAGAGTTTGGCTAACCCAGTGCAGTTGGGTTTTGAATGCCCATCCTGTTCAAACTGTAACTCTTCCAGGAAATGGCTTTGTTGTTTTGTTCTGTTGTGCAACCATTTTAAGGTTGAGCCCTTTAGTTTTTAAGCCTTGGTTCTTTGCTGTCTAGAATTTGGAACAGAATCTCTCTGCTGACAGTGACTGTCCTGTTTATTGCTATTACTTTGGTCTCTGAATTGATGACTGACATGGCGCGGATGCCTGGTAGCTGTTTTTCTATTAACTAATAATTCATGCTTTTTGCTTTAAAATGTGTTTTGCCTAAAATTAAGTCTTACTTTCTCAATTTTAAATTATACTTGATGAAGTTTTATCAATTGGTTTTGTTCAATTCTTTCGGATAGATAAGCTCACTTAACGTATTTTCAAGGAGTAACACATGTATGCCTCTTTTGGATAGCCTGGTACCTTTGTTTGCCCCAACATAATGAACGATGCTTGTTTTAAGTAAACAAAAGAAGTCTCCCCATCCTTTGTGCCCTGAAAAAAATGAATATCCTTTCCCATCTGACTTAAGATAAGACTTTCAGTTTCCCTCATTATTCACCTTGGGTAGAAATAAGCAATACAGCCTATGTCTTGACTTGACAAGATTTTTTTATATAAAAACAAGAACACACTTAAGATTAACCAAAACAAATACTATATTTTAATATGTAGTAAATACTTTTATAAGTAACATAGCTGCTGTGTATCACACCCAGATACTATGTATGTAATCTAAGTATAAGTACTGTACTCTGGTGATTCTGTAACTCTCACAGGCCTATGTGTACCATCCTCCTCACAAACATGAAGGATGTACTGAGTGAAGATGTTTGAGGACTACTATGACATCATGAGAAGTTTTCCTGCTCCCTTATAGTCTCAAGGGAAACAGTGCCGTTTGTGCTGTCCAAAGCTGGTTTTAAGTGTAGCTCAAAACTGATCATCTTGGAAGAGGAGGGTATAGTATAGAGGATCGGGGCCACCTTTTAGGGACTTGGAAGAATCAGGCTGACAAGCAATGTGGAACGATTTGATTAGGAAGATCATTTCTCTCTCCCCGACATAACACACTTTCCAGATTGCTCTATTTGTAACTAGGGAATGAGATCTGCAGTGCTTCTTAATGAAAACAACACTTGAGGTTGAAACAGAATACTTGATTTAAGAGACCTGTCCTGCATTAGTTGTATGTCATTGACGAGGTGATGGATTAGTCTATACTAATTTTTGATTTCTCGCTGTCAGATGGGAGAAAGAATTCTTCCTCTACCTACCTGCCTAACACTGCTGCCATCAAAGAAAATGATATACTTTAGAAGAGCCATATAAACCTTTCAAGCCAGTAGTGAATGGACTGTCTCACCACCATGTACCACCACCGACTGCTTGTCTCCAGGTCTTCTGCTTCTAAATAAATCTGGATATGTTTAAGGTATAGAATATGATGTTGTACTATACAGAGTAATGAGATGATGCAGCAGCTAAGCTAATTTAACATGTCCATCCTGTCACTCAGAGTCTCTCTATATTTATTCATGCCACATTGCTATAATCATGTACCCTTTGACAGGCAGGTTTCCATTTGTCCACAACTCCCCAAACCTTGCTCTCTGTTCAAACTTTTAAAGACTTTTTTTCATATAGAACTTCAGTAACACATTCCTTTCTTTGTGTGTACATCTCCTTTCATTTAGAATAATGACTTTCAGGTATATTCATGATTTTACAAGAAGCAAGGTCTCCTTTTGAAGGACCAAATACTATTGCATTTTATCTACATCATCATTTCTCTCAGTATCTCTGTTGACAGACACCTGAGTTGTTCTTTTATGTTGGTTAATATGGATGGTGTTGTAATGAACACAAGAGGCTAGATATCTTTATGACATACTGAATTAATGTCTTCGATATATATATATCAAAAGCAGCAAATACTACTGAATCATATGAAATCTCTACATATATATTTTTAGAAACCTCCCTATTGATTAGCATAACGGCTGGACCAATGTGCATTCTCAACCACTGTCTTCTTTACTCCTCCACATTCTCACCAACAGTGATTGTGATCATTTTTTAATACCCTTCCTGCCATGTGTGAAGTAAAACACAATCATTGTGTTTAAATTTTATTTCATTGATGTTTAGTGACATTGTAGGGTTTTTTTTTTCTTGCTTTTTGCATGCCTGACCCCGAATAAATGTGTTTTCACAGAGTATTCTAAACAATTTTTCTCCAGGCTGTAGGAGAACTTTAGAGACACATACTCAGAAACACAACAAAGGGAGGAAGGAAGGAAGGAGAGGAGGGAGGTAAAAGAAGAGGGCAGAAATACTAAGCTGTTATTCTGCTTTTAGGTCATGCAAGCTGCTATTTTTCTATTTAGTTCTAAGACCTTCCTAATATTTTGGATAGTAATCCTTTGTTATGGTTTGAGGGTAAAACCACCCTAAAGGCTTTGTTTGAATAGCGGTTCTCACATGCTCTTTGGATAGGTTTTGTACCTTTAAGGGCTGTCTAGCTGAAAGAAGTTCATAACTGTGGGGAGGTGGGAGTGCTTGGTTATAGTTCAGCCTGGCCTTAAGTCATGCTCTCTGCTTCCTGATGAGCTCTGGGTCAGGGTTCTCACTCTGCCTTCAGTACTCTGATGGCCTTTAACCACTTGAACCCTGAGTCAAGATAAGTCCTTTCCAGGTAAAGTTGCTTCTGTCAGGTATGTGGCCACAGGTGAGGACAGGAAGTAGGACCCTCTCATCAGATAAGAAACAGCGTACGTTCTTTCCCAGTCTGTCGTCTCTCTTTCCATGATGCAGCCACAAGTCTATTGCATCCTTCTGGGCAGTGCAGAGTCTACACATTTCATGGTGCAAACACCTAGGTATGGAGCCTCCCAAACAGTACCCAACACAAACTGATAATGAAATGCTTTGTTAACCATAAATTCTGATTGAAGGGACTGTCTACGAAGATGTTTCCACAACATACCCAGACACCTTGGTTATCAGCCTGTTGCTACACATAGGATAGCTTATTAGAAATGCACAGCTGTGTTTCCTGAAACTCCAGACTTGGAATTCACTCTTAACTAGGAACCAAACATAACTGCATGTTATAGTTAAGAAGCACACTCATGGCCCAGAGCCATAATTCATTCTCAAGGTTGGAAATGCAAATTCTAGAAGGCCACAGAGAGATATGCTGAATTGAAACTGAAGAGGAGAAGGAAGAAGCTTTCTGTTTAGTTTTAGTGATGCCCAGCCCCCACCTCCAGGAACTTTTGGAGAGCTACTGCCCTAAAATATGTATTAAATGCACAGATTTGTAGATCATGTCTATAAATTCAGCCTTCATAGATATGGGTCTAGACTCTAGAATCTGTGTCATTATTTATCCATTCCTAGATCAATCTTATGCTCAAGCAAATGCAGGAAACACTAAAATAGCTCTAGGATCTTAGCATCTAGAAATTTTCACATAGCTTTTCATTAACTGTAGGGTATGAACTCCCTGATCCACTTGGTAATCAATATCCCCTGAGCATCACTAAGTGGGCACAGAAAGTTAAATACTGAGGTCCCATCCCCAAGGCCTTAGAGACAGTTCTAGACCTCAGCAGCTCTTCAGCCACCTGAAGAGAGCCTTTTTCAATCTGTTATCTCTCAAGGTATTTAGCAGGCTGGACCAAGATGTTTGATGCTATAAGACCCAAATACATTCCCTGGGGACAGTGGATTTGTGAAGTAAAAGAGAAAACTTTGCTTTCTTTTCAGCTGACTGCACAGACAAATTTTCCCTTTAAGGTCACAAGAATGAGATCAATCTACTCTCTGTCTTAGACTAGCCACTGAGTTGGTAAGCATTCACTATTTTCTGTTTGCTGGTTGCAGACCTTGACATGGGTGTCGAGCTGTTCCTAATGACCAAGTGCTAGGTACTTGAAAAATGTTGTTTTAATAGACTTTTAAGACTCTTGAATGAATAAGGTGGGACTGCAACTGTACAAGTTGTACCCTTGTGTTTTGGCCTCATAAGCAGGAACTACTTATTTCTGTTCCATGGAGGATCAATGAACACTCTCTCAAAAAGCTGCATTTTGGAACCAACCAGAACAAGAGCTTAAATCATGCTCCTGGACATACACTCAAATTAGGATGATGACAGATAAAATCGTTTTCTCTAGCAAAATTAGTAGCTTTTTAATTAGCATAATGGATATTTAAAATGGACATAAATTAGTGAAGTACACAGTGTGGGACTAGACTGAAATGTTCGGCAGTACCCTCTGGCATCCCATTTCCAGAAACAAAGCACAGGGACAAAACCTGGAGAACAGCTCATCTGACCTTTCCTCTGTCAGCCTTAGGACTGACTCTGAAGGCTCCATGTCTATATGGGCTTGAAGCTACTTGCTGGCCCAGACTATTCTGACATCTGACACCCATCATAAAGAAAGGTACCTCTGCTTCCAGTGAAAATGATTTTCTGTGATATAATTAGAGCACATGAGAAATCTGAAAACTCAGAGTTCTATGGGGTTTATGAGAATTGGTCAGCTACACTGAGTTATGCTGTATTTGTTTCATAAATTACTATTTGAGGGGTAATTTTTGTTTAAGACAAGCTGTCACCATCATATAGAGACAAGATGGGAGGAGCCCCCAAACATCACATTCTACCCAATTAGTTGATGGCTGTTATAATAGAACATAACCTAACCATTATGTATGTCCAATTAGGTTTAGAGCAGTTCTTAACAGGAAACATTGGTGAGAAAAGCTAAGCAAGGCCCTGCCGTCACGGAGCTTACATTCTGAGACACAAGACATTGATCTCACATCACACAGGTACACTTTAATGATAGCCATGACTAGCACAGGTGACTCCCCAGTTCATAATGGTTTCACTTTGTACGTTGATGTCAAGGTGATACATGATTTGACAATAGCAAGTGGGGTGGGAACAAAATTGGTAAAGCAGAAGAGGAGGAGAGAAGCAGGAGATTCACGATAGAGGCTGCAGAAGATGGTTCAGACCAAGATGAATCAGATCACTTTTACCTCCTTTGGGTTGGCAGTTTATATTTTTATTAATTGGCAGTGAATGTATTATTTAGATGTACTGTGGATTGGGAATTTCACATATAAACCTGTTTGATAAGTTAATGATTGTGGAGTCATGTTTTTACCAAGCCCATGGAACGATGTGTGCATACTAGGCTTCGGAACTAACCACCTAGAAGATTGTGCTCTGGCTCCGCACTGGAGCAGCTACTGTGGTGGCTCTAGCAGTTCTTGGTATTGCTCTCATGGAGTGAGGCTGTATGTGGGGGGGGGGGGGCAGGATAACAATAGAACTATTTAATTTTTAACGTTGCATCACTTAAGGTTTTTTCTATTTTTGAAAAGTGTCTAAAAATAGACATTCATTAGAAACTAGAACTTGAGCTTTGATCTCAGATCATGCAAGAGAACATTTCCATGTGCCTGTATAATGCCCAGGACCTGTGGGCTACAGCTCTCAGTCATCTGACCATAAACATTGCCAACTAATATTTAACAATACATTGAGAGGCTAAGCTTGGGTATTTGATAGCTTAGATATATCAAACACATTTTTTACATACAATACAACTTAAGTGAGTTACTGAGAAAGTACCCCCATAGTAATGTTTCTAAGAAAAAGCACAGGATGATGATATGCGAACACAGAAGAGGAATTCTAATCTTTTCTGGGAGCTTGGTTGATCACTTCCTAATGGACTTCTTTATATTCCCCTAAAACTCTTACGTCTTAAACGTCAATGTGACTACATTTGGAGAGCAGCAGGGTCAAATGATGTCCTATTGTCCGATGAACTGAATGCTAGCCCTTTAAAAAAAAAAAAGGAAAGCCTCTCCCACTTTTTTCTTCATTCTCTACATTCTCTCCTCCTTCAGCATCACTAGAAAAATGCATGACTATGCCAGGAAACAATGAGAAGCTGGACACACAAAAGGCAGAAAGTCAAATATTACCTAAAATAAAATTAAAAGTTTATTTCCAGCATCCAAAACTATGAAAAATATGACATCATTTTATCTTTGATTTTTTTTTTTTACTTTTTTCAATTTCATTTTTCTAACAATTTTACGTATATGGATGTTTTATTCACGAATTTTCTGTGAGTCATGTATATGCCCAGTGCTCAGAGAGCCCAGAAGACAGCACAGATCCCCTGGGACTGTAATACAGACAGTAGAGCTGAGAATAAAACCTGAGTGTTCTGAAAAAATGCAGCTGGATCTCTTAGCTGGAAAGCTCCTATGTGCATGTGCATGTGCATGTGTGTGCATGATGTGTTTGCAAGTCTACATGCAAAA
>NC_137960.1:28597462-28974962 GCF_963924665.1 Micromys minutus
AAGATAGTCTGTTTATTTCTAAGAGGTAGGCATAAATTCTTTCTTTTCCTAATCCTTAATGTTTTTATTCATCTTTTTTTTCTTAACAAAGACTTTACTAGGAAAAAAATTGCTACTCTCTTCAAATGATCCAGCATCACAGGAAAGCAAAGAAAAAGATGGCTAAAATAAACATAAGCACATTTGGTTTGGAAGAGGAGTTCTGGGCTAGAAACCTTCTTTCCCAATGGTGATCACTTTGTAAAAATGAGAACATTACTTTTAGCAAAAGGATTACACATCCCATCTGCCTTCAAGGTCAGGAAGAGAAGAAAGCTATTACTCATTACAAATATTATTTTTTCCTTAAGAATCACGGAAGCAGGAAGAGGATTCTAGAAGAGCTGTGTTCCTGTGAGCACAGAGAAAACATAACTGCTTTAAAGGACATGCGAAACAATATGCTAAAATTTTAAGCCGTCTCCTTCTTAATATGTATTTTGAATTTTCCTTGATAAATGTAGACAATACATTTGTGATAAGAATATCAAATAATTACAAGGCAAAGTGTACATAAACACAAACTCAAGGGAGAAGAAATGTAATTTTTATGGAGGAATAAATACTGTACACACACAGAATCCAAACCCAGAATGCTCTGGTAGTGATATTATCAAGGGATCACAAGACAGTGATTTTTTTTGTTCTGGTGGAATCAATTGAACACAGAAGAATCAGATACACAGGTTCTGCTATAAATGTGATATTAGAGTCTATGAAATACTCATATTCCTCTTAAAATAGGACAGTAAATCCTTTAAAAGTTGTAACTTTTTCTATGTAAGGATGTTGAAGGCACGTATGCACTATCCATTTTTCCTCTTACTATTGCACGGGGATTCTAATGCTAGCCTCTCCATGAATTCTCACGGTACCCTCCAATAATACAGATAATAATATTATGAGACATTAATGCTTTTTGTTAGGACAAAACAATTTCTGTGATGCTTCACTGCCGTAGCACCCTTTAATATACATGAATACTTGCTTTGATTTTCATTATCATTTCAGTTGAAAAAATCCCAAGTAATTGCATTAAAAAAAAATCTAATGTCTTCTGATTGGTATCCCATCTCCCGTCTCTGCATCATTTTGCTTACAAGCTGCATACTCTTGGAAACGTCTTGCTTATCCTAATGTGAGGAGGTACAGTTAACAGTAAGTCTTCATGCATCAGAAAATATGAATTGTATTCTTTGCCTATGAGTAAATGTTTAGGATGACAGTGACTCACAATTTTACATCATCCCCTTCATTTGACTATTCCAATAATATATACATATATTATATGTATATAATATATATGTGCTTATTACTTCTTGCACTGCAATATATAATGTTTCTATTTAGTGTGTCAACTTAATCTTATTAGTAGATATGTCATGATTCTCAAAACTCTTCGAAGCCAGTTCTGAAAGGAAAATATTTTGCATACTCACTGAACTATAATTCACATTTTTTAAATCCCTAAAATTGGATAGAAATGTTAATGTACTCACTGTCAGGCAGACATCGCTGCCCACAAACCCTCCCTCCCTTGCTCCCTTTCTCGCTCCCTCCCTCCCTCCCTCCCTCCCTCCCTCCCTCCCTTCCTTCCTTCCTTTAATGGTGACCCTCCACATTTCCATCCACTCTGCCCCAGACAACCAGGCACTGGCTTTCCATCACTGTGTGCAACCTTACTCTAGACATTTTCTGTCGTCTCTGTGAACAGCATCTCTAGGGTAATATGGACAAGGGCCACATGTGTCCCTACTGCTGTCCCATTTGCTAAACATCTTTTTCTTTCTACATTTGCTTCTCCATTCTTCAGTGAGTGGACATGTAAGCTGCTTCCACATTTTGCCTTTTGTGAATACGGTTGTTATGAGCTTTCATACACCGACTTCTGTGTGCACATATATTTTCAGTTCTTTTGGCTGTGCACCTAAGAGTAGAATTGCCGGATCATATGGTAACTCTATATTTATCCTTTTGAGGTGCTGCCAGACTGTTTTCCACAGCATATGCACCATTTTACATTCCTCAAGCATTTTAAAAAGAAAATGGAAGTGATAAAACCACATATAGTTAATAAAATTCACTTAATGACACACTTTATGGAACTTTGTAGTAACTGAGAATCTTTATAAACAAATTTTTCTTGTTTTTATCATAACTTACTCTACTTTATAGTACCTATATAATAAATGAATTTTGTACTACATTTATAAATTCTTTATGACTACTTTAAGTATATTAAATTAATTTCTTACTAGAAATACACATGAATTTTAGTATTAATAATGTGGATTGAATGGCATTTAGTGACACTTGATTATTTTCAGTTCCTGTTGGTTGCTATTGAAGGTATCATAATATTATAACGATGGAATGGATTATGCCCATTTCATATTTGGGGTGATCTTGAGTACCTGATAAGCTAATGAGTTACATTTATACTCCTGTGATTTTCATAAACTATACATAAACCCCTGCTATATCTATCTAATTAAGTCTATGAGATACATGTGTCAGTGATTTAAACTTTTTTTCTTTGTTTTTTTTCCATGGCAATTTCTGTCTCTGTCTCTCTCTCTCTCTCTCTCTCTCTCTCTCTCTCTCTCTCTCTCTCTCTCTCACACACACACACACACACACACACACACACACACACACACACAAACACGGCCATAGTCCAGAACAGTCTTCATTTCTCCAAATGAATGGGCTACCAGTCGCACATTCAGTAAGTACAGTCTGCTCAGGCTACAGCACAGATGCACGTTGACTTTGTCTCTAAGTTACTCTGTATGCTGCAGAGAACATGAATAAACCAAATGAGCTTGAGGAAGACGCTATCTCGACAAAGAACCACAAGGGAATTTCTAGCCACAGAGATCCAAGGTGTAGTCAAGATTCTGCCTTCAAGGACAATTAAAAAAAAGACTGAATATGCTATACAAACACCATTTTTATTTTCAATGAAAAAGGGGGAAGCCAAGTGCTCTGTGTTATGCTCATTGCTTGCTTCTCCAAAATAAGAATGGGCATACATGATTTTATTTCACTGTATTTTATGTAAAATATTTCAACTGGGCAAAATAACATATCAAAAATATTCCATTTCTGAGTTTTCTTTTTTTTCTGAACCAGCAGATGATATTTTCTGAAACAGAAAATGGAGTAAATGGCATTTTCCAATTAAAAAACTATTTTCAAATATATATATAATGTTTTAAAATCAAAGAAAGAAAAAAATGTTTTTCTCTTGTCTTGGGGGGGAGATTTGTTCTTTGTTTTACTCTTTTGAAATAATACCTTCTCGAGCCATAAATGTATTTTCTCAAGTCCTTAATGGCTTCAGTTAACATCTCCTGTGAAGGTTTTTTTGAACCCCTAGTTTCAGATACTTCAAGATCTTCCATGAATGCCATTTTGATCATTTTGTGATTTTGCCATCACTCACACTTTCTCACGGTTTGGTAGCATCTCAGAAGTGATGCTCCTCAGATAAAGAGTAGGGGAGCACCACACAGCCCTCTCCAGGGCACAGCTGAAAGGAGCGCCTGTGCATCCCTTCTTCTCTGGTGGAAGTTATTCACAGGATAGGCATTGAAGAAGGATACATCCAGAATGTCTGCTCCCTTCTTTAGGATCTTTCTCTCGAGAACCCAACAGGTACTATTTTCTCTCACCAGTCCTAGCATCTAATCCCTTTACAAGGGATAGGGAGAAATTGATTTAAACTCCTTCAGTGCATGCTGTGCTGGGCATTACTTTAAACATTATGCTTAAAATCCACAACAATGTTTCAGATGTATCAAGAGAGTCACAGAACACAGGCGACTCACAGGCCATGGTCACAAAACCAAGGGCATACAATGTCTTCAAAAATGAATTCATCATTCAAACCCGTGCCCAGGTACTTTATAGGCTTATTTTATTCGGGCTCCTTGTTAGTCTCATGAAAACTACATCTGAGAACTTCCATACCTCAGTCTCATCCTGAAAGTGGGTTTTCAACATCTCTGAGACTATCCTTACATTTCTTCTTTCAAATACACTTTGGCCTCAAGGTCCAACTTTCAAAAGGAATGAAAACTTGTGATTTAATGTTACATTCACTATTCTGGCATGGCAACAGTATCTTCCTTAAACACTTCTGCAGACTTCTGTAGAGCCCCACACTTTCATAGAGGAGACTGGCAAGCCAAAGCACTATTTACAACTTCCTTTCTATAGAAAGATCCAGGGGCAGTTCCTCAAAGCCAGTTGACAAATATTTTTACTCCAGGTTGTCCTAAAATTGGGAACTGCTGATATCTTTAAGTAAGTGCTGAAACAGAAACAGATGTTTCAACATGGTCCTGCAGGGTTATGGTGGATACAAGGATTCGAAGTTACTCCTTCCTTTCTTGTTTGCAAGGGTAACGGGATTTCCATAAAATTTTCTACTACTTTAGCCATTCCAAAGCATATTTAGGGGAGGAAAAGAAATGGTATCACAAATGTACTATAGCCTCCAGTTTAAGTACCAATATTACTGATAGTTCCTTTTTAAGTCTTTGATTAATTCTTTTGTGAAAGTTAATGTAAAATTCAAGGTTGTCCTTTGAAGTATTGAAATGTCAAGATTAACATTCACAATAAACTATTTTCTTCATATTACATTTTAATTTTAAAATAAAAACCCATGGGGCATTCTGACCTGGATTTGAAGTGAATTAGGGGGAAAGGGGATGAATTTTGAGATGCAAATACAGAGAATATCCAATAAAAATGATAAGAAAAATAGAAACTGTATAAATCAGGGATGTAACTTGTTAACAATATTCAGTAGTTGCTATCTAGATCAAATTTACTTATTCATTGAGTTGTGTTTTTAAATCTAAAACAAATATTAGCATCTTTAAAAAATTTATTTCATGGAATTTTAACTCGAAGATTGAAGACAATGCCCGAGAAAGCTTTTGGTACTTTCGTTTGTAAAAACTCACTGCTTTGGAGTTAACGACTGACTAACTTGTCAGCTATTACAATATTGCCAGTTTTCCTCGAGTTGTGCTTACAACTATCATACTGTAAATGTTAAAGCTACCTGTGGCTAATCTATTGTTTGTTTTTTTTAAGCCCTCTGAAATGCAATCAGCCATATTAATCAGAGATTGCTTCAAGTATTTTTAAAATTTCAAAATGTAAGTATCTACAACAGTTAAAGACACTAAAGTACTGAAAGAGAGGTAAAGTGGGAATTCCATTCATAGGTAAGTGGCAAAGAGGACAAGGGAGCTTTACATCAGAAGGACTATTTGATCAAATGGGGGGGGGGCAGGAAAAACACAATTTCAGAAAACGGTGTTAAACATTTCCAAGTTTATGCTAACCCATTCTCAATGAGTAAACAATAGTCCTGTTAAAAGCACTGGGTTCACAAACATCAAGGCATGCCTTCAGGTAGGTAAGAATCCATGGCTTGAGAACCCAGAGGCTGTCCCATTCATGTTCCATCCCCATATTTTTCTGAGGGGGATAAAGAGCTCTGAGCACTGCAACCAAGGTACAGTGGTAGCCTGCTTCTATACCATGTCATCCCTACCTGCTGTCTTCTCCTCTGCTTCCTCCCTGCTTTCCATACATACATGGGGCCTTGGGTGGCTTATTTAAAGAGGTTTACCAGGCAGATTTCATTAGCATATGCCTTGAAATAACTTCACTGTGAGTCTATTTTAAACTTGCTGTAGTCCAAGTATGGGCATTCCCAACACATTCTCAACCTGCCTCACACAGATGGGCACCCTTGAATGTGGACTTATATTCTATCACACGAGTTAACTTTTCATTTAGAAAATTATCAAAACCAAACTTTGATGACAATAAACTTATGTCTAATGATCTGTGATGGGGGGGGGCTTAAAGTAAGTTTCACAAAAGTGAACTTAAATAAAAAGAACAGTCACCTTAAAATTTAGAAATTACACACACACACACACACACACACACACATATAATTTAAATTTCTAGAGGGAAAAATCAACCTTAAATAGATATGGTAAATTTTTAATGCATTCACTATAGGCAGTATCCAAAATACCCAAATTGATCTGGAGTCAAGATTAAGGCGTTTAGAAACAGAATTAGTTAAGACTTCCCTGTCATATCTTTGCATATGTTTTTAAAGGTCGATTTTATTACTTTCTGGAAAACGTATGCCAATTTAAATGAAAGCTCATAGGTATTCCTGTCTCTTTAAAAATGATCCCATTTTAAAAGCATAGTGGAAATCTAATGACTGCCCAATCACCACCATCAAATGACCAGAAAGTAAGCGATTGGCTTCCTCAAGAGTTAGCCCCGGTTTCTAGGGATGTCTTTTTGTTGTTGTTGTTGTTGGTTTTTTTTGTTTTGTTTTGTTTTGTTTTTGTTTTTTGTTTTGTTTTTTTCTGTGAGGTAGCCGTTTTAAGGGTCTGGTTGAGAATAAACACTATAATTTCACAGTCATTAGGTTTTCAGCCTACCCACAACCTACAAACGTACTTTGAGACACATTTGCCTTTCTGTCATTAAAAGAAAACATTATTGCTTTCATTTTTAGAGCTAAATCTATTTACCCTGCTTGGGTATGCTGCTCTCTTCTGGGCATAGAATTTCATAGCAAGTATCAAAATAATCAAGCTATGAAGTCACATTTATTAAGGCAAAATCTCTTATTAACCAGAACTTCTGGCTGTGTTACTGGCTCGTTTTGCACAAGTCCAATACACAACGAAAAAAATGGTGGTTAAAATAATAACTAGCATTTAAACGAAAAGCATCTTAGGATTTCTAACTTGGTTTTCTATTTTATACACACAACCCAACACCTGGATACAACTGTGCTGTGATCACTCTCCTGGAAGGTACTAGCTGTTTTCCTATGGCTTAAGACAACAAGCAAAGGGCAAATAAAAATCATGTTTCAGGAGAAGGTTGAGGGTAAACAGAGCTGCTAGAAACCAGCTTGCAAGAGTGGGCAGTCAGTCAAATTTTCCGCTGGTAAGTGTTGCTTTGCGGAGCAACAGGGGATTTATAATGCAGTTTGGGAAATGTTTTCTTGTCCCTTCATCCAGAGGCAGGGGGTTCCCAGCCAGGTCAAAATGTAGATCTATGCAATATCAGCAGGGCATTCCAATCGATGTCATGGGAGGTGGAGCCAGTCTCCATGACATTCCATGAGACTGAATACTGCAAGGCTGTGTTAAAAACAATCTCTGTTGGACCAAGTCTTGCCTTCGCTGGGAGTTGTCGCATCCAAGACTTAATTTCAACAGGGTTCAATTTATTGCTTCGAGCTCTGGCAGCATAGAACCGTCTCCTTTGAATGGAAAATTTGACCAACTGCGATGAGGTAAATGAATTTCGAAAGTGGGGGAGTGTGGGGGAGTCATACAACTTTTTTTGTTGTTGTTGATTCTTGTAAGGGGAAGAGGATGTATACTTAGAGCTCCAAGCAATTCCCAAACCCCAAGTCGCCCAGAATGTAAAAAGGTGCTAGTGAGGTAGAGCAGAGGGCTCAAAAGCTCTCTAGGGGAGCCTAGAGACTTTGGATTCGAGAGTTATTGGGCACCGGGGAATCCCAGTGTTGGGTAATGAGGGGTGGCTGGAGAAAAGACTTCAAAACCACTTCAAACCCTCCCCTGCGTTCTCTTGGGGATCGCCAATTCCGTGTATCAGGGCTTGCTGGTGATACCGCATTAGTCGCGGTCACTCTGGGATCCACCACCTTTGGAGCTCCGGCTCGAATGGGTTGGGGGGCCGAGTAAGCTCGGACCAACTCTCGCTCGGGTTCTCCAGGCGAGTCTTAACCCGGCTCCTGGGCTCTGCTCCAGCCCTCGGGGGCCCAGGAGAGCCGCGACCTCCCCGCCTCTGCCGGGTCCCGGAGAGGCTGCGCTTCCCGTAAACTCCCCGCCCTGCGCGGCCCCCTCCCCGCCTCGGCTCCACCCCCGCGGGACCCTGGGAGGCGTGAGATTGGCCCGGACGCGCTGTCACTCTCCGGACGCGTCACCGCCCTCGTTTCCGACCGCCGGGAGACCGGCAGTGCTATTAGTGCACGGCGGGGCCGCGGCTGAGGGTAGCACGCTGCCTGGTTTGTTGGCACACGCCGGCAGGTCGGCGCGCTCGCTCACCTGAGCAGTGTCCCGGAGCCCCAAAGCCACGGGGCTGTACGCGCGCCACCGCCCGCCGTGACAGGCTCGGAGATGGGCAGCTGGAGAAGTTGACGAGCCCCCTACGCACGCGGCGCCCTTGCTGCCCAGAGGTGCGCCGCCCTTGCCACCGAGGTGTCCGCCGTCCTGACCCAGATGTGCGCGGGACACCCTGCCTCCACAGCTGAAAACTTCGCCCCAAGTCCAAAGTGGGCTCCGAGGGTGGTGCCCGCGGCTGGACCGCGGGGCTGCCTGCCGGGATACGGTCCTGCGGTTCCCCGGGCCAGGGGAGGGCGGGGACCCACTGGAAACTTTCTCAGCACCTTCCTAACCACCGCGTTTTACTGTCTCCTCTTCCCCCAACCCCCCAAACAGGGGCTGCAGCCAGCGGTTTGCCGCGCGTGCCTCTTTGCCAAAGGAGCCGCCCCAGCGAGGATCGCCGGAGGGGAGCCGCTTCCAGCGGGGAGACCCGCAGCCCAGACACGCGCTCTGGGCGGCCTGGATGCGCAAGAGCCGGCCCCGCAGCCGCTGACGGCCCGCGGCAGCGAAGTTTGGCTGCTGAGCGGCTCGGCTCCGGGCCCCTGGACAGACTGTCAGCCGGCGGCTACAATCTCCGGAGCGATGCCCGTGGGGGGCCTGTTACCCCTCTTCAGTAGCCCCGGGGGCGGCGGCCTGGGCGGTGGCCTGGGCGGGGGTCTTGGCGGCGGGAGGAAGGGGTCTGGCCCCGCCGCCTTCCGCCTCACCGAGAAGTTCGTGCTGCTGCTGGTGTTCAGCGCCTTCATCACACTCTGCTTCGGGGCAATCTTCTTCCTGCCTGACTCCTCCAAGCTGCTGAGCGGGGTCCTGTTCCACTCCAACCCTGCCTTGCAGCCGCCGGCGGAGCACAAGCCCGGGCTCGGGGCGCGTGCCGAGGATGCTGCTGAGGGGAGAGTCCGGCACCGCGAGGAAGGCGTGCCTGGGGACCCTGGAGCTGGCCTGGAGGACAACTTAGCCAGAATCCGCGAAAACCACGAACGGGCTCTCCGAGAAGCCAAGGAGACCCTGCAGAAGCTGCCAGAGGAGATCCAAAGAGACATTCTCCTGGAGAAGGAGAAGGTGGCCCAGGACCAGCTGCGTGACAAGGACCTGTTTGGGGGCTTGCCCAACGTGGACTTCCTGGCCCCGATCGGAGTAGAGAACCGGGAGCCTGCTGACGCCACCATCCGCGAGAAGAGGGCAAAGATCAAAGAGGTGAGTAAGCCCTGCCTGAAATCCCAATTGTGCCGCTGTTTTCTGGGAGGTTTGATAAACGGTTGGAACTTAGGGCTTCAGCGCTATCATGCAAAGGCGAGAAAGATATTCTACCCTTTGCCTTTTATTGCCTTTTACTGGCTTAGGATACGCGACCATTTAGGATCTGAGGCTGAATCCCAACGAACTTGCATGCTGTTTGAGTTTAAGCTGTAGGAGGCCAGGGGTGATAACATTGCTTCCTCTCTGGCTGCAGTTAGTCCAGGCTGCAAACAGTCACTGCAGGTATTGAACAGTCCTCCTCCTCCTACGAGGGGCTTGCAGGTCGTTTGAAATTGAAGCTGACTGTAAACACAGGGCATCAATCACACATGATACAAAGGTTATAACAGTGAGCCAGCACATCTAGTGTTCAGTCATGTGGCCTCCCCTTGCCAGGTGTGTGTGTAACAGGCTGTAAACTTATAACTTGAGACCTCCTGTCATATGCTACATACTGTCATTATAATTAAATACTGATTTAAATCATGAGAAACATACATACACACACACACACATACACGGTGGGGGGGGGAGTTTCTGCTGTTTTCTGTATTTCTAGAACACTGTCAGAAAAGGGGGTATTCTTTAATGCAACAGGTCAGCCTCCACAGCAGCTCAGTGAATAAGTTAATCTAGAGCAAACTCGGACTTTGGTAAATCCTGTGTAATTTCTTTCTGGTTATTTTTATTCGTGCCATGTGATTGGTTTCTGCAAGCTTAAAGGCAAAGGGAACCCTTGGAAATCCTTTCAGGCTGTCATTTCAAAGAGACTGAGAAATTACAGCCCAAGAAGCAGTTAGTGACCAAGTTGAGACCCGAAGGAAGAAAAGTGGAAGCTTCCCGGTCATCAGAGTCTGGGGACATGTGTCCTTCCAGGCTGCTTTCTCTGTGTTTTCCTGGGAAGCCAGTTAGGGAGAACTCTGGTAAAGCATTGTCACCCCAACTCGGGATCCATCCTCTGAAATGCATGATGAATGGATGTAGTATTTTTGTGAAGACGTTGTTTTAGTATGAGATCCACTATCAGGAAAGGGTCGTGGTGGCACTGTGAGGAAGTAAGCAGAATTTGGAGGCTGTAAAGAGATTTAAAATGGCTACAGGATGGAGGCAGGCTGATTGCCACAGGAGGTGGGTAAGACCAGATGAGATGGGCTAAGGTGTCACTGAGCAAGTTCTAGTGGACTGGGGTCCTGGTCAGTCTCCTCTGAGCTGAGCCTTTACTCTGCAGGCGCATGGTCCTGTTTGATCATCTGTCATGCTTTCTGCTTTGCAGAAACATAGCAGACGAATGGATTACGCTATCATGAGCCGATTTCTCCAGCAGCTTTTCCTCTCTGTGAAATCCCAACAGTCCTGCCCGTCTGAGAGAATGGGACACATTTCTGCCTCTTCCTAAACATCTTCCCTCGTCTACCCCTTAGACTCCTTAATCAATCTGGACCTTTAGAAAACTCACCCTCAGATGATTTCTGCTGCTGTTGCTGTTTGAAGCCAGTGATTCACGAATGGCATGCGTATGGTTACTGTGCCCTGTAGCTTTAGGAAGAGGGGATTGTAAACACTAAAGCATGAGGAAGCCGCCCATTGATGACTGGAAGGGGGTTTCAATTACACACCATGCCTAAGTAGTTCACTGAGAGCAGCATTTCGGCAGGTTGTATAGCCACCAGCTCTTAGACCTTCCTTATCTATGGCCCTAAATCACACAAACTTAATTTACCAGGTCAAGAATTTTTGCTGTTTTTAATTCCACACAGTCCTGAAAACCCTAAGTCGTCAGCGTGATTTGCTTCAGTATTTAGTCAAAGGGCAACTGGAGGAGGGGAGAGATGAATTATAATTTTCCATTAGAATAGTTCAAACATAGTCTTTTATAAAGCAAAAGCAGTAAGTCATGCTATTATCCTTTAAAATTTACTCTCTGTCATCTTTGGACACATATAGAATGAATTTTAGTGACCCATCTCCTTACCCTCAACTTAAGCTGTTGTAAAGGACCTGGTATTTGGCCATGGAAAAGAAAGGTGGTTGATGACACATTAGACTTCAGCCTTATACACTGGAGTTCTACATCCCCAACTCTGGCCTACTTGCTGTGACTCCTAGCCCTTTGCCTCATTTCTGTATGTTTAGTTGTCTTTACACTTAAGCTCTTTATTGTACTCAGGCTAAAACTTTTATAGTTAAAATTTAGAAGCCATAGGATTGGTTTTGAGTCAAGCTTTCAGTTAATACATTTGACCCAAGGTGAATTTACACGGTTTTTATAATGCTGACATAAGTGTATCACATCAGATTGTATCAACTGGCACCACATTGGATTTTTGATATGTTTGTGTCGGAGGGGAGGTAGGCTGCTGATTTAATGTAGGGCATTGCCTCCACTGAAACTCACTGAGTGAATTCTACTAATTCCAGTAATGATGGATTTGATGAATACTTTCCTTTTCCCAATCCGGATTCCCACAATGTTAGCATGACCCTTTCCTGAAACCCTATGGAAACATTTATCCTGGAGTTGCCCTGCCTTATGATATATGCCAGGTTCATATTTATTTGATCTTCATAAAACTGTAGTCAAGTTATCCTATGGTTTTAAGAAAAACTGTGAAAAGTTAAATAATTTCGTGGAATTATTATGAACACACTCTTTCTGATGAACTTTTTATTATAAATGTTCATACTCTTTATTATGAATATTTCTCTTTCTGTATGTTCTTGTTTTTAAAAATTAGCAAGTTTTAAAAGATCAGGGGGGCAGGGGAAAGAAACAGCCTACTGTGTACCTTAGGATGAAGGCCATAATTTACTTTGAACAATGAACATTTTCATTTTCTTTTTGTGAAGTTAAGGGTCATTCTGAGTGATAGCAGTGGCCCTTCTCAGACTGGAGTCCCCTACAGCATAAGTTCTGGAGAATGGCACTCTGCAGGCTGGTTGCTTTGGGTGTGTCACTTGAGGCTTTAGGAGACATTAGCAGTAGGCACCGCTGTAGTCTTAGTTTCTTGAGGGAAGGCTTTCATTCTTGAGCTATTTGTAGATTCTAAGATATTAAGAAAGTGCACGTTAATGGCTAATGGTTAAAACACATTTTATTACATTTTACACTAGCACTAGTGGGGTACGTGAATGACTGTGTGTGTGTGTGCACAGTTTACAGTTTATGTTAAATATTAACTATTTGCCCTTTGCCCAAAGATCAGATGTCAGAATGAGTTACCTCGACAAATTGAAACAAAAACGCTTTTATTTTGAAGCTTAACATTCCAGGTGAATTGTATGGGTTTCAGAAATGAGCATTTAGAACATAACAAAGCTATCCTTTGAAGTCCAGGCCCAGGGGGTTTGCACACTTTTGCTAACATTGTTTACATGCTCACTGGCCCCCTGCTCCTTGGTGATCCTCACTGAATCCATGCTGGTGTGACCTGCCTCACTCAGGGATCCCAGCGCAAGGGAAAAGATGAATAAGTCCTGATTTCAGCAGTGTGTTAACACTACAGTAGGTGCTATCTAGTGAATAGAAGGAAGAAACGATTGTGAGCAGAAGTGAACTGCCTGAGTTGTCTTCCGTGCAATTCGCTGCAAGCCAGCCATTCTGTCACTTTGATAAAGGGAATACCTTGGCTTTATCGCCTCAGGCAGCTAGGGATCACACAAAGGAGCTGTGTGTAGGACTGAGAACTTGGTAAAAGCTCTGAAAGGCAGCTGAACAATGTGGACCCTGTGTTGAAACCTTTGCCGTAGTCCTCAGGTGAGCTAATCAGCCAAACTATCTTATAGAAGTGGATCCTGGTGCTCACATGTGTAAAAATGCCTTTCTAAGACATCCTGACGTCTTTGACTTTAACTGCAGAATTCATATACTTAAAATATATTTTCCAAACCCTTAATATATAAATCCTGTGCTAAAGGAGAGGTTTTAGTGTGTGTGTCAAGGTCATAATGGAGGAATATGTACAGATACTTATGAAGGATGAAGGCTAATATGTAGAGGGGATTCCAAGTGCCCCGGACCTAACATCCGTACCCCAGCCTAATAGGCTTTTAATATCTTTTTTTTTTTTCACATATAAACATATTAGGTTTTGGTTAGCCACAAGAGGATTAGAAATGATTGGCACAATGACCTAAAAAGGTATAAAAGAAAGAGATGAAGAATATGTCTAGTAGTTTAAAGAAGACATACTCATGTGTGTGTGTGTGTGTGTGTGTGTGTATGTGGGGTGGGGAGTCCTAACTTTCCTCTGTTGGTAACCTGCTGCCTTGTCTGATGGGCACTGTCTGGACATCACTTCCCCGTCTCATACTTTCTTAAACAGCCTTTGTACAAATTCTACAAGTTTTTTTTTTCTCTTTTGGTTACCAGCAACATGCCAGGAAATGCTAATCTTGAGAGTTTTCTTTTTAAATTTTTAAGCCCAAACATATGTATTAGATCATAAAATACCATAGCTGTATGAGACCCGAGTGACGCCTTCGCTCATGGACTCTATGGTGGAGTATCCGAAACACCAGATCTTTCTGGAAACCCCGTTAGTGGCAGAGCTGAATGGAGAATAAAAGGCCTGAGTTTTGAGTTTTGCTTCCCAACCCTCACACTTAACTTCCTAAATGAAACCCACATGGCAACCATGTTTGCTCTCCACAGACCCTAAAATAGAATAAGCTTAGAACAGATGTGACTAAACTCTGCCCTATTGTAAATTTTATTTCATTGGCTTTAAGTAACCTATAGTAAGGTTGGATTTTTGTTTGTTTGTATTTTAATGTTACTATGCGTGTGACCCAGAAGACTGTTTTTAAAGGAACATAGGCTAAGAGTGATCTAATGTAGTTTCCTCTGCTTATAAATTTTCCTATGAGAGTAGAAGCGTTTGTAGAGGCTCCACTGTATACCTTTAGAGATAAAAAAGAGAGAAGAGATAAAAAAGGGAGAAGCAAAGAGGGTTGAAATACCTTAAAGATATGTGTGCCCAGAGAAGAGGGATGCCATGATTCAGGGGAGCTCTTCAAACTATAAATGAATGTGCTCTTCACCTATATATAGCATTATAGACAGCAGAAGAAGTGACAGTTAACCTAAGAGAACTATATAGGAGGCATATATACATTAAACTATTTAGGATATATATATATATATATATATATATATATATATATATATATATATATACACATACATATACACACACACCACCATCATCATCATCATCATCATCATCATCATCATCACCATCACCATCATCATCAGGCCTTTCTGTCTCTCCGAGGAGGTGCTGTGAAGCCTACTTCAGTGCCTTCCTCTCTTCTGTTCTGCCCAATTGCAGTGACCTGACAGAACCATGGATCCTGGACCCATGTTACCTGGATCTGAGTCTGGTTGTCACCATGCACTAGCTCCAGGACCTTTGCCAAGGCCCTTAATCCCCCAGAACTTCATTTTTCTCATTTGTAATGTGAGGATTATACTGGAGCCTGCGTTGTTAGACCTTGAGGCCTAAAAGTGACTTTGTGCATAAAGTATACAGCAAATGCTTCTTGCTGCTACTTCCATGAGTACTTTATTTCATGTGCCCATTAATAAGCCATGGATAAAGTGAGGAGATTTCTGAGGACAGTTACAACAATAGTTATCATTAGGGTTTTATGATTAAAGAGGCACTTATACAGTGTGTCTAAGTCCTCTGTCCAGATAGGTGTGTTTTTAAACTGTGCTCTGGTCAACTCTAATTATCTTAGATTGATGAATTCCAACAAACCTCTAGCATCTTGAAACTTATATCCTCAGTGCATACGTATCTGTTCATATACTTCAGGGCGTGTGTAAAAGATGGCCTCATTTCTCACAGACAGATCTACTGGTCCTGAAGCGCTGTCTTCAGGATTGTCACAGTCAAGGCATCTCCTTAAGTATTGGAATTCGTCCTCAAAATAGACTGAGCAAAGTGAGTTTTAACTTGTTTTATTGCTGCAGGGATGTTGTAAAGAAGTGAAAAGAAAACATATTTTAGATCTGCCAGAAACTATATAATGATGATCACCTCTATAATCAGAGCTAAGCCTGTCACCCGATAGGCTTATGTAGAATGTGTACAGTTTGCTTATATTTTGAAGCTATTGATCTTTGCTGAGAATTCCATTTTTTTTATTAAATGAATTAAATGTATTTTTCAGGTTTCAGATTCCAAAGGTCCTCAGACATCTTGAGTTCCAGTACTCATATATAAACATTAGTTTATGTATTGATATATATTCAATAGGGCTCCTCCATTGGACTTTATGAAATGTCCTTAGTGTCTGAAGGGTGAGGCCTGGGTGTGCAGTTCAGGGCCTGACCAGGCCAGTTCATATAATGGTACAAAACCTCTAATGGGAGCCGGAACTTGAGAGGCTGGCTGGTCCTGCCCTGGCTTCCTTACCTCCACAGCCCTGACTGACATGCCAGCAGCCAGAATCCCCACTGAAAACATTTTGGAGGGAGATGGAGCAGCTTCAAGTATTTCCTGCAAAAGTGATGCTGGCTGATATCTGCTCTTCAGACAGCAAAGGCCGCCCCACGCCACCCTACCTCCACAGTGTCCTGATAAAGATTTCTGTGATCTTCAAGTACCTGAAAGAAAACCAAATGAGATTAAGGCTTAAGAGCATTTAGGAGTCAGTGTACCTCTGAATCTGCCAGCAGCTGCGTTCCGTAAATCAGAACCCAGCAGTTCTGCATGTAACTTGATAGATAAAATTAAAAAGCCCAAGTAGCCATCATTGTGGTTCCTTGGCATTTGTGATGATCATGCCCCCCTCTACCCCCTCCTCTCTCTCTCTCTCTCCTCTCTCTCTCTCTCTCTCTCTCTCTCTCTCTCTCTCTCTCTCTCTCTCTCTCTCTCTCTCTCTCTCTCTCTCTCAGGTCAGCTTGTCTTCCCCACATTCTAACTGCGCAAATATCCAGCTTCCATGATGTAGCTCTGTTCTCTCAGTTCTGATCTCAGGCAATATGATGTTAACTTTTATTTTCGTTTCTTTATGGATTTACCTTTTATCATTAGATTGTCTAGTCTCCAGATCCTCCTGTGCATGTTTATCATGAGAACTTGGTGTGAAGGCAGGTTTGGCACTGAGAAACTAACCAAATAACACCCAGTTAAAAAAGAATAACGTTTAATAATACAACACAACATACTCTAAGACGTGTTCTGTTGCCACACTCCGAGGGAAGCCTTTTGGCATAGGCCAAGAGTTTACAGGAAAGGGTGTGACAGTAATTGATACATAGACCCATGAATGACTGTGGTTGAGACGGGAACTCATGACATGCAAACACCACAGCTGTTGCTGGAGCCTCGGTTTCTGTCAGAGCCTTCCTCCTTGAATGGTTTTTTTCAGGATCTCTCGAGGAACACTATATCCTAAGAAACAAGAGAAGCTCAGAGATAATCGTCAGAACTCCTGGTCCTTTCTGAGGGTGACAGTCTAGATTTCTTGCCTGAAATTAGTATTTCTTTCATAGGAATACATGCATATGATCAAGCTGCTAATACCGGTGCTTATTCAAGTTGTTTTTTGTTGTTGTTGTTGCTGTTTTATTTTTTGTTTGCTTTGTTTTTTGGTAAGAGCATAATTGAAGAAGACAAAGTTGTAGATGGTTAAGGCAGCACACGGGTGTGCCTCTTCTCAGACCCTTATTTCCAGCTGTTCAAACTTTGCCCTTCTTGGATGTGAATCATATCAAAGTCTACGTCACTGAATGCGCTCAGTAGAAACTGTTGTTCTTTGATGTTTGTTCTAGCAAGGGAGAAAATACGTTTTAGAAACAGCTAGCTCGTTTCCTGTGCTTTTTTTTTTTTTTTTTAACTGTAAGCAAAGGCCTGTTTTTTGCAAAGACAGTGTAGGCAGAGGTTATAAGTAGATTCACTACCCCCCACCTCTACTAATATGTTAACTCATTCACGGGTTTGACCTTGGTGTACATAAGTGCTTTTAATTGATGCAATTTGCTTCTGTTGTTTTCTGAAAACACATATGGTCAGATAAAAGCCTCAGGATATATCATTTATTTGAATCTGGTCATTTCTTTCCTTTTTTTCATATAACAAATATTAAGTCATTGTCTAGTATTTTTTTTCTCATTTTTCTTGTAAGTAGGTTGGCTGAAAGATCATAGTACATTCTAGATGTCCTGACTCTTGAACCATATCTACCTTCACCAATGGTATACTAAAACCAGCCTATTGGATCTTGATTTTTATTTGTAGGTGATGAGATAATATTTTGTGTTGGATTGTTCCACTTTCCATAAGCTGAGCCCCAGTTTACTAGCTGGTCTTCACTTTTAAATTGAAGTTGAGGTTTTCCTCATTAGGTCAGTGATGATGCCTGTCTCTGCAGATCTAAGAACGGTGGAAGAGACTTTTTTTGGTTTAGACTCATTGGCGTGATAATATTTAAAATAGTCAAAGGTTAAAACTTAAGTCCACACATACTTAAGAAGTGACCTCTTTTTCTGTCGCAAATGTAAGGCCCCACAGAGTTGAATTCTTAAGACAGCATACCCAAAAGACACCAGTTAAATTTGTACCACTTATCTTCCTGTGGTGAAAGAACAAGCAGATCTTATGCGGGTAGAGCTCTTTGATGACATATAAAAATCTTTTTAAATCATTTTTATTGGATATTTTATGTATTTACATTTTGAATGTTATCCCCTCCCCCCCGCTTTGCTTCCATGAAGGTGCTCCCATACCCAACCACCCACTCCTACCTTATCACCCTGGCATTTCCTTACACTGGGAAAATGAGCCTTCACAGGACCAAAGGCTTCTCCTTCTATTGATGCCACACAATGCCCTCCTCTGCTATATATGTGGCTGGAGCCATGGGTCTCTCCATGTGTACTCATTGTTTGGTAGTTTAGTCCCTGGAAGCTCTTGAGGGTTTGGTTAGTTGATAATGTTGTTCTTCTCATGGGTTGCAAAACCCTTCAGCTCCTTTCTCTAGCTCCTTTATTTGGGTTCCCATATTCAGTCCGATGGTTAGCCGCAAGTATCCTCATCTGTATCAATATGGCTCTACCTGACCCTCTCAGGTGACGTCCATGTCAGGTTCCTGTCAGCAAGCACTTCCTGGTGTCAGCAATAGTGTCTGGGCTTGGTAGTTGCATATGGGATGGACCCCCAGGTGAGGCAATCTCTGGGTGACCCTTTCTTCAGTCCCAGCTCCACTCTTTGCCCCTGTATTTTCTCCTGCGAGTATTTTGTTTCCCCTTCTGAGAAGGGCAGAAACATCCACATTTTGGTCTTTACTTTGAGCTTTATATGGTCTGTGAATTGTTTCTTGGGTGATCATAGCTTTTGGGCTAGTATCCGCTTATCAAATGAGTGTGTACCATGTGTGTTCCTTTGTGACTGGGTTACCCCAATCAGGATGATATTTTCTAGTTCCATCCATTTGCCTAAAACTTTCAAGTAGACGGAAAGCTTAGTGTTGATAGAGTTGGGGAACCTCTCTGTGTTTTGATTTTTTGGCTGATTTCTTCAAATCCAATGTTTGTTGTTGAAGAATGTAGAATAGTTAAGAGCTATATATTTGAAAATGTGTCTATATTCAGACCTTGAATAGTCTGCTAGACACCAAGTCTTTTTAAATTTGTTTCTGAACTGTGTTAACATGATGAATAATGATTGGCATAAAATGTAGTATATTATTTTTATAAATAGTGGTTTGAGATGGTGGTAATTTTAGAATTTTTAAGATGCTGATCTCTGAAGCATGTTATTTTTGTAGTCAACTGGCAGGGTTGAATATTATATCTAGTCAACTATAGGTTTTCAGCTCATAATTAGAATGCCTGAGTAGCCCATATTCTGATTTGAGGGGTTATTAGCACAAGTCAGCATTTTTTGTATGGGATTCTTATTAAGCAATGTAAGGGGACCCCTGTTAGTGTAAAGGATGCTGTCTTTGATGGCTGGCTCAGAATTAATACACTGTATGCATTTCCTCATATTGAGCACTTTGGCTCATCTTCATTGTGCAGTCCCCTGGGTTGCTCAGCGTAGTATGTGTTTAGAAGAACTCAGTAGTTTTCAGTGGCGAGGTCAGTGAGCTCAAGGAACATAAGAGATGGAGATGATTTATTAACTGCCGTTGAAAACGGCACTAACAGAAAGAGTGAATAAAATGATGATTTATTAGGTATTCCATGAGTAATAAGATGAGGTCAGTACAGGTTAGAATTACTTGTCTTTGTCTTAATTTAAAACTACAGAATTTCTGCGGCATAGGCTCTTTATGGTCATTAATGTGTTCTAGAACTATCTTGCTGGGAAATGGAGAACATCCATTCCTTCCTCTACCAAATGACTGCCAACCCCGGGCCTTGCCTCAAGCAGGACCTATCAAATACTTGTTAAGTGCACATGTGTTTTTAGCCACACAGAGCATCAGGGATAACTCTGGTTAATTGACTTCCTTTCAAGCACCTCCCGGGCTGCCAGCCACTGTCTTGTTGAAGAGCACTTGAGTTTGGTTTGGCTTTGTTTGTCTCAGCCAGAAGTCGTAAGGCTCATATCTAATGGGTGAAGAGGATAACGAATATAGAAAATGACCTTTTCCAGTTTTAAAGCTGTTTCTCAGAATGATTTATGCAATGAAAACTGTATTTGTTTTATTATGTGCTTGTAAACTCGCTGCGAAACCGTTTCATTAAAAAAAAAAATCCTTTGAGCAAATGTAACCTCACTGGAGTAATGTACATGACTGTGGATTCCGTTAAAGGTCAGTACTCTCTTGGAGTAAAACAGTTATAGTCTCTTGAAAACTCACTCTGCCTCTGGATTTACACCCAACATTGTGTTTATTTAGGTGTGTAGTTCTTAAAGAGTCCCCAGTTATTTCTGGTCATTATCTCCTAGGGTACTGACTATATTTAGTAAGGGCTGTCATTCTCCTCGTATTTTGGTTTTTATACACGGCACATCTAATTAAAATTTTCTTTTCTATTCCTATAAAAGTTTTTGAGACAAGTGTATTTTAATAAGCAGTTCTCACAGTATCACGGTGTGATTAAAAAGAAGAAAAAGTTATACGTGAGGTGTTTTTTTTTTCCCTTTCCACCAGAGAAATCAGAATTTCATCAGTGCGTTCTTCCTGTAAGAAAAGTGGGAAAGAGAAAGCTGTGGTGTCCTTCCCAGGTTAATGCCGAATCTCCTAAAAATGCTGCCTTGCTCTAACCAGTGCATGTCAGAGCTCCGCGGAGTGTACACATTCACAAATGGTCTCCTTTTTAATCTATGCTGCAAATCCATCTCTCTAAAACATCATATCTTTCCCGTTGTTGCCCCACTCAGGGTTCTAATAATTTTCCCTTTCTCTTAAAGAAGTCATTCAAGCTGACACACACCAGCATTCCCTGGAGAACGTGTAAAGGCAGGGATGGATGACTGGGCTCTGTCTCCCGAGTTTCTTACTCAGTGGGACTAGGTGGGTATTTTTAGCATGATCCTAGGATAATGCTGAGGCTACTGTACAGTGACTTGAGTCTCAAAAACATTTTTCAGGATATTGTTCTCTTTTGCTGGCCTGTCAGTCACTTTCTCTTCTATTCTTGAGCACTAGGAAGGACTCTGCTTTCATTGAACTTTCAGAGTTACTGTCTCCAGAATGAACCTTAATCAGGCTTCTGCTTTTTTTTGTTCCTCTTGTAAAAGATCAGCCTCGCACTTTCTCAGACTCTGTTCTTAGGAAGCCTTTGCTTCACAGTCTTTAATAAGATCTCCTGTTTTCAAATTGCCACATCATTTATTATTTCTTTCCTTGAACCTGCTCGTGACAATGTCACTACTATATTGATCACCTTCCTATGGACTTCAGAACTCTTACAACTAGAGACACCATTTTCTTCCCAGTAGGTTCCTGGCCCAAAAGTAAGTGACAGAAAGCAGTTCATCATAAATGTAACCAAAATGAGAAACAACTTAAGCACGGGGCTAAAATTCTTTCCAGCCTAGTGAGACTGTATGCCAAAGTGGAAATCCTCATAGCCTTCCTTTTCCACACCTGTAAAATGAGGCTAATGATTCTCTCTTACAGAAGGGTTACGAGCCTTAAAATAGGAAAAGTGTATAATTCTCTCAGCATGATGCTTGGCAGGTGATATTATTTAATAAACAGCCTTTCTCTGTTAGCAACTAGAAATTGCTGGGAGTAATGAATATGGACGCTCACTAAGAAAGATATTTAGAACCCACAATTGTGGCTCACACCTGTAATCCTAGCACATTCCAGGAGATGACAGTAGGCCTACTGTTTGGGGTTTGAGGGCTGCCTGGACTGCAAAGTGATACCTTGTTTCCACACACTTGCATGGGCTCACTCGTGGTTTTAGATGTGTGCATGTGTGTGCAGGTTTCTACTACCTGCTTTTAGCTTCAGGCAGACCATCCTACCATATTATGTCATGGTTTCCTTGGATCGGCAGATAAAACACACACACACACACACACACACACACACACACACACACACACACACACACAAGCTTATTTTAAATATGCTTTTAGTGCAGTGGCTGGACACTTCTAAGCTTCCCGCCATTCATGTGCCCTCACTTCTACATCTGCCCTCAGCTTAGTTGCTCAGTTACCTTCTTGCTCAGCACCCCAAATCTTCCCTCAGCTTAGTTGCATTTCTAATCTCCTGCCTGCAACCCCAGGCCCAGTGGGCGAGGTGGCCAGTGGTCACTCCACTCGAGATCTCACATGGCCAGTGGCTCTCTCTCCCGCTTAAGTATGGTGAATATCCTTTCCTCCTTCTGGGTCTTCCTTGCCTGCCTGTTGTAACCTGGGAAGTTCCATCTCTTCCACCCGATCGCTGTCCACTAGCACTTTTATTGATTGATTAAGAACCAATTGGGGAACAGGACCTTCAGCATGCACAAACAGATTCATGATCAAAGCATCAGAACCACCTCCTACACACACTCACACACATATACATAAACATGCATGCACATAGACACATACACACACATATCCACATACTTGCATATTCACACACATGTGCACATATTATATGTGCACATGCACATTCATATACAAATACACACATACATTAACACACACATGCACATGTGTAGACATATATAAACATACACATATATGCATGCACATATAAACACCAGTACATGCACACATAGACACATGCACACAGACACACATAGGCACACACACACACTCATACAAACACATACATATATAGACACAGACACATTGGCAAGCACATGTACTTGCACACCCATATACAAGTACACACACATACATACATTGACACACATACATGTGCATGTATATAAGTACACACACATTGATACACACATACATATACAGACACATGCACACACATACATATACACATAGACCCATGCACATACACATAGACACACATACAGACACATGCACACACATATAACACATTGATACATGTGCACACACAAATACACACTCATACTTAGTAACTCGAAAATAGAAAGTTATCTGGAGGATATAAATGCAAGTTTTGGCTACAGTGTTACTGTGTTGATGGAAACCTTGGATTTTTTTTATTCTCACTTTCATTTTAGTTGCCCTTGCTTGAACCCCTGTTTGGCATGGCAGGAAAAGGGCACTGTTTGCCGGCAGAAATGATGCTCGTGCTCAGGGAAGCCACGCACGGTGCTGAAGCAGTGTGCATTGGTTCATCAGTGTGGAGCTGTGTCTGGCTCCTTGGGCTGGTGTCCGTACCTGGGGGAAAAGGCTAGGAGAGGGTGAGTCTGAACGACACCGGATAAACGCTGGGAGAAATATTCTGTGAACTGAAAAGCTGAGCGTGTTTCGGCGATCTGCAGAAATTAGCGCAGTAGTTAGGTCTGTGTGCTTTCAGTTTAGGGCATATCGACAACCTTGGTGATATCACACGTTGATTATTGACACAGCTGCTGCTTCAGCCATGTTGGCAGAGAGGTTTCTTGTACATTTCAAATGGGAATTGAAGAGTGAAATGTAAACCTGCATTGGTCATTTCTTTAACTTTAATCTGCGCACAAATGACTTCGTAGTTTGCACCCAATAGACTGGACTTGAAAACACGGCATCAAGTAATTCACTCAAAGTTTACTCCTTAGCATTATACTCATGAAGACTTTCTGTAGAGCATTTAACTCCTTTTCCTCTTGATATAAGAAGGAATATATGCAATCTTCTGTTAAAAATAACAGGACTTTTCACCTATGGCATCATTTTTTTAAAAAATTTATTTCATATGAAAACTCCAAGCAGAAATTTTTAAAAATTAAAATTGGCACGGAGAATGAAAAGGTGACCTTTGCTGGTGATGGGTACGTTTGCTCCTGTGTTTTCCAAATGTATTTGATCCTTCCAGCCTGACTGAATATTTCGCAGGCTTGGGGTTCTGCATATTTGCCCCCAGGAGTGGGGGAAGGAATAAGGAGGAAATGCAAGGTCAAATAGAGGAACAGGGATTGAAGAAACATCACTCAGAAGCCTGGGGATCCCCCACAAATGCAGCCACCAAATCCAAGCACAGCTGATCCCCAAAAGTACATACTGACAGAAATCAGGCAGAGATGCCCCCTCAGGGACTATGCTAGAGTCATATAAATACAGCTGAGCATGCTTGCAGCTAACCATTGCTCTGAACTTGGGGATCCCAATGAGGTTGCTGAAGAAAGGACCTAAGGAAATGAAAGGGGTTGCAACCTCATGGGAAGATAACAACATTATCAACCAACCAAACCCTCCAGAACTCTGTGGAGTAAAACACCAACCTCTGTGCACACTTTGAAAGATCTATTGATCCAGTTGAGTATGTAGCTGAAGATAGCAGTGTCTGGCAGCAATGTGAGAAGAGATCTTACTTTTTTGTTCCAGAGAGGGCACGTTTTCCCAATGTAGGGGAGTGACAAGGCAATGGGGTGGAGAGTGGGATCAGAAGGGAGTGCACCTTTGTGAAGGCAACTGGAGGGGAAAAGGGATGGGAGCAGGGTAGGGTAAAGGGATAACATCTCAAATGTAAATACAGAGTATCTAATAAAAAGAAAGAAAAAAGCTGACATGAAAGTATCTAAGTTCCCTGTCTCTCCCTAGTGCTGAAGTTTTTGACTTGAGATGGTTTTGAATCTGAGATGCAGCACTGTGAAGCGAACTGAGGTTCGATGGTTCAGTAAGAGTCCCGTGGGGGAGGGGCAGTGCTCTCCTGTCTTTCCCTTCCTGCTTCTCTAAAAGCAGTGCGCAAGGATGCCCTTGCTTACACATCTGGATATCAGTGAGTTCACTTCTGTGGCTAGAGTTCTCCACCCACCTGCGATCTGGAGAATTACACTCCACGTTTCCCAAGGAAAATGTTAGTCTGAGGTTCAGAAGGCTTCCTTTGAGGACTGGCAGTGAACTTTACAAACTGGCATGCCAGGTATTGGCTTAAGATAACCAGCTGAAGGCTTCTCATCAGGGAAGCCACTCTGGATGTATATATTCCTTAAAAGTTTTCACTGAATCCTCTGCTGTTATGTAGATGTAAAGAGGTTAAGGGTTTTATAGCCAAATACGGGACAAATGGTCAGATACTAGTTTTTGTTTCTGCGATGCTGTTTGATTTTATTCTGGGTGCCTTGTTAGATCATTGCCTTCCATTCTTCTACATCCCTCTTAGAGAGAGGAGACATAATGGCTGGAAAGTCCATGCCAGGAGAGGCAGGGATAAGACTGTGCACTTTACCGTGGTCAGATCTCTAGTCACCTTAATAAAGGCCCAGCCTCACAGCCGAGCAGTGTTCCCCTTCCAGGAAGCTGGAGAAGGGAACTCTTGACATGAGATTTGTACAAAGATGGATCACTGTTCCCTTGACCTGCAGGGCACTCGCTGCACTCTAGAATTCCAGAGGGAGAAATGATGTCAAGGTACATGATTGGTTAGCATATCCGTCAGCCTTTCCTTTTCCGTGGACTCCCTTGGAGGACATTTCAGGAAACAGTGCCTTTGATTGATTTCAGGTCTTATGCGGCACCATACTGTGTGTGTGGTATTTCCCAAAACTCTGGGGGATTTGGGCAGATGGAATACTCAAGGGGTGGGGAGAGGGAGGCAAACAAAACTGGCAGCTAGCAAAGGTCTTTGTGTCTACCCTCAAGGAAGCCTATGCCCTATACTCCATTTTGGAGTATATCACAAACCCCGGGGGTCACCCAGTACATTAGTAGCCATGAAAGAGAATATCTATGAATGTTTCCTGTGTTCTAAATTTTTCTCATTGTTACATAAGAGGAACCCAACTTTCACCGACTGACTGACTGATTGATTTTGAGATAAGGTTTCACTTAGTCCGGGCTTGTCTCACAAGCAGTATTTAACCAAGAATAACCCTGAATTCCTGGTGCTCCCTCCTGCTTCCATTTCCCAAGAGCTATCATTCCAGTAAGTGTGACTGTGGCCGATTTACTACATGCTGGGCTTTGAACCGAAGCCTTTGTTCTTGTTGGGCCTGCATTCCACCAACTGAGCTATGTCCCTCCTCCTCTGCACTTCTCTGTTTTAAACCGTATTTTAATTTGAAGCAGAGGCACATCACGTTCTGTCTCCCTTTCCTTCCTCCACCCTCTTTTGGCTACCTTCCCTTAAACCCGTGATGTCCCCCCTCAAGTCGGTAGTCTCTTTTTCATCACTATTATTACATACATGAAGGCATGTACTTAGGTGTCTGCACCGATATATACATATAAACACAACTTTCTACCTCTGCTTTTGTTGTTTGTGTGATCTGGTTTCAAGGCTGACCATTCTGCACTGGACAACTATCTAAGGGGGCTCATCCCTCAAAGAAGCGAATTCGCCCCCCTTCCCCCCCACATTCATTAGTTGTCTTCCTTTCTTTCTAGGGCTGATGTCTTGAGAAATTACCTGTTTTGCCTTGATGTTTTAAAAGCATTCCTTAATCGACCCTTAAACCTCAATTTTGGGTTTAAGAATGTGGCATACTTTTTGCTTTAAGACTCACAACAATGGCATTACCTGGCGATGCCCTCCCTAGGGCTAGGATTAACAGCCAGGCAGATGTTAGTAACACACACCTAAGGAAGATGGTCTCCAGTCATGTTCTCTACAAGCTCCGTAGTCTCCTGGTGAAGAGGTGTGTGTTCCTGTGTTCTGGACTGGAGCTCCATGTAGTATGATCTGTGTGTGTGTGGTTAAAGCAGTTAGTGTGAGATGTTAGCTCTCATCTGTGCTCAAATTTGTTTCCTTTATGTTCTGTTTGAGACGGGAGTAGGGAGGGCTCAGACATGGAGGGATGGCTCTGTCTCCACCCCCACTAGTTACAAAAGCAAAACTGATATTAAGCTTGTCTGGAAAAGCATCTCTAGAGATTAACAGTTTGTTCAACCTCAAACATTTTTATTAGTGTGAATAGATGCATATAAGTTTATGTACATATCATTAAGTATAATATGTATTATATATGTATGCATGATTTATGTGATATTGCGTATATTACATATGCACAACATGTAATATTATATATTTTATATATTATATACACATAATATAAATGTTATAGACACATACTATATGGAATATATAATATACATGTGTAATATATATAATATGTATTGTATATATTGTACCTAATGGTCCCTGTCTAATGTGTGTTGCTTTGGGTTCCATCCCTAGTGCTTGTAGAGAAGCAACAGCAAAGACCATGTTCGGTTCCCTTTAAGAGACACACAGACATTGCAGCAGTTTCAAAACGTGCATAGTAAGCAATACAGTAATCAGTTTGCTCAATTCTTTTTTTGTGTGTGTGTGTTTAATAAGTCAGATTAGGAATCACTGCCAGTACTCACACTCACGTTGAGGACTACCACTTGGCATGAGTTACTCAAAGGCAGTAAGCAAGAGAGATGCAGCCACTGCCAACATACCCCACCCCCCTCTCTTTCTCCCTCTCTCTCCCTCTCTCTCCCTCTCTCTCTCTCTCTCTCTCTCTCTCTATATATATATATATATATATATATATATATATATATATATATATATAAATGTCACACACACACACACACACACACACACACACACACACATTGCACCTAAATGATATGTGTGAGCATAGTAAATTCTTCCCTTTACTCTGCAGTAGGGAAGAATCCTTAGGTAATGACTGTGTCCCGTCTATCATTTATGAAGGTGCTATGCTAACATTATTACATTTCTTATTTAATTCTTGGAAAGCCCTGTGAGTTTTGTAATTATGTTCCTTTTTTACACTTTAGGAATTAAAGCTGAGAAAAGTCAAAGCAGTTGCACGTGGTTGTGTAACTCTTGTGTGCCTCACTGCTTATTTATCTGGCTCTAACACCCATCCTTGTACCCTAAGTACTGATGTCTGCTGACTTCTCCTCCAACTGGGGCTGGGCTCTCCAGGGTCTTATGCCACAGCCATGCCTCTGCCTGAAAGGGGGGGGCAACTTGGAGAGAGGACACTGTATTCATCCCCCACTTTAATTACAAAGGGAAACCTATGTTAACTTTGTCTGGAAAAGCCTCTCTTGAGAATAATAGCTTGTTCAACATCAAACATGTTTATTGGTATGAATGCTTATATATGGATGCGTATGTATACATATATATATATATTAATTATATGTATACACATGGTAAATACATGATATGCATGCATATAATTACTTCAAGTAATGCTTTAAACTTTAATACAAGTAATTAGGCGCTCTGGAAAGTTACATCAAAGGAAGAGAAAGACAGCTGACACCGGAAGAAACAAATTGGAAAGCTATGATTCTTATACTTTGTAGTCATTAAAATTTTAACCGGGAGAATCGGTCTATAAAGTATGACCATGTTAACCAAATGTTTAGATTTAAGTTCATGATGAGGTATATTACCCAACACCTCTAAAAACAAATCTATAAATTCAAGTGATAATGTTGCAGGCTTGGTGTTGAAATTTGGGACACAAGGTGTTTGTAGCTTAATGGTAGAGCAGGTGCCTAGTGTGCGTTGCTTTGGAGTCCACCCCTAGTGCTTGTAGTGAAGCAACAGCAAAGACCGTGTTGATTTCTCTTAAGAGACACACACAGACATTACAGAACTTCTCAAAATGCATATAGCAAGCAATATAGTAACCATTTTGCTCAATTCCTTTTCTTTGTGTGTTTAATAAGTCAGACTAGGCATCACTACCAATACCTATACACACACTGAGCACTACCACTTGGCATGTGCTACGCAAAGGCACTTGGCAGTCTGCAGTAAGCAAGAGATGCATCCCCGTCATGTTGGAATGGAGAGGGTAGAGGGCAGAAAGGCAGTGTAGGAAGTGCTGTGGTGGGCGGGCAACGATGCCGGGAGAACTTGCAATAAGGGGAGAGGAGTCACTCCGAATGGTCATGGAGCCTGGTTCCTATGTGAATGTCAGGGAAGGAGGAGGAGTGTGCTAGGATAGGAAGGAGTGCTTTGACAGGGTCAGGGCGGAGGAAGGGTCAATGCCAAGTGTTCTAACATCATCCTGAGATCACTGAGAGCTATGAGAGGGTTTTAAGGTGAGGATATCATGTCGCATTTACATTGCCCCATAAGACCTAGTATCAAGGACATGTTCAGAGACTTGGCAGTGGAACAGATGGATGTAGTGACACATAACTGGGCCCCAGGGATTGAGGAAATAACATATGTTTGGAATATATAAAAAAGTAGAATGTGTCGAACTTTGTGAGCACTAAAGTGAGAAGATGAGGGGAGGAATAGGGGAGCGAACTATTGTACTTCTTTTTAATCATGGCATTAGTATGATGGTCAGGGTCACAGGTAAAGAAAGAGTGTGTGGAGACATGTGGTCATCATTTCTTGGGGAATGGCTCAGACAGGTGAAACTTAACGCATGTAGAATATCTCTAACGTGGAGTACACGGTACTGGAAGGGTTTAATCCAAGGCTACAAATGTTGAGATCATTAAATCCTGAAAGCCAATAAGAAGTATATAAAGACGTTGTCCTATTGGAGGTGGCAAGGAGTCTGAAAAGCATTAAGTTGTAAGGGATATGCTGAGAAAGAGGTGACAGAGAATGTCAAAGAGATGCAAAAATAAAACAGGCAGAGTGTGGTACCCTGGACCATCGTCTGACATTTAATATTTTACAGGCGTGAGATTCAGCTGTGTCTAATGCTTCTGAGAGGGAAGAGAAGAGCTGAGAATTGTCCTTTGGATTTGGAAATAGAGTGAACCGGAGCAGATTCAGCAGAGCATTTGGGTAGAGAGAATATTTGCAGTAAAACTAATGACATTGACAGAAAGCTCAAGGTCACTGTGGATGGACTGGAGAAGTGAGGTGGTATCCATAATACGATGAGAGGCTACAGGAAGACTGAGTGAAGACAAAGGCAAGGTGGCAGGGAGAGGGTTCTTCTCTCAGTGGATGGAGTTTTTCATTACCAGCATTTGGTGACTTTATTAGTCACTTCTCTATTGCCATGATAAACACCGTGACAATAAGCAACCTGAGTCGGGATTAAGTCATTTTACAGCCTGCAGTCCATCACAAACGAAAGTCAGGACAAGAACCCGGGCCAGAAACTTGGTGATGGAAACTGAACCGGAGCGCATGGAAGACTTGCATACTTCCCACATATAACAGTAGTGTAGACTTTATGTCATTGGATATTGAAAGCATGTAATTGTCTCTTTGATTTTTACAAAGGATTATGATGAAGAGATTGCCCTGAATCTTAGAAGAGACTTTAGACTTTTAAATAGTGTTGATACTATGAATGACTAGGAAAATATTTGAAGTTGGACTAAATATATTTTGAATTGTTTTATGAGTCTATAGGGACGCATATAACAAGGAGTATATGTGGCGGTTTGAATGAGAAATTGCCAAATTATCTTGGGTGTTTGGACACTTAGTCTCCAGTTGATGGCACTGTTTGGGGAGGATCAGGAGGTGTGGTCTTGCTTGGAGGATGGGTGTCACTGGGGTGAGCTCTGAGAAAAGCCTCACCTACTTCAGATTGCTCTCTACTTTGTGCTAGTGATTGAGATATGAGCTCTTGGCTTCCTTCTCCTGCAGGTAAACCTCCTGCTTAAGGCCATGCTTCCCTGTCAAGATTGACTCCTATTCTCCCCCAACCCCTGTGCCCAAAGTGGAAACACATTCTTCCTTAAGTTCCTTTTGGCTGTGGTGTTTTATAACAATAGCAAGGTCACAGATACAGCCACTCTTCTCACTGTGAAGAAGACAGTCTAGCAAATCAAATCAGGCTGAGGGTTTTCCTGGGCATCTGCAATGGAAGGAAGGCACATGGTCTCCGGGAAATTTCGGATAACCTAATAGAAGGGACTGTTTGCAAAGACATATATCCATTCAACACAGGCCATGAAAGAAGGACAGTGATGTGTGATGTAAGGAAAATAATGGCAGTCTCATGAGTTTAAGTCAAAATAGCAACACGAGCTCATGGGGCCTACGTGGAACTACAAATCTAGAATAGTTTAGCACATGAGGTCACCGTTTTCTTATCTGGTACTCCGTGTGTGTGTGAACAAGCTGTCTATGAATATATGTCAGAGGTTGTATGAACAGTGAGTTCGAGCACTGTGTTTCTAATCAGCATCTCCAAGACCCAATTCAGAATTCCTAGAATGGAAAGTTCGGGCTCGGGTTTCCTTCGCGGTCTAACCAGCTATGATTGGAGTTGGAGCAAGGATTCATAGTACTGGTAGGGCAGCTGTGTCACAGCCCCGTGAGCATGGAAGAGCAAAGGCATTGCTGTACAGTGGCTGCCAAACACCCACTCTGTATCTAGATATCTGTTTTGGTACGTGTATTGTACTGGAAATGTTTCTGGTGCACACCTACTTGTCAAAGTCACCTTGGCTGGGGTTCTGTAATCTATGTACTACTGAATGTCTTGAAAAGCATGATTGATTAGCATTAACACCTTTACATTATCCCATTAGTCAAATACCCAGCTTATGAACCAAAATTATGTCCTACTTTGCTTTTTTGTTACCATGACCAAAAACAATCTGGAGAGGCATGGGTTTATTTACATTTATAATTCGTAGTTCGTTACTGATGGATGTCAGGTAGGAATTTTATAAGGTAAGGGTTGAGGCAAGAACCTTGGAGGAAAGCTGTTGATTGTCTTTGCTCCCAGGCTCATGTTCAGCTGTCTTTCTTATATAACCCAGGTCTACCTCCTTTACTGCTCACAGTGGCATGGGTCCTCCTACATCAATTAACAATAAGAACTTTCTCCCACAGACATGCCCACAGACCATTCTGACGGAAGCATTTCCTCATCTGAAGTTCCCTCTTCATAGTGTGTTGACAACCAAGATGCTAAACATTACACATGATCACCGTTTAACATCCTAACCTATTGCTGTTTCATTATGGGAAGAGTCTGCACATTAACGGTGTCTGGTTAATGAGAATGTGTGCAGTTACTGTGAACCACAGGCCCATTTATTCTGTCTTTACAAACTAATCATGTCTTATCACTCATTTTTTGAAACCCTGTCTGTCAGGATTCGATTTATGTGCTTTTACCTGGGCTTTTCCCCCTGCTAGCAAGAAGTACTCTCTCGCTCTATTTTTATAATGATTCTTTGTTTAACTGTCTCTGTATCTTTTTTTGCATTCTTAGTATTCTCAGCAGCACACGCACAGGCAGTGAGATGCAAAGATCATACTTGGCTCTGTCTCTTATTAGCACTCCAGCCCTGTGCACTTCATGATGCTACTGAACCTGAGCATCTCATCTGTAAAGTCGTACATACTAATGCCCGCCTCAGGAAATAAATTACGAGTTTAAAAGACCAAGTATCTAAGCCTCAGTCTGCCGTGATGACCACATACATGGGATAGCAGTTGACAAGTCAATTACTTGCTTCCTTGTCTTGAGCATATTGTGTGGCATGGGTATTCTGTCGCTGTGGCAACAAATCATGGAAGCTATACTGGCTTTAAGCAGCATGTGTGGCTGCTCAGAGTTCTCTGAAGCAGGAGTGGCCTGTTTGCTTTCACTATACCAGTTCTCATAAGGCTCAAGGCAAAATGACGTCTGACCAGGCTTCTTAGCCGGAGATTAGGGAAGGGATTCTGCTTAAAAGCATATTTGAGCTTGTTGGGAGAAATGTGATTTAGGACTCTGTATGGACAGTATGTTGTTAACTGGAGTCATCACTGTGTACTATAAATCTCTTAAAAATAACAGGACACTTTACACATTTCTGAGTTCAGGGTCTGTGTCACACCAGCATGCATTTTCCTGTTCTGTAGGAAGTGCAGACATGAGCATCCTCTTCTGTTTTCAAACCTCAGCATCCCAGGAAGTCCTGCATCATCTTAGCGCTGACTTTCCTGGCTGCATCCCTTGGCCCCTCTGAAGCCTGCTCTCTGTTTTGAAGGTTTTCTGTGATGAGTTTGGGCTAACCTGCATACTCCAAGATCATCCCTTTAAGTTCAGGTCAGCTTCACTTTCCACAAAGAAGTTTGCTCCCCTTGCCTGTTCCCTTGTGCCATGTGAAGTAACAGCCAAGTCTAAGGATTACAATGTCACGAAGGGCCACTCACTGTGGTTGGTTATCTTGTCTAAGTACTTATATAAAGTCAAGACCAGTCCCCTGCATACACGTAGCCGTTCAGCAGCCATTGGTGACTGACTGTGTAGCTTATACCTGTGACCTATGCTCACCACAAGTAAGCTACTACTCAAGAGCTATTTTGTGCCTTTAGTTGTAGGTAGGAGTGACCCAAATTAAAAGAAGATCACTTTGAAGGCATCCCTTTCTATTGCCCACAGCCACTACTGTGTGTACCAGGAAGGAAAACAAAGAGTATCCAAATATAAAGAAAATGAGTAGAGAGAGACTAGTCTGTTATCTCTGGACTGTCACGGAGCCTTTCTAAGTGACAGGATAAAATACCTTGTTTTACCAGTGTTCTTCATAGTTTACAAATTAGTGTTCTGAACTCGATAGGGCTATGAAGGTGCCGGAACTGGACAATACTTCTGATCTGTGGTTTTTTTCCTGCCTGATAGGTCATTTAGAAGTTAGGAGCAAAAATTCTGAAGTAGGGCTCCTCTGAGTTGGTTTCCTGTCTGCCATGAGTGTATCTGATAACCTGTGTTCTTGTCTGTAAAACAGAAGAAAATATAGACCTTATCTAGCTACTGCTAAGGATAAATTCTGTGTGCTTAGAAATGTAGCTGATGCTGTATATTGGGGTAATTAAGGGCTAATTTTGACTCCCAGATTGCATTTGATAGTATGTGTACATAACAGTTGTGTGGGATAGAGGCATCTATCGTGTAGAGGCTACAGAACCTGCTAATCAAATCATGTGAAATTACATAAGCCTGCTGTTCATCCCTACCACTGAATACACACAAACAAAACAAGACCAAATTACCCGCTTCAAATCAAATATCAGTAATGGTAGGATCGAGAAATCTTGTTACAAATTGGGCAGATTGTTCTTTATGCTTTTAGTTATTAAAAGTACTTAATTTGCAAATAAGATGCTTAGGTATCCTGAGTGATTTTGATTTTTTAACAGTGAGGATGTTCATACCTAAAGCCGGGAAGCACTGAGTCCTATGATAACATTAAAAAGTGAAAAAAAAAAAAAAACCTTTTTTTAGTGGTTAAGAGAACAATTTCCTCTGTGTAGTTAATTTTATTTGTCACACATAGAACATAGACATGAGCATGTTTCATCTCTTGAATCCATATATATGGGTTAGAATACTCTGTTCCTGAGAACATTGAGTGGAATGTCTGGTTTTCCTAATTTCGTAATCTTCCAGCGAGCTTTCCTTTGAGGATCATAAGGAAGAAAATGACTTGGATTTGAGAACTCGCTGTTACTCTGTGTTTTGTGCTATAGTCAAGGTGACCATTGTAGCTTGCAGGATGGTGACGTAGAGCTTAGGGTGCGGGAGAAGATTTACAAAGGCCGGGAGCATTTTGCCAAGTTTATTACTACTTTACAATTATTGCATAAACCTTGGTGTTTGCTGTCTTCATGCCCTCTTACACCACAGGCTTATCTAACGAGTTGGAACCAGCTTCAGCCATGTCCTTTCCCACTCATTCCGTCTCTCAGCCATCTTCCTGACCTGCAACGTTGACCTATCACCTCGATCTCAGGCTTGGATGTTTAAACTACTCCACAATCTCTAGCCCGTTCATCCATCCCTGTGAGCATAGCTGTACCCTCTAGATGACTGGGCAGTTCGTCATCAACACCTACCATGCCATAGGGCACAGAGAACTGGCTCAGGCATCCTGGTCCTGCCACCCAAGGATTGCATAGCTTTCTGGGGTCCTTATCTGAAAATGGAATGAGTTTGTTGTGTTGAATGTCTAAAGGTTGGGTGCACCTGACCGAACAATGTCTGAGGAGGGTGGATAAAAACCTAGCACATACTATCTCCCATCCTGTCATCTACTTTAGGAGACTAAGAACTACGAGACACATAAACAGCAACCTGCACTTTATAGTGACAGATCCAAACGAACCCTGGTGCGCTAGGCATCAGTTTGGTGTCCAGACATGCCCAACGATCGGCTCTATGTTAGTTGTGAACTGTCAATATAATATACAAGTTTGTGGTTATAAAATAACAGGAGGAGTTTTGTATTATGATATTTAGCAAATACTTGGCTTACATAAATATCCTCAGAAGGAAAGTATTGTGGCAGTTGAGAGGCTCAGCATGTGGCACTTTGTGCAACACTGTCCACAGTTTTGAATCTAGGTCATAAAGGGTCAGCTACTTAATTTTTTTTTAAATGTTTTTTTTTTATATTTTAAAAAAATTCTATATTGCAATATCAGGGTTAGCTGAGGAAAACATGCCCAGTTACATTGTGTAACACGTTCCTTGTTAAACGTCTCTAGCGTGGTTTTCTGACACTCCAAATTGAAGATAAAGTGATAACTACTTCCTCATAGACTGTGCGATTAGGAAGGTTCAGGTATAAATAACTGTATTGAGCATCTTCCGAGGATCTGTGCCAAGTCTCAGGCTGTGAGAATGGAGAGCTTCTTATGTGCGTGGCCACATCCTCAGCTCCAGCCTTGAGCTCAACAATCTGGCCACACAGAACCTGAAAACTAGTCAAGGCCTTCCCGTGGTTTGCTATCCGGTCTTCATTCACTGTGTGGTCAGTCAGCACTTTTATGAAAATACCCTGTCTTCAACAATGGCCTTTAGGGAATCTACTTAAGTACCACCATCCACCATTGCTTGATCTGGGGAAAGAAGGACCCTGCATTACAATGAGGCAGCATTAAGTATACCCTGCTGCAGTAGTAACTTTTGCAAGCGGGATGGTCTGGTGGCCAGCATCACTAATCTTGAGTAACTTCCCTGTAAGCATGTATAATGGCTTTTTATCATGAGAGTTTGTGTCATTGGCTACAGAGGCCTACAAAATAAAGACTGCACTAGAAATCAACCCTATAATAAGAGATCTCTGGTTACTAGTTCTAAGATGAGACTTGAGATTTGGGTTTCAGCAATGACTATTCAGACCATAGCATGTGATCATGAGTCTACACTGAGTGCGACTCAATACCACCAGATGCTTCAAGTCAGGGAGCAGGCAAAGGAATAGCAGATCTGAACTTGCTGTACTTGGTAATGCCAAGATATCTCAGGCACACAGCTGTGCACCACATGCCTATAAGAAAAAGGAGTAAATGTCCAGTCCCTGTAGGGAGGGGTTTTGAAGATATGGCAGAATGTTTGGTGTACCCTAGCATCCCGGTAGAGATGGGATCTGGCCTGAAAAGTCTTGTGCTCAGAAGGTTTCACTCGCCACACCTCAGCTTCTCTGGGGATTTACTTTTTGCCTGGCTGGTAAATGTGAGGTCTGTTTCTTTTTGTAAGAACGTGTTCTGCCAGCCTTTGCAATTGGGGTCAGGCAGAGAGTCCCATAAGAAAATGGCACCATGACTCAGGATAATCATCTGTGGATCATGTATTCAATCCACTGGACTTAAGGATTTAGGTGACTTGTCAGTAAAGTTCACAGGGGAGGACTTAGTTCCTGGGAGAGTGCCTGAGAAGGGACCAAGAAACTAGGTTGGGTGGACAGGGCCTCATAGATTCTGACAGTTTCCTGGTAGAAAAAAAATGCTCAACTTCTACAAAGGAACATTTTAAACAAAGGTATTTTAAGTCCACGTTGGATTTCCTAAGCCAAGGACAATGTTTTATATTCAGTGCTGGGAAGGGAGATTGTGTCAGTAGTAGAAGGTCATATTTCTCTGTTTGGAACAACAGTACTGCTTCCAGAAATGAAGGATATGGAATACAAATATCATTCAAACAATGAAAATGCAAAGTCTCAGAGCGTCGGTTTATATAGAAATCAACAGTGCGACACTAAAAGTCTACTGGCCTTTTTTTGAAGAATATGTAGTGTTCTCAAAATAAAACTTCGGGGAGAAAGTTTTCTCCTTTCACATGTGTGTGAGGGAGAAGCAGTTTTACATCTTCAATACAAAGAAATTGTAGGTCTGATATCATATTCATAAAAGTTGATCAAATTAAACGTTTCAACTAATGCTATCAGCTTTACTATGTAGAAGCACAGTGCCTATAGAAATATTTGTTATGTGTGTGGTGTGCTTGGATGAACATATGTGTATGTGCTGGTGTATGTGCTAGTGCAGGTGTGTATGCATGGTGTGGTAGCCTGGGGTTGTCTCCAGTTGTTCTCCTCAATTGTTCTTCCTCTTGTGTACTGAGGTAGGGTATTCCTAACCCAGAGGCTCCCAGTTCAGATGAGGTTGGTTAGCCAGCTGTGGGGCTTCCCCTTGCCCCCTCCCTTACTGTGATTACAAGTAAGCGTCCATATCCACATACCTTTTAATGTGAGTGCTGGGGTTCTGAGTTTTCACCCTCACATGTCCACAGCCAGCTCTTTATGCCCTGAGCCATCTCCCAGCTCTGGAAATACTATTTCAAAACTTAACATGTCTTCTTTCCATGAAGCTAAAGCGATTTAGCAAAACAGGATGAAATGAGGGGGTATTTCAGCTGTTGCTATCAGTGTGGGTAGATTACAGTACACAAAACGATTTAGTTATCATTTGACATTTTCATCCTTCAAATATAACATAGCCTGAATGTTTAATAATAGTATCTTCTTCAGTCATTTGTCGCTTTTTGACTAAGATGGTAGAGAAAACAGCCTCTATGTTCCATAATTTTTTACTGAATTAATCCAACTTCATAGTCCTTCACTAAATCAATGTGTTTCTCAAGTTCCACACACAGGTCATTTCAAACTTGATCAGAAACCACAATTAGTTTGGCAAATCAGACTTCTAATTGTTATACAACCAAAAGCTTACAAGTAGTTTTAGTCAACAAATAGCATTTCCAGAAATAATGGCAGTTAAAATTTTCCTGTCTTTCAAAATAGGGGGCATGGTATGAAGTCTAATCTGACCAGGCCACTCAGACTTTACAGAAACCTAAAGGACTGGTACTTAAACTAGCACTGCAGTTCCTCTGGCTTTGGGTACACTTTTACTGTCCAGGAGCTGAGTACTTAGTGTGATGGCATACCTAATCTACATCAGTGTGGTTCAAGGCAAAAGGAAAAATGGAATAAACCCCTGCAGACCTTGGAAAGTAGCCCAAGGCTAGAACCTCTAGCCATAGAGAGGCTAAGAAAGAAAGTTTAGTTTTTACAGCTCATAATCCATTTAGGGAATAAGCAATGGATAGGAACCATTGGTGATCAAACCATACTTATCTGCAATAGGTGACTAGTGTGTGTGTGTGTGTGTGTGTGTGTGTGTGTGTGTGTGTGTGTGTGTGTGTGTGTGTGTATACAGGTATGTATACAGATTTTTCGCAATTTATTATTTGTTTACATATTTGCAGAGTCGATTTGAACAGCAAACCATTTGGCCTCTCCTGACAAACTTGGCATATTTTCTTTTCCTTACATTTCTGGGTCTTTGTCTCATTTGAAAGCAGAGCAGAATTGGAAAGGGCTGCACTCAGAGTTAATAGGAAGCAGTGCGGTTTATTTTAGCAGGTCCCTGAGTCTGGCACACATTTAATGCTGGGTGCGTGCCATCCAACAGAAGTAAAATGAGGGACGAGTTTCTCTTAAATAGGCTTTGTCATGTTAAAGCTCTAACAGAATGTTTACAGTAATGCATTTTCAGGTTTGGAAAATCTCTACAGTCAAGCAGAGCATATCTCCTATAAACTTTAATCCCAAGAAACTACCATTATGGGGTCAATATGACACAAGTGGATTGTTAGTGCTTCCCTTAAAAATGATGTCATCCAAAATAATTTGCAATTTTCAATAATCTCAGTAACAGTAGAAATCTTAAAACTAGTGAGGCTTTGAAAAGATATCTCTCTATATATAGAGAGATATAGATATAGATATAGCTAATTTTTTAACACGGATTTAACAGGAATCTGGTGTCACTGACATAGGATCAATTTTTTTTTTAACTAATATGTGGATTAGCCAATGTTTCTCTCCCTCTCACTGTGTGTCTGTCTCTGTTTCTCGATCTGTCTCTGACTGTCTCTGTCTGCCTCTGTGTCTCTGTCTCTGTGTCTCTCTCTGTCTCTGTCTCTTTGGAAGCCACAACATGAATATCTCAGGCTGTTATGTTGGTGATAAAATGTCACCTGTAAGAAATGAAAAATAAAGATTAGGAAATAAGTGGGTGCGATGTCCACATACAAATGCACAAATATCTTTCAAGGGAGAAATTTTTTCACTGTTGAAGTTTGTGCAATGACAATTTTTCTTTTTGAGTGTGTACGTGAGGTGACCTGTTTTCACTTCCTTTCCTTAATTCCTTAGTGGGTTTAATGTTTCTCTATCCACAACGTCTTTCAAACCAAGAATGGCCAAAGCTGCCTGTACATGCTCTGTTTCATAAAGTCTCTTAATGTTTCATTTCCTCCAGAATAACTAGGGTAACGAAAGTATAAAACAGTGTATAGCAGCATCAAACCATCAGATCATTTGGGAGGTCTGGCTCAGGACAGTGAACAAGTAGGGGTCAGTCAGAATTCACAGTCGACTTCCAAATGTGCTAGAGGTGTGGCCTTGACTTAGCCTGTTGATTTCCTTCCTTGATGTGTGGTGAAGGACCGAGGAATGAATGCTTCCGGTGCTTCCTGTCATGTGATGTTCAGTACAATCACACCATGTTTATTGTAAAGGTGATATGGAACCCCTTTGGGGTTTGCTACTTAAGGTGTTATCTTTTATAGAATTCAATACTATGTCACCATCTTACGTTGGGATAAAATATTCTAGTTATAATACATCAATACTACATTTGGTAAGTGGTTTTTTAATATTAATGCATTTTATTTTCTATCCAAATAATAATTTCTAATACTGATAACTGTAGTTTTTAGATGATTGCCAGACTCTTATATGATATGATTCAAGGAAATTAGTAAATATTTTATTAATAGTAGACAGTTTGAAGAGCAATTGTTTCTCAAGCTAAAATAACCAAGTTTTCTAGAATATCTGACATTTTACAACCAATCTATTTTAATATATTAGTTGTAATTCATAACTCTTTGGTTCAGAGAATTCTGATTCCTGGTGTGAATCTTAAAAAGAAATGCTTGTGCCCCCTCACTCAACTCTTAGTAACAACTTTGTTTTTGTCTAACAAAGCCAGGAAGCAACCGGGATTTTTTTCAGTAGGTATCTGGGGTAAAATGTGGTTAATACAGACCGTGGAAAGTAGTAGTTTAGTGGTTATTCAGTACTAAAAAGAAATGAACCACCAGGCATTAAAAATAGTCAAACATGTATGATAATTGAACAAACCCAATCAGATTCTCCTAAGGATGTCATATTCTGAGCAGAGCAATTCGGAAGGCAGTGGTGGGTCTAGGGCTCAGGATGCTAAAGTGGTAACAGGCTCAGCAGAGAGAATCTTGGGTCAGTGGAAGTACTTATATTTAGTAGTAACCACATGCAGTTGTACATTTGTCAGAAGCCACAACATTCACAGAAGGAATTCTAATGTAAATTGGGTGCTGATGATGTATAATTGTAGGCTTATCACTTGTAATGAAGGAATGTGCCTCTCTGCATGGGGTTGATCTTGCAAAGGTTGTATGCTGGTTGTAAGGGGGACATATGGGAGCTGTGTGCTTCTCTGCTTAGTATTGCTATGACCATAAAGTTGCTCTAAAAACCCCTCCATTTAGATAAAACATAAAACACTGAGAAAAAGAAATAAAGAACTCACGTTCCCTTTCCTTCTTGATAGCAAAAGAGGAGACTTCATTTCTCTCGGGATAACTGGGTCTTTTTTTTTTTTAAGAGTCAAGTTAATCATAGGATTTTTAAAAATAAATTTCAAGTTATTTATCAATGATGACTGTTTTTATCAGTACTAACTTTACAATTAATGACTGTTCGCAATGCTACCAGTGACTTCTTAGTATTTGTAAAGTTTAAAAAGGAAATCTAAATGAAAAGTTTGGTCTCTATGAGCTTGACAAACCTACAAACAAAAATCTTTAAAAAAAAAACCTCACATTACAGTATGTGTGTGTGTGTGCATCTGTGTACAGGAACAAAAATATGAGTATGATTGTCTTAGGAATCTCAGGCACTCAGAATCAACCCAGGACCTTGCATATACCAAGCAAGAGCCCTACCATGGAGCAATATCCCTGACCTAATATTTCATTCTTGTGTGCCATCACTGGCACAAAAACAATTAACATCTTAATGGTTGCACGGTGGCATGCTTGTTAGAATGGTTGAGCATATATTGACATGTATGTTACAGTCTAAGTGCATATGTGAGTGAAGGTGTTCATGTGCATTTGTGGGAAGGAGAAATGTTCACACTGGGTGTCTTCCTAGATCACTCTTTACCTTATCTTTTGAAACAGATTTTCTCACTGAGACCTGGTGCCCACTGATTGGTTGGACTGGATGACAAGCAGGCTCATTGGGGTGCACCTGCCTTGTCATACCCCAGCCTCCAACCCCCATGCTAGGGTCACAAACACCCGTGGTGTAAACTCAGATCTTCACTCTTGCACGGCACTCATTTTACTGACTAAGCCATCTCTCCAAGCCCTGGAATTATACTTGGATTACAGATTCAAGGACTAAAAAAGTAAATGATCTCTCGCTATGAAGATAATGCATATGAAATAATTGATTTTAATTTTAAAATTAAGAAGAGCACTGTGATGCCAGCAGAGATCAGTTTCTATGATTGATAAAAGGAAAGATCTTCAGTTGCTGACCCTTCCCACAAGCTGTCCTAGGTCTTCACTTAGGAAACAGATAATGAAGACCAGTTGGTACCCAGGTCCACAGTTGGCCCCCTTCCTGGCCTTCCACCGACTACAGGGGGCTTAGCTTGGCTAAACTAATGAGCACACTTTTAGTGTTGATTAAAAATCAACTAGATAAAAAGACCAAAAGCCCCGAGAGTAAACCTTTAAACTCACGTGACAACCTTTGTATAATGAGAGCAAGGTCATTAACCTGTAGGCAGGTATTTGGACAGGAAATAGCATGGGTGACAACCTCAGATGATATCCTATAAAGACACTATTTCCAGCAGCTGTGCCTTGCTCCCAAAGAATTCACTCGACATCCACACACAGTCAAGACAGTTGCTAAGATCTCTGACTTTGAAGGTGACAAATTATTTATCCTTTCCAATAATTTTTTAAAAGGTACTTGTGTGGCATTCAGTTTGTTTCTTTCTTTCTGTTTTGTTCTTGTGTATTTTGCTTTGCCCTTGTTTTATGTTCCTTGTTTGTATATTTATTTTCCATCAATGCCTTGAAGTCTCTTAAAAAGTTTTTAAAATATCATTAGAATTTTATCCTACAGAGAGCCCTCAGATGTGCAAAGACTTTTTCTTTTTCTTTCCCTAGAACTCTGTACATTGGCTTTTTCTTACGAGATGGCCATATTTCTTAGAAACAGCCAGGCAATCTCTCCTGCTTAAGTAGTGTTACTAGGATTCTCTCCTCTTCTTTTTCATACTGGCTTTATCAGGCATTCTCTTTCTAAAGAAATTGCCTTTGCTAGTTGTTAACAGCTCTTGTTTCCCGGGGGAATTAATGCACAGTAACCCATTAAGACTCACGTAGTTATAGTGAATAATAACTACTACTTTATGTATCCCCTGCTGCCTTTTTTTATAAAAGTCTATTAAAGTTGGCTCAGAAAGTAGTCAGGATATAGAAATCTGAAGAAAATTACCCTCCACACAAGTCAACCTGAGCAGAGGCAGCCTAGGTAATATCCAAACTCTGCCCATAGCCCACAGGAAAAGGGCGTAGAGTCCTGTAAGAAAAATAAAAACAGACTAGTAGATGTTGCCCCAATGGTGGTAAAACCTCAGGAAATACCATAGCTGAAAAGAACTGTACCACAGTGGGCAGTCAGCAGCTTGGCATGGAAACAGATTCCTGATTTCCTTTAAATCCGTGGCCAGGCCTGCTGGTGTGGCGACACTTAGTGTGTCTAAGTAGTACTGGACCAGGCTAAGAGGTTTCTGATGTGGAGCTGAAACCAAGGGTTGGAATGGAAGGTAGGGGGCATCCTGAGAGTTGAAAGCTTCCAACCAGGATGTGGAGAGGCCGGATACAGGGTTCTTCCCTCCAGCTACAGTGTGCAAGCTGATATGATATGGTTTATCATGCTGCTCGCCCCCTGGACCCTAGAAAGGGTCTCCTCCTGTGTGGGCGAGCAGCGGGGTTGCTCAGCGGCTCTGGAAAAAGGTGAGTTGTGTTTCTCCACCCTCTCCTTCCTCTGTGCCGTGCAGGTCTCAGCCACTGCAGCTGTAAGAAGCCACAGGGCGTGGTGAGTCTTCTATGCCAAATTCATTCAAGTGCCTCTCAGTTCAGTGTGGTAGGTGTTTGACAAAGCTTACTCACTTCCTCCTTTGCAGCTCTCCAACGCTTAAAACCCACAGTGACGGCGGCTCTTGAGGTTTTATTTGTAGAACAGACTGTTTAAAACCCTAAATGCTATCTAAACTGTGAAACTGCTACTCGTCCACAGCAAGGAGAATTGCCGAGAAGCCTTCGCGGTATTGCACATGGGCCAGATCTTAAGGACTTTACTCATTTACAGGGGAAAAGAGTCCACAGTAGAACCAGAGCAGTCCGGGAAGGTGGCACCGTGAAGAGCCTAGGCTAGGAGCAAATGAAAGTTGCTCCCCTCCCCGAACCAGGGAAAGTCGTACACTCACAGAATCAAGAACAGAGCCGTCTACTCCAGACCTATGCCTGCAAAACTGAGGATAAAGTATCAACTGCTGGCCTGGGCTAACTTTCAGTCTAGTGCTAGTTACAGGTACAGATGTGTGGAAAAGTCCTTGTATGTGTAGATGAACATAGGTGCACATGTATGTTTTAGGTGCACATATATGCGGCAGTACATGTGTATTCAGGTAATCACGGACGTGTGGGCATTGGTGTGTGGAGGATCTCAGTGGTTCCGGTTGCTCTCCAGAAACCCCTAACTTTGCTTTGTGGGTGAGGACAAGATGCCTCATTGGCCTGGAGCTCAGGCATTTGGTTAGTCTGGCCAGTCAGCTAGCTCTAGGGATCCCTCTACCTCTACCTTTTAAGATTACAAGTGTGCAAAGCATGCCTGAGTTTTTTGTGTGCCTGCTGGAAATGAAACTCGAGCCTCCTGTATGGCAAGCTTGTTACTGACTGATCCAGCCGGCCCCAGTGTTTAAGTGGCTTAACTCAAAGCCATTGTCCGAATCTTGCCTCGTTCCCATCGTACCAGTTGTTCTGGATGAGATCGTTCTCCCTTGCCTGGTCCTTTGATTTTAGCATCTTTCTTGATCTGAACCTGGGCAGGGGTAACAAACATGGCATCATGGAGATGCCAACTATGTTGGTCTCATTTATCCTATCCTCCTGACCTCTGCAAAACACAGTACTCTCAGTTAAGGTTATGTGGTTTTAGTGTGGTATGTGTAAACTATCATGTAACGTTACTGTGTTTCTTCGATCTGGAAACCTCTGTTTCTGTTGTCCTGGCGTCAGCTGGTAGGTAGTCAATAAGCTGAATCTCCCTTGTTCTATTGGGTGGGAGAACCTTGAAAATAGAAGATGTTAGTAGCCCTGGGGAAAGGGAGAGACAGTTAATGCATTTCAGAATTTCAAAGAGAAATTGAACACAGCATATGAATAAGTGTTTTAATTTAATGCAGGGTAAAATTGGAAACTACCCTGGCCAGAAGGGCTTCGCCTCTGTATGGCATAATAGTGACTAGAAGGTGACAGGCATGTGGTCCTCTCTAGCGGAGAGCCTTCTCACAACTCAGAGGCGGCATCTTCATACCTGGTAAATGAGGGTGCTAAGTGCTTGTGGAGGTAACCATCATAGGCTCCAGACCTGCAGTCACAGAGTGCAGAGTCATGCCACGCTCTGCATTCCATCACCTCTAAGCGACATTGGCCTCTTTTCTTTTCTGTCCCATTAATTTACTTCTCCTTCATTCGTCCCAGCCACCCTGGCTCCGAGCTTCCTGAACGCCTGCTTGCCTTTCCTGGACCTTTCTTTCTTTCTTTCTTATCTCCACTCAGCTCCAGAAGCCTGGGAGCAGAGTAAGAAGCTGAGACAAGTGACTAAAGGCAAGCATCTCTAAGGAGTGCCATCTACCAGTCGGGTCTCAAGGAGATTCATTACCAACCCCCATAAAATAGCAGCCTTAGATTCAGGGCAAATTGGAGCAGAAAGCATAAAAAGTTCTCCTTTGACCTCTCCTAAAGTCCAGACTATAAACCACAGCAGATCAGTTGTTGTATTGTAATTGATCCTTCGTCGTTCCGTTCTTTCCGGACAAGAGTTTCTCTATGTAACGAGTCTGGTCCCAACGTGTAATCCTCCTGCCTCAACCTTCCAAAAGTTATGGTTTCAAGCCAGGATTACTTTTCCTTCTTTTTTCTTCTTTAAGGATGAGAAAGCTAAAAGGTCCCACCATTAGACAACAGGGCCAAGGCTCACTGCTCAGCCGGCACTGGGTTTATCTGTGAAGACTCTGCTTTAGCACCCGCTCTCCTGCTTGATAAGCCTTGGCCGGGAGACGTGAGGGGAAGGATGAGCAGAAGGGCTGGCTAGATTGCTGCCTCTTGCTTCCTTATCTAGAAATTCCTTTTGGTGTGTAAGTAGAGGAACCGCAGTTTTGCACCAACGCCCTCCCATTGCCTTGGAGAGTGTTCTTCCCTTTCCTCATCTCATTTTCACCAAAGACTGAGGCGATATTGACACAATGCCTTAAACATAATCGCTGTTGAGGTTGTATCTGAACATTCGGGAAGGTATTTTTATAAGGCATGAAAGTAATTTCTGAAAATTTTTGGGAGAAGCCACAAACCTGATATTTTTTGTTGGTTTTTTTTTTTTTTTTTTTTGGTTTGTTTGTTTTTTGTTTTTGTTTGCAAAGTATAGAGCCTAGGCATAGTTTAAAATGGGCTGTGGAAAATAGCTCAGCCCTTAAAGCTTTCTGTATGAACCTGAGGACCTAAGTTCAGTGTTCAGAAGGCTCACTTTAAAAGACATGATATGATAGTGCACATTCATAATCGGGGTATTGGGAAGCCGGGACGAAAGGGTTCTTGGGGCTCCCTGGTCAGCCAGCCTCACCTCAGTGAACTCCAGATTCCAGTGAGAGATTTCATCTCCAACAACACCATCAACAAAGAAACACCGGTTGTCATCCTGTTTCCACATGCTTGTGAGAGCAAAAACCCAATATGTTCATAACCCACCTCATCCACCAACCCACACTGGCACATCGTGATAACCATGACAATGGGTAAGTTAGATAGACATCTTATCCTAGACCTCATCTAAGCCAAGCCCTACACAGTTTCTGGAACAGGGACAGGAATATCACCAGACTTCAGAACATCTCTTTAAGTGCCACACGGCCTTACAGGTCAGAAAGGGTGGCTTTATGTTTGGCCCCCTGTGTTGATTGCTCTTTATTTACTGATAATTCTGCTGCCCGTTAGCTCAAGAGTCCACTGGTATGAAACTGAAATTTTTACACATCTAATTACTTTCTAACACATCTAATTATTTCCTAAATACACCAAGCAAATTTTGCCCCGTAGACCCTGCTTGTTTTCTGAAACTTTACCCAACATCTGTTGGCTTTTGATTGACAGCAGCTACTGTCTTTCTAATATTTCTAGTTCAGAAATTCCTGTCCTTCACCACAAGCACCAGAGCTAGCCTTCCATGAGACCCCTCTCCTAAGGAGTTCACTTACCTGCTTCTTCAGGCTGATGACCTCTAACCCTGAGCATCTGGATGACCTCATACTATGAGAATTGTTCTCTCCAGACACCCATCTAAATTCTTGTGGTCCCTTGCAAATCTTATACCAATATCTACTTTCTACGTCATCAGCCAAAAGTCTCTTCTGCCCTCCACAGGCTTACCTGGAGCAATGGAAGACTTCACAGACAAATAGTTGGCACCGTAAACTGAAGACTGTCTCTAGAGGTCCCCCGCCCCGTCCCATGCTCTAGAAGGGACTAGTTTCAGTCTTTGTCATTCCTTCTGCTGCCATTTGAATATCAAATTTTCAAACGCATTTTCAAATACATATGTTTATAGAAAACTTGGGCACAATACGGATTTATCCCGGCTTGTGTATATTCCTCCTGCATATTTATGTACTCAGGACAATTATGAAACTTTGAGATTAGAAGGAACAAAGATATAGCTCCCCCTTTTAATACAAATGATCATAATGCTTAAAATACATCAAGTGCTCATGGTATATTGGGCTGTGTGTGGCTTTATTCAGTCATCATAGCCAATGAAGCTACAGTTTTGTTCATTCACATCTGATGGGTGCAGAAAGTGGAGTCCGAGGGATTGATTTTCTCACTTCGGTACATCGGGTTGTCAAAGACGGCATACGAATCTAGTTTGTGAGATACCTGTGTGTGTCACTGCGCTTGTGTCTGAGTCCTGAACATAATGCCATGCTTTTCTGTAAGGACACACATGGAAGTAAGCAAAAAGCCTCATTAGGCAAAAACAGAAGAGAGGAAGATATTTTGTCAACATTCAGGGATCAGCAGCATTCTTTGTAACTCTGGAATTGCTCTGCTCGCAAGGATGCCACATATAGGACAGAGTCCTTACTTCATTTCTGTCTCTTAGCCTCCTCTTCCTTTCTCCTCAGACCCTCTATTTTATCCATGGCTTTGTGACATTTCTTTGTGTATTGGTATATTGCTGCTTCTGTATCTGGCCTCCAGATTCTCTCAGCATGTCTTCCCCATCTCAAATAAAAGTGGGCGGCTCAGCCTGGCCCCACCCTTGAGAAGTGAATGACTTACAAGAGGAAGTCACTTCAGAACCTTGTGGCTTCCCCACCCCCCAGTTTTGTCTCTTTAGATCAATCACCAGGTTCTGTATTTCTTGTGCCAGGATCAACCAAAATTTCCAAAGGGATGCCAGGTGTGGTAGCACATACTAGAAACAGACAGATCTTTCTGAATTAGAGGCCTGCCTGGTCTACATCGAAAGTTCAAAGTCAGCTAAGACAATAATTAGACCCTGCCTCAAAGCAAACAAAAAAAAAAAAAAAAAAAAACACACACACAATGTACAAAATGTAAGGAACTAAGGGGAACTGAAATCGCAAGCCTTGCAGAGCAACAGCGCCAACCAAAGTCTATATACCTGGCTGGCAAAAATGGGAAGGTTTTTGAAAAGATACTTTTGATATGCTCATCATGAAAGCCTTGAGATTATGTAAATAACTGAATTATTTGATAAGATGGTTCTGCTAACAATAACACAGCTATGAAATCTACTTACTGCCCTGGGGAACTAATGTCTTTCCAGCGTCCTTGGAAAGACAAGGTCTTTAAAATAAATTACTAAGTAAATCCATAGAACTGTCCTTGCCATTTCTTTAGTGTCTGACTGTTCTGTATTTATAAACTTTCACTGAGGATGTGTATGGGACTGTTAAGCTTCCACCCTTTATCGGTTAGATTCTAGGAGTGATAGGCTTTGTCTGCTTCCCTTTGAGTTCTTTAGCATCTTATTATTCCTGGAGTAACAGACACTCAATAAATGACATTGCCTAATTACTCAGCCCTGATGCCAACTTAAAAAGAATAGTACAAATTGAGAACTCCTTTCTGGGAGCACTATGTCGAAGAGATGTAAATGCTTTTTAGCATATAGTATGCCTCAGTTTCAGCCTTTCTGGGTCAGGACAATGGATGGCTATATTGATGTTTTTGTCCTTCCTTTGTTTCCATCTGTACCTTGTGTTTGCTCTGCTCTCTATACCAATGCAAATGCAAGTGCCATTTGCCTTCTGTTCCTCTCTACTGGGAGGGCTGCAGCGCTGCATGTGAAGTCCTAATCAACCTCAGCTTTAGCCAAATCTTAATCCTCCTCTTAGCATGCCAAGCTATAGAACCCCAATTAAGTATATAAAAGGCTACAAAGCAAAGTAAGAGGCCTGTGAAGAAGGAGGGTCAATCCTATTCATGGGCTTTTCTGATGAAGGTTAAATTTTAGCAGTGACCTTCTTGTCTTGTGAGCTTGCTGTGTAACACTGTGTCTGGAGAGATCAGATGTCTTTGTAGCCATCTTTTGCAACACTATGGAATGGCAAGCATTTTGTGGTTGCATATGTCTATCTAAGTCATAAAACTAAAATGACAAACTGATTTTTACGTATGACTTGGGAATCCAATAGCATGATTAGGCTGTTCATTTTTACCCTTGCCCCATTATATGCAGTGTTTAAATATGTAGTGTGTACAACAGGAGCAAGGGATGAATATATCTCACATCTTGCTATACTATGGCTGGTTACTTCAAATGATCAGGTGATCAGCACTGGGACCCTTCAACAACATGGCCGTTTCTGCGCTCGTGTTGGTCCGTTCAGGGCATTTGATTACATTATTATCGTCTTCTTCTATAACTTTAACTCATTGAAATCTCAAGAGATGAGAAAATCATCTTGGTGAACATGCAGCAATTTGTAAAATATCACCAGCTAAGCAATTAATATCACATCTTCCCTTGGAAAACAGATAACAAGAGCTAATAGGTGCATTGGCAGATAGATAGATAATAGATTAATAGATAGATAGATAGATAGATAGATAGATAGAAAGAATTTATGGGCTTATATGATTGTATAAATGATTTAAGATAATATTTTATGTAGCCAATAGGCATCAATTTTTTTGTGACAAATCATAGCTTTGAACTTCAAATTTTCTCATCTGTGCCCCCAAGTACAGGGATTACAGAATTGTATCACCATGGCTGGTTTGTATAATTTTTGACAAGGCAACATGTTTTCCTGTGTGAAAGCTATATGCTATTTTAAGCCATTAATAGTATAGAGCATTGGTTATAATCCAGAGTCTAATTAAAGCAATCAATGACCTATTTCCATTGATTTTTGTGAGGAGTATATTCCAAAGCCCCTGAAGTTTTAAAGTATATATGGAAATTCACAAATTTGGAAACTCATAAAATGAGGCACTTAGCAAGATGCATTTGATGGGGGCAGAAATCAAACTGAGATGCTGTCTCAAGGTGTCTGGTGGATTTTCTGTACCTGTTCTTTCCAAACCTCATTGGTTTTTAGTTTCTGTGATGTGCACAGAGATGGCCTTTGATATAGGTTTAACATTTATGAACACATGACCACATGTCTGTCAGGCAGTGTGCTGTGTACACAAGCCCTGCTCTAGAATCCTACCACAATCCCTTTGCGAAGTTGTGACATTGATTTTTCAGATAAGCAGCGGCAGTTTCTCAGAAGCCAGCTCACTGATGTGTCTGTTGGTGTCACAGGCAGAAGGCCAGTCACCTGCCCTTGGGTCCATTGTACCTTCCTATGAAGCTAATCTATACAGGGAAAACCTTGGAAACATCACCCTATGTACAAATTTCCAGTTGCTGGAGGATCCAGTCTGGTACTTGAAAGGGATATTCTGTTACAGACGAGTTAGAGGGAGGTGACGAAGTGTGCTGGTTCCTGGCCTCAGGCTTTGGAGCCAGGCCAGTGTACTCAGGCGTTCTGCATCCTTGGCTGTAATGTCATGACTCCGAGTCAAGTTTTATTGTGGTTTTAAGTTCTGCACGTCAGTTTCCTTCTCTATCAACCCAATATGGTTTGAGGATATAGATGAAAGAGTTCTGGAACAGTTGGAACCCTAGGCTGAAGGGAAACATTTAGCTAGTATCCCCAGAAGAGGATATAGACTCCTGGTAGCTGTTAATAGTAACATTGTGAGAATGAGAAAAAAAGGCAAAACAAAGGTAAATGAAGGTACTCGTTACTGTGTTCAGGACAAGTATAAACTCTGTTTTAACACAGGTTGATCGTCCTGAAGACTTTTCATAGCTAGCCCTTGAATGGAACCAATAGTTTTGTGTGTTACTATATAAAAGCGTGTTTAGATTTATTTTATTTTACTTTATTCTGTGTGTTTATTTTCCCTGAATATATGTATGTCTATCAGGTCCTCTGGAAGTGGAGTTATGAATAGTTGTAACCCCACCATGTTGCTTTTGGGAGCTGAGCCTGGGTTCTCTGCAAGAGTAATTAATGCTCTTAAATGATAACCCGTGTCTCCAGCCCGAGTGTGGTATTTTTAATGATCTTATAAAATTCAGAACCAGAATTGAACATTTTCATATCATGTCTATATTTTGATGATTCTTACTATAAGATAATGGTGTCTATAAACTCTTGATAATTAAAGGGTCCTTGGCTCTCTCAAAATTCTGTATAACAATTATAATCCAGGCCTGGTCTAATCACGGGACTCTGATCCTAACAAGTTAGGAGGCTGAGTGGAGAGGACTGTGAGCTCAGCCTGGGCTACATGGTTTGAACTCATGGAGTTCCTGAGTGAGATCCTGTCTCAAAATAAAAAGTAAGAGGTCCAGGGAAACTGATCAGTGAAGGAGTGCTTGTGTGTTATGTGTGAGGCCCTGGGTCCAACTGTCAGTCCTTAGAAATAGTAATTGTTACAACATACGGTTTGAGTCATATGACTCTTTTATTCACCCAACTTATGGGACAGCTGGTTGTATTTGAAAAAAAGTTATTGTTCTCTAATTTGCAAATATATAGGATCTATCTCCAGTTAACATATATGTACAAAAACACATATGTTAGTAAAGATTGACTATAATACGTGAAAGGATTTCAAACTAATGGCATAACTGTAGAATTTCGGGTGTTTTTTTCCCTGTACCTATTTCAAAATACGTTTTCATATTTTTTTTCTGATTAAAAAAAAGCCTGACAAATTTAAAGTGATAGCCTTAAATATTTGTGAACAAAATAGGAAGGACCTTGTACAAAAATATGAATTTAAAGTTTCCAGATCTAATATTTTATGTGAGTGAAATAGGTAAATATAGGAATGAGTCAGCATCGTATAACATTTCTGTTGTCAGGGACTGACTTCTAAAGATGGTCGGTGCATGCACACACACACACACACACCCACACACACACATGCTTAAATGGATCCCGAAAAGTAAAATGTGTATCTGTGAAGATAAAAACTAATGCATGTGTCTGTTTACATCTGCCCTAATTTATATAACCAGCATCCTCTTAATTAATGGTTAGTCTTTCAGCCTAAGCATTGAATTTAAATGCTGTAACCTTCGAAGCCAAAGTATATGATCTATCTTGTATGAAAAACACCCCAGTTCAAACTGTAATCTCATTTTTATCTTCACTCAGATGATGACCCATGCTTGGAATAATTATAAACGCTATGCGTGGGGCTTGAACGAACTGAAACCTATATCAAAAGAAGGCCATTCAAGCAGTTTGTTTGGTGAGTATGATGTGCTTCAGTTTAAGGGTTTGGTTTGGTTTTTGGTTTTTGAGATAAAGTCTTAAAAGCCTTGCTGGCTTAGAATTGGGCAAAGGGCCCCTGGCTGTCCTTGAACTCATGGCATTGTTCTTGACTTAAACCTCTGCCATACTTACCTTTCTATTGCTGTAAAGAGTCACCGTGACCACGGCAATGTATAGAATAAAGAATACAATGGGGGTTTATGGTTTTAGAAGGTGACTCTGTGACCCTCATTGTGGGGAACATGGCATCAGGCCTGCAGAGAAAGTCTAACTAGTACTGGCTGGGTTTGGAAACCTCCAAAGCCCACCCTCAGTGACAGCCAAATCTCATTGTCCTTGCCACTGAGTTCCACCAGCGGGGGTCCATGTATTCAAATATATGAGTTAATGGGGCTCATTCTTAGTCAAATTACCACACCTTCCCAGAGATGATCATTGTGAACTACCACTCCTGGATTTTTATTGGCAGTGTCTTTTTCTCTGACTACACTACATTTATTTATTGTTGATTAAAAAGCTTGTGGAGTTCTGTGGTTCTCCAGGACCTCCGTGATGCTGGGAAACTTGAACCATTGCTGGCACCGTGGAAACATTGTATACAATGTATCTGTTAGAAACAACACCAGCTCTGTGTCAGAGAGACCCATATAACTGATGTCCCGGACCCACTTCCAGGAATGGAGTGCCTCAGAGCAAGGATGGAGGACCCACCATGTCCCTGGTGATTCCTGTAGGAGAGTGTTTAGTTCCCTGAATTAAGGGCTTCCTGCTGTATAAAAACTGTTTCTTTATAAATAGGCTGGCTGAGGCAGTGGACTGTGGAGACCCCCTTTGTCACTCAGTTTGGGATGTAGCTTTTTTGCTCTCAGCTCCATCTATGGGCTCTTTGCTGCATTGAGGTTGGCCCTCACAGCAACACTGTAGTTGGTCCTGTGAGTACTAATAATGTTCCTGCTGTGGAAAGCAGGAAACCAACAGAAATGTTTGATGAATTCCCTTGAGCCAAGAACTCCTCAGGGCTCCTCCTACTGGGCTTGATCTCTTTCCAGCTCTCAAAATTTTAACTCTGAATAATGGGGTTCAGGAAGTGAAGCATTCTGGGACCCTTGAACTCAACAGCATGCCTTTCTGTACAGTAACTGAGCATGGTAAATGGTACCAGTTCTTATAACAAATAACAATTTCTGGTGACACTTAAGGAACAAATATCAGAGAGTTCCACTCGGCCACATATGATTTAATCTCATTTTTATTTACAAAAAGAATCATAGAGAAGACCTTGCTCAGTGTTCCTGACATTATACTCCATGTTCCTGATCCTGTTACCCCACTTTTCTGTCTCCTTAGGACTTTTCATGAATTTAGCTCCGGTTCTGACACTGCTGTTAGGGGAGATAACCCATGTCTCTGCAAGAGTTGCTTGTCTCTGCAGCCAACATGTGTGTGCAGTGTATGCAGAAACAGTCAAAGCATGAGGTGGTTCAGGAAACACCTTGAGTTCCAGGAGCCACTGGAGTCTCATGAAGGGAGAAGGGCATGGCAGGGTAGAGCAGGTGGAAGAGGCTCTTCTGATGGCTCAGTTCTGAGACAGGGGGCTTAAGCTGGTGTCTGCAGTATCAGTGACGTCAGACATAGCTGCAGTAGTGTCTCAGGACTCGGTGTCCAGGCTGCATGAAACAGGAGAAGAGCAAGTTTAAGAGAGGAACGGAAATGTCATGGTAAATCAGAGGTCACTTCCTTTTTAATGTTTACTATTCTAATATTTCGGAAACCTGACTCTGGGCTCAGCTCTTGGAGAAGCCCTGGGTTTGATTCCCAGCACCTACATGGTGGTTCACAAATGTCTCTAACTTCAGTTCCAGAGAATGTGATGCTTCCTTCTGGCCTATGCAGCCAATGCACACATGTGATTCACAGACACACATGAAGCCAAAACAGCGACACACACAAAATAACTATTTTCTAAATGACCTTATCTTTTACTTTTGTCTTTGTTGCGCAGATAACTCAGTTATGTGTTAATTTGCCATAACCATCATTGAATAGATTGCTTTGTTCTCTGCTAATAGATCGATGAGCTTAATAATAAAATTTTTAAAAACATATCAAGTCTTTTTGTTTTTACAGTTTCCACTGGATGTATTAAGTACAAAACAAAAAACATTTTATAATCAAAATTAGTACTTATTTTTTACCCACATATTTTAATATAGCAGAATGAACTGTTAATAATCAAATGGTACCTATCTGCATTTTCAAATTAGAATAGGCTACAGAGGATTTTCTTGTATAATAAAACCAACACTTGGGACTTACTGCAAAAATTAAAACTTCTCGTTTTTGAAGGTGAGGAAAACTTTTAATTGGCTTCTTTAGACACATCGTAACCAAATTCTTCGTAAGGAGTATGTCAACCTGTGTATTCTTTCAGCAAGCCATAGAGGAGAGGAAGAATCTGTCTGCCTTCCCTGTGGGTTTTGGTGGTGGTTGGTTATGTTTTGCAGTGGCTTATTCAGATTTGGTCCCTAAGAGTAGCCTATCAGAAGGGAGGGCGGTCCGCTCTGAGAGCCTCTCTTTTGCCAGGCCTGGGCATCTGGGGAGTCCTCCAGCATCAGTGCCTCTGTCCTGGCTGTTTCTTCCAGTTACTGGAAACTCGCTTGCCAGAGAAAGGGAAGTGGGCCCCTCCCTTAGCCTGACATGAAACCGAAAAACAGGAGAAGTGACTCCCAGGAGCTCCTCAGTTCCATTTTAAAGAAGAAAGCAGAGCTAGGGTTTGACAGAATTGCTCCTCAAAGAGAACCGTTTATGTCTGATTGGTTATATTCAATATAAAGATAAAGTACAAGAAAAACAGCTCTTAATGACTGAGGAACTAGAGATCGGTGATCACATGAAACTGTTACCATGTTTTCAGATGTGACCTGGAAACATTCCGAGTGTTTCTCTTGTCTCCATAGTTTTGCCTCGAAAATAAACCCTGCATTTTTTGAGATTACTGGATGAGTAAAACTAAAACTTTTCTAACTTTCATGTTTTTAATCATTATGTAAGACTTAAATTTACTGTTTTGGAAAGTAGACTTTTTCAATATTCTGTTACTTTCTAAAGATTCTGAGCTTTCTAAAGATAATCTCTCTAGGTATTACTTGAGCAGTGTGTACATTGAAGTGTGTTTCATTTCTGTTTATGAATCTGCACTAGCTAAAGTAGTATTTTTCCATTGAATACACTACCACAGTTATCCAGGGGCATAACGGGCAATGAACAACACGTAATGTCCTAAGGAGGTTTGTCAACCAAAGGATGGCCGGGAGTGATAAGGCCCCGAGGAATGTAGAGTCTCAGAGGGAATAAAGAGAACCGGGGCCTGGCTGCTCAAGAGAAAGGGTCGGGATGAGTCATACTCTTATAGACAGTGGGGTTCCATGTCAAAGTGCAGAGCTCCTCCTACTTACCCATGCTTCTGTTTTCTGGATTTTAGTCACCTGTAACCAACTGCAGTCTAAAAATAAATATTCTGGAAGAGTCTAAAAAAACAATCCTCGTGCAGGAAATGATACACAAGCCCGAGTAATGTCCTGAGATTACGGTCACTTTCTGTCCTGTCCGGCCCTGGATGCGACTCATCCCAGCACCCACACTATGTGTCACCTGCCTGCCAGGCATTTGGTAGCCATTTTTTTTTCGTGCCGCTATCTCTTGGTGTTTCATTTCTTGCATCTGAGTCATTCTTATTTAACTAATGGTTTGGAAGTACAAGAGGACCATGCAGAGAATTTGGGTGTGCCAAAAAGGAGCCAAAAATATTTCCTTTAGCAATGAAAGTACTTGAAATTCAACTTAGCATGGAAAAAAGGGGAAGGATCTGAAACTAAGGTCTCTACGAGCTACAGTTCAAATGATTTTTCTGTCCGAGGGACTGGGGAGAAGGGAAAAAAAATCTGCGTTGGTTTCATAGTCCCATATCCAACTGCAAAATTATGGCCATGGTGCTCAAGTGTTAAGATGGAAAAAGCATTAAATGTATTTATGCTTCAGAAAAATGGTGGTATGGATGAGGTTCCGTGCTATCTGCTATTGCAAGCATCTCCCAGGGTTCTTGGAACATATTGCCTGCAGACAGAGGGCAGCCACTACAATGCTTCAGAGAAGAGCCAGCATGCTGAAAATTCTACGTTCAGCAGATTTCACACAGGCACACTCCAGTGCAGCTACACAAAAATGAATGACAACTGCCCCTTTGCTTCAGTCTTATTCTTTCTTCTCTTGTTGGAGAATGTAATCACAAATGAAGTTTCCAAGAGGTTTAGTTTTTACAACTTGGAACAAATGTTAAAGATTGGTGTTCACAGCCTATAACCTGTGAGGAAGAAGAAATTGGTTCGGTGTGGTGCATTTTTATATTTTCTTTTTCTGGAAGGAAACAATACTCTATTCAGTATTGCTGTTCACTAATAAGTTGAGGATTACCCTCAGTTTTCCCTAGGTATTTGTGTGTACATATGTATGTATGTATGTATGTATGTATATATGTACATATATATTGAAAAGATATTTTTGGTGTTTTTCAGGCAATATCAAAGGAGCTACAATAGTTGATGCCCTGGATACCCTTTTCATTATGGGTATGAAGACCGAATTTCAAGAAGCTAAATCATGGATTAAAAAATATTTAGATTTTAATGTGGTAAGTTAAAGTTGCTCATCGAGTCCTTACATTTTACCTATCTCTACATTATATTATATAAGAGACCCATTATTTATTCTAATCGGTGCTAATCGAGACAAATTCAACTTTTTTATGTGTGTGTATATGTTGATGTACACAGGTATATGTAAACATAAGGGAAACAGAATACTGTCATTGGCTATAATTTCTCTAAGGTTACCCACTTTTTTTTTCTTCCCTTAGTTTTTGAGGCAGGGTCTCTTACTCCCTAGAACTTGCCACCTTAGGCTATCGAGCCAGAAAACCCAAGGATCTACCTGTTCCCAGCTCTCCACATGGGGATTACACATACAGGCCACCACACCCAGCTTTTTGGTAGGGATTCTGGGGATCAAACTCATGTAATCCTGCTTGGAAGGCAAGCACTTTACTAAGTGCTCACCAAAGCTCCAAATGATGCAATGTTAAATAGCAAAACCACTCTTAAGCTCTGTGCTTGTTCAGTTATTGTACATGGAATATATCCTTTTAGCTGAATTAAAGGTAAGTCAAATCAAAAGAAATATTTAAAGTCATCTACATCATCAAACCCTCTTGTTCAAAATACCATAGCAACGCGGTGAGGTGTCTATTGAAGCCTCTGAGGTTTATCCCGGACTATGTGGCTGGCTGCGTGTTGGAGCCATGATTCTGTCGTGGGGCTGTGTGCCTGGAGCTTAATCCTGACATGGTGCAAGGCATGAGCACCCACTGTCACTTAACTAAGGCTTCAAACATTGTTGCTCACACACTCCTATTAGTAAAAGCAAACAGTGAAATTTAAAAAAAAACCCACTAACATCTAGATGTTTGTACATAAATAACAGTTTTCAATTTCTTTGTATATGTACATTCTTGGCAAAGATCGTGAGACCTAATGACCCTGAGGGACCATGGTGATAAAGGGAGACAATTCAGGTGTTTGATGACCCATGGTTAGAGAGGACTGCATCTCCTTGGATCTTAACTGGACAGTCAGCGTTTTTCCTCATAAGCATGTTGGCAAGGAACTTAGTCTAAGGAAAAGGAAGTACGTAAGCCCTGACTTTAAAGTCCTTAACTTATGGCTCTGTTATTGGTATTATTTTAAATCTGAGATAACTTTGCAGAAATCTTTGTAAGTCTCTTGTTTAGCTAGGAAGTGCTCCCTAGTATCTGTGCATCCCCTCGGCCAAGGTAGAAGCATATTGCATGTTGGAATGGTATGGAGGAAGAGAGGGCTCCTGCCCACCCTGCTGCCTTGGCACTTCTTTGTTCCCATGGAAACTGGGCATGAGCCTTAGCTAGAACATTGAAGATTAGTAAAAATGTGTCTTTATCCATCACTCTGAATTTAAAGGATTTATAAATTGCAAGTTTTAATATTTTATTCTCCCTTCTTTGATGAGATGCTACCCATGCTCTATTTAGAAGATTTTTACAGACAATCTTTTTTGCTTAATCTTCCTAGAAACTGATTCTAGAATACGAGAGAGATAATATTCCAATACTCCAGAATTTTGGAGACCAATGTGACAGGTTCTTTTATTTTTATGTTTTATAGATTTATTTAATATGTATGATTGTTTTACTTGCATGTATATGTGCTCATATAACATGTGCATGTCTGGTGCCCAGAGATGGTCAAAACAGGAAGTTAGATCCCTTGGTACTAGAGTTATAGATGGTTGTGACATACCATATGGGTATGAGAAACAATCCTGGGTCCTCTACAAGAACAAGTGCTCGCAGATGCTGAGCTGCCCTCCAGCCCCATGTTTTTATTTTAAACATAGAGAGAACATCGGTACAGATAGCTGATGGTTCAAATGTACAGAGCTGTGATGTGGAACTTTATGTGGTAGTTCTGATCATGTAATAGAACTAAATACAAAAAAATAGAGTACAAATGTTTTTCTTCTTATGTTTATTTCCTTAGTAATACTTGGTCTTCATTGGCTTTCTTGCTTATTTATTTATTTATTTATTTATTTATTTATTTATTTATTTATTTATTTGTGGTGCTAGCCACAAACTCTAGGGTCTTGCATGTGCTTGGTGAGGGCACTGAGCATTGTCTCAGCAATGCCTATTATTAGGAATGACTCCCCTACCTACCATGCATACCATCTTTCAGCTATTGTGATATCTCTTCCACACCTAGAAACTTTAATAGCACTACAGCTATGAAGAGTCAGCCCAAGGCTCCTTTTCTGATTCCTGGGATGGTTTGTCTGACACATCCTGTGTTGTCCCAAACCTCTCCAAGTTCTGAAGTTGAGGAATGAAGAGACTTGGAGGGTGGGAACTATTTTACTTTTCAAAAATCAGTACAGAGGCCTCTCAAGATAAAAGATAAAACATCACTGTTCTGGAAGTTTGATAAGCGGCCTTGGGCCACTAATTAGCTGAAAAGAGAATCTCTGTGGGCCACAGGAACGTCTGAGAAGCAAAGTGAATCTAAATAGGGAATATAAACCTATGTAGAAGCCAAGAAAGTGTGTCACTTTGCCTCCTTCCTAAAGGAGGGAAACTATCACTTGATAAGATGTTCACTTTTAAAGGCTTAAATTTTAATTAAAATCATGCATTTTAGTGCACTAATATCAATAACTATTGATGATCTGGCTATGCTTTTCCAATGCTCTTCTACAAATTGTAGTCACGTGTTTATTATTTCTGTTTATTATTCTATCATCTATCAATCTATCTCCTATTAATCTGACATCTACCATCCATCAAACTATTATCTATCATCTATCTATCATCTATCTATCGATCTATCTACCATCTATCATCTATCTATCTATCTATCGATCTATCTATCATCTATCTATCGATCTATCTATCATCTATCTATCATCTTTCTATCATCCTATCTATCTATCTATCTATCTATCTATCTATCTATCATCTATCTATTTATCTATCTATCTCTCCCTATACCCCTTGTGTGTATGTGTGTGTGTGTGTGTGTGTGTGTGTGTGTGTGTGTGTGGTTTTGTGGTTGTTATGTTTATGTTTGGGGATACACACAAGAGAAGCTACAGCGTGACACTAGGTCTTCCTCTATTGTTTTTATCTCATCGCCTTGAGACAAGGATCCTCATTGACCTTGAAGCTTGCCATTTTGCCTAAGCTGCCTGAGCAGCAAACTGCTGGAATCCTGCCCCAGCCCAGCCCACCTGCCTACACACACTGAGTATTTTCATAGCAGGAATGTACCTCCCTGTCCAATTATTTTTATTTAAACAACTTTATTTTAAAAAACAGAGATAAATGTACAGATTTTTAAAGCATTTTTGCATAAACTATATGAATGCATTTTTTTAGTACTTGATTTTTTTTAAGGTTTGATAGTATGCATCAAAATCTTACTAGTTACAATGAGCATAGAGTACATGTAAAGCAAAACGTAACATGGAAATAGTCGGTTTTCCTGGTGTGTAAAGATTAAACATAACGGGTGCTTGCCAGTTGAACTCAGGTCTTTATGTTTGCAAAGAAAGTGTTTCACCCAGTAACCATCTTCTCAGCCTTATTCTATTCATAGCACAAGGAGGCTTGAAGCATTTACTGAGCTTCTTTATCGAAATTACCACATTTGCCCATTTAAAAAACTGTGTTATCAGGTTGAAAGTGTAGCTCAGTGGTAAAGTGCTTGGTTAGCATTCACAGAATCCTAGGTTCAAGCTCCAGTACCATATGAAGACTGAATGTGGTGGCACATGCCTATTAATCCTAGCACTGGGGAAGTAGAGGCAGGAGGATCAGAAGTTCCAGGACAGCTTTAGTTACATAAAGAGCGCAAGCCAACTTGGTCTCTATAAGACACTTTTGTTTTAGCACATGTATCAATAATACAGAGTTAAAGCTTCTCATATTAAAACGAGTAACACATAAGTTCAGGAAAGGCATATGGATCATTTTTCTCTTCTGGTCACTGAATGATCCTGGTCTTTAACACAGTGTTTTCCAGTTAGTTTCCTAAGCCACATGCGAGAGCTTCCTGTGATTGCTTCGACAACTGCTCAGTGTTCCTTCAAAACACTTGGTGAATTTAATTTTGCATTCATGGAATGAGAAGAGAGTAAGCTTTACCTGAAATAGAGAAAAAAAAAAAAAAACACAAACTTCATTTCTTTTTTAGAGATTGCACTTAATAGCCCAGAGGACACACTGTGGCCTGCATTTAAGCTAACATCTTTCCCTTAGAAAGTGTTTTAACAGAGAGTCCAAGAGTTTCTTGTTTTGTTGTTTTGTTTTTTTAATTGCATATTATATGTATTTACATTTCAAATGTTATCCCCTTCCCCTCCCCCATACCCCCTTCCTCCTCTTCTGTGGAGAAGCTCTTATGCCCACCCACCCACTCCCACCTCAACACCCCGGCATTTCCTCTACACTGGCGAAATGAGGCTTCTCCTTCTATTGATGAAGTTAATACATATAAATGCATCATTGCTGCAAGGGAACAGGAAATAGACCTGAGAGAGAAACACTGTTGCTGGGGGTTTAATCCTGGCATTTCTAGGTGTAAATTAGTCCTGAAGTTGAGGATGAGCGTGTGTACATGCAAAATATCCAGTTTATAGCACTTAAGATGTACTTTGCCTTAAGCTTTTCAGTGGGTTTGTACTGCCATTCACTTAGTAGTGTAAGATCCAAGCATCTTTTAGGACTGGTTTTAAATAAATCACTGGGTTAATATGATTTAGGGAGGAAGAGCTGGGCTTCATTGAAAGAGCTTGTGTTCAGCTCAGGGATCCACAGAAGCACACAGGTGAGACGGAACACTGTTAGAATAGACTCTGGTGAGCTTCCTGATTTCAATTCAGTGTAAGGCTAGGATGAAAGAGTCTAGATTCTCATTTATTCATTAGCCATTCATTCACATGCTGATCATTTACCAAGCTCTTTCTAAGGACCAGTGACTTACACTTCAGGTGCTTCGATAGCTGGAAAAATGGACCCCTTCCCTGGAGCTGGGTTTCCTGAGGAAGTTGGGGAGAAAGGCAGACAGGCCAAAGGGGCTGTGCCAGGTTAACACATGATGATTGATTGATTGATTGATTGATTGATGCTGGTTGGAATATTGTATAAATTATTTCAATCTCTGTGAAAGGGCAGGTGGTATTTCTTTTTACTTTTATAGATACACATAGATAATCTTCCCAATGCTGCACAGCAAACAGGAGCTATAATAAACAATATCTGCCTGATTCATTGGCCCCTTTTTATTTATGGTAAGGAAATACCGAAAGTTGAGAAATACACACACATCCTAAGAATCTGAACCTGTGACTTAGGGATGTAATGTGACTTAGGAATGTAATGAGACTTAGAATGTAATGTGGCTTAGGCATGTAATGTGACTTAGGCATGTAATGTGACTTAGGCATGTAATTTTCATATCTCAATACTTATTAGAGTTTGTCATTTAGTAAAATTCAATCAGTGCTGCTGAAATAGAGAAGATGTCTGGCTCAGCCTACTCCCTGACTGAATGTGTTAGATTGAGCTGGAAAGCCTGCTCACACAGTAAGCTGGTACCTGTGCTGAATCATTTTTATATAGTTCATGCATGTACTGGTGCTCTACACAACATTAACCTGCTTTTCAACATGTTTGTTGTGGCTCCCGGTCCAGGAGCGTGTTTCTGAGTGAGTGCTACTCAGTTCAATTTTGAACTTCTCGATAGCACTTCCCGAGAACATCCTGCATTAATTAGAAAGTACCAAAAATTAATCTTTAATAGCAAATTTTATAGAGGAAGACATTTTCTCCAGGCGGCAATTCCTTACACAAAGTTTCTGTAAATATGAAAGGCAACACTGTCTTTGGGCACTGCAGGAAAGTAGTGCTTGCTGTGGGATGTGGGGCTTTAAGACAGGAATGGAGGAGTTCAGCTTGCTCTAGACTAATACTGATGCTGAGAAGTCCAGCAAAGTGCCAGGGTTGTGCACAGTATGTAATAAATCCCATACATTTCACACAATAAAGGTGTTAGCAGAAAGGGTACATTTGTGCTTGTGGTTTTGTTTGGTTTTGTTTTTATTTAAAGACACACTTTAAACATGTTCCTTTAAATATGTTAGCCAAACAAGCTGTGGCGTGCTCTGGGAAGAATGTAAGTTCTCTTCAGCCCTATGCTGTCTCCTCACATGTCTGATTTTGGCAACCTGCCCCACCGTTCCATGCCATGAAGCATGAAAGAAATGATATTTTTCTTAATTTTGCTCCTAGAAAAGGTTTGTGTATGAGCAGCGTTACATCCTGACTGGTACAGATCACTAATTTGTTATCCTGCTGAAAGGAGTCATGGGGTATTTACCCTCCGATGCTGAGGATTGGCCCTAAGAGTTATGGCCCTAAGAGGACCTGGTCTCTCTAGTGATGCTTCCTGATAGATCTGAGTTGCTACTTTTGGATCCTTTCTGAACCTTCATAGCAAAACCCGCCTATTACCATAGACAACATGGATATTTGCCTTTCTCCGTAGCTTTACTGGTTTAAATGCCGTTAACAGTCTTAAGAAATGTGTTCTGCTACTTATGAGCTAAGAGCTGTGAAGGCACACACTACCAGTAGATGCGACTACACTTTAATAATTCAAGTGTTATACTGACTCTGAATCCATGAAATGTGAAGCAACACATGTGCTGGAGAAGTCTGTCTTTCTTTCTTTCTTTCTTTCTTTCTTTCTTTCTTTCTTTCTTTCTTTCTTTCTTTCTTCAGTTCTTTCTTTTTTTCTTTTAAATGGAATATTCTCTGCATTTACAATTCAGATGTTATCCCCTTCCCTCAATCCCATCACCCTTCACCCTCCCATTGCCTCCATGAAGGTGCTCCCTCTCCCAACCTTCCTCTCCCACCTCAGCATTCCCCTTCACTGGGAACATGAGTCTTCTCTGAACCAAAGGCCTCTCCTCCCACTGATGCCAGAGAATACTGTCCTCTGCTGCATATGCACCTGGAGCCATGGATCTCTTCATGTGAACTCATTGGGAAACACAGACCAGGCTTCTAGTCAGTCCCTTTAACTGGAGGCATTGCAAGGTTTCCTGTACAGAAAGCAGTGTAGTTAGCATGTGTGTGAGTACGGTAGCATTGCTCCTGGACATAGTTACTACAGTGGATTGTCGTGGGGAAGTCATTATTCATTACAGTTGTTGCATCGGCATGCAGTGGGACAGCTGTCATTGAAACTTAGGTGTTTGTGGTGTATTGCACAAGAATCCCATGTTTACAGACCTCAGAGTAGGAAGCTGGCAGGGTTTGGTGGAAGAGTTGGTTAAAGGAAATTGTCCGAATTTAGGGATCAAATGTTCTCTCTCTTTTTTTTTTGTTTTTCAGGTCTTTTAAATTAATTAATTAATTAATTTACAATCTAACAGTTGCCCTCCCTCCTGCCCGTCCCCACAATTTCTCACCCCATCCCTGTCCTTGAGAGGATGTTTTCCAACCACCAAGCCTCCTTCCTCCTTAGGGGCTCAAGTCTCTAGAGTACTTGGTGCATCTTCTCTCACTGAGGCCAGACCACACAGTCCTCTGCTAGATATGTGTTGGGGGGGGGGGCTTAGAAATGTTCTGTTTCAAAAGATCTTTTCAACTCAATGAAAATGTCGTGCTGAGTAGAATCCTCATAGTTAGAGTCTGAACAAGCTTTATTATAAATAACTAGCTTATGGCCTGGAGACCCAATGAAATAAATTACTTTCTCCAGGGAAGCTTCTGGTTCTGCAGTTTTGCAGACAAATGGGAGCTGGAGCTGACTTGGCTCTAGAACTGTCATATCTTATGTTTTCCTGGCCAAGCCTGTGATTCTGCTGACTGGGGTCTAATAGATACCATACTATGTGTAATTTTGAAGGATAAGTTGCTTATGAAAATGTAACCTAACTGAAATTTCTCTGTGCTCTTTAAAATGGTGACTCACCTGGTAAGAGTCCTTCAGACACTCATTTTCGAATAGGTTCTGAAGAGGTCACTATTTTTATCACCAAATTAGTGTTAGGATACCCAGGATTTATAGTGTGCTGGGTAGGATGAAGCGTTTTCCAGTACAAGAGTGGGACAGGATGTTAACTTAAGGATTAGGAGGGGAGAACATTGTTGCTTTTTTTTTCATTTTAGCAATCTTTGTCAATTTTAGATGCCTTGTAAATTGGGAAAGAAAAAGGAGAGACTTCAAGGAATTGAGGTTGAATTTAATGGTCTGAGGGACACAAGTTATGAGCACTCTTCTTGTCAGGGTTTCTGTTGCTGTGATGAAACACCATGACCTAAGCAACTCCAAGAGTTAAGGAGTCATTTGATTTACATATCTTGAGTCACAGTCTTTCTATTGAAGACACAGCAGGAAATCAAACTGAGCATGACCCTGGAGGTAGGAGCTGGTGCAGAGGTCACTGAAGAGTGCTGTTTACTGGCTTCCTCTTCATGGCTTGCTCAGTCTGCTTTCTTATAGAAACCAGGACCACCAGCCCAGGACTGGCACCACCCATAATAGGCTGGGCTCCCCTCCGTTAATCATTAATAAAGAAAATGCCCTAAAGGCTTGCCTATAGTTTGATCTTATGGAGACATTTTCTCAACTGAGGTTTTCTCCTCTTGAATAGATCTAGCCTGTGTTAAGTTGATATAATACTTGTCAGCACAGGTACTAAGACTCATAACCAAACATACTTTCTCAATGACCTCCTGATATTTTTATGTCAACTTAATTATAACACCTATTTTATTAAACTTACACATGAATTTGTTTGAATGTGTTCTATGTTTGTATAGCAATGCTAGAAGAAAAACAAAGGAGTAGTCTCTAATTGAGATGTGATTAAGAGTATTGTATATCTTCAGACGTGTCCAGCCTACAGTTGCTAATCAGTCTGACATCAGCAGGTTCATTCACTTTAAACAAAAAGCTCACTATACTGCTCAAATTGTGACTCCCATAAGACCATACACTAGATAGTACAAAATATCCCAAAGACCACAACAGTCTACCCAATGTGAGACTGTCCTTAGGTATGCGTTCTGCCTGACATTCATGGGCTCAGAGCACCTTGTAGGAAATGCATACCTGTCTTTTACCAGTGACAAAACAGATGTTAAGAGAGAGCAAATCAGCTTCCAACCTCATCCTCCTAATTCACAGCAGAACTTTTAGTTAATTAATTTTCTTAATGTATGTGTGTACATTTTGTTTGTAGTAGTGTGTGTGTGTGTGTGTGTGTGTGTGTGTGTGTGTGTGTGTATGTGTGTGCATGTTTCATAAACATAAGTATGTGGCTGTTTTCTATTATTCTCTGCCTCATTCCCTTGAGAGGTCTCTCAGAGAATTAGCAAGCAGCTGTTCTGCTTGGGCTGGCTGGCCAGGAACATGACCTCCCATGCTCTTCCTTTTGCTGGCCCCCAGGGCTGCACTTACAGTCACACATGGCCAGGCCCACCCTTTTTTCATAGATGTGGGGATTCAATCTCAAGTCCAAATACTTGTATGTCAAGAATCCTCATCCACTAAGCCACCTTCCTAGCCCCAGACCAGAATTTTTATAGCTGCTAGCCATTCTGTTAAAGTATGAGGTTTTATCCCCCACCCCCAACACTTCACCTAAGGTTCTATAAGGAATGATTCAAAGGGCCCAGATGTCAATATTATGGCCTAAAAGATAATATCCCCTAAAATGTTAAGAGAACTTAAACTAAGGTTTGTAAATAATGTAACTTTGGGAAAACGAGGCAGAAGGAATTATATTGGGCAGGGGCTGGTGCATTGTTCCTGTGTTGTTCTGGTTCCTAAGCACAGGAAGTTGATGAGAGGTAAGGATCGCAATGCTGTGGTATTGCTGAGCAAGTTTTTCAGAGATAAGGGCGTTCTAATCACTGGCAACCTGGGTGGCTTCAACGAACAATCCTGACTTTGCCTTGGGCTCCCTAGATGGTTCAGTCCCTGCAACTTGAATGTCGTAGCCGCTGACCTTGAGCACAGGACTTTGCAAGGTTATCTTTCAGTGTGTTACAGCAAAGCAAGATAAATAGAATGCAGGTTCTGAAATACACACAGAGCTGGGTCAATAGCTGCTTGACTAACTGCATCCAATAAGTGATTGATGTCTGGATTGAGATATATTTCTGATGGCAATTGACAAGGCTCAGTCCCCTACCTTGCAATAATTTTTATCACATGTCTATAGAAAGGTCTCAACTGTCTAATGCTTTTCAAAGAGAGAAATAGGAAAAGCATATGTAATGAGCCTAGAGCCAGAATAAGGAAATGAAACCACCTCTTTATTCTTCCGTAAGTGAGAAAATGAAGTCCTGTTTTCTGGTTTAAAAACTAAAAAGTACAAAAACAAATTAAGGCAAATGTGTCCTAAGCAGGCTTATATTCATTAGAGTTTTAGTAGGTATTGTTTCTGTTAGATATGAGAGGTAAGTTGTACAAGTCAAACTAAATGAAATAAATTTTTCTTTCTTTTCTTTTTTTTTTTAATCAGAGGTTGTGTGAACTAGCAGCAGGGTTTAAATGACCCTCACTCAGAGTGGTCTATTTTAGTGATAAATTTCATAGTACAGAAGGTCTTTAACCCAAATATATAAGTTGCAAATCACAAATTATTCAGTACAATTAAACTCACTGCATGGTTTTATTTTATGATGGTTTTATCTACCTTTGCCTAACAGTTCTAACTTTTTATAAGCTTTCTTTTGCAGGAACTTTCTTACCCTAAATAGAGCATGTAGGAATAAAATACTCCATCTCTTGTTCATTTCTAAAACTGTTTTCCAAAATGAGGACTCAGCATGTTTAAGGATCTTGTCAGTTTTTATTTCTGTGCTTACAGGACCTAGGAATGGGCTCAGCACATAGTAGTTGCTTAAAAAACTGATCCCTAAAGGTGACATCTCAGTGGTTTTTCTAAGTTCATCTGCCAGATGCTGTTTAGTACTTTTGCTTATTTAGTAGGTGGTTTGATATTAACCAGAAGTGACAGGTACTTAGTAGGCCCGATGAAGTATACCTTATATCTGTTGGGGGTCATACTGTGCTAATCACCTCATTACAGAATACAAGACAGATGCAATTAGCAGCCAAATATTATAGACCCATAAAACTATTGGCAGTAATTACTACTTATGTATCACAATTATTTGGCCATTAATAACCAGGCGTGGAGCATTGTCTGTGAGGTATCCGTAGAGTTCAGAACAGCTAGGTTTTGAACCGTAAATAAACATGTTTCCATTCAAAATGCCAATTCTACTACTGTTGTGTGAACTTAATCCCTACCAGCTTGTTTCTCTTCCTGTGGACAGGACATGGGAACAACAGTTAATTCCAAAGGTCTGTGTGGGGATTAGAGCACGTGTGGGAATGAGTCTAGCATTCCCATGTTATAAATAATAAAAGCAAGCTACTCCTGCTGTAACTAAGACCTACCTCAGCAATGACGGTGCACACTATTACCACCGTGATGCCAATACAGACTGTCACCTCAGCGCTGGACTGGGCAGGCAAGGGCAGACAACAGCACTGGAACTCAGCCCCGGTTTTCTGTCCCATTAGCATTCTGTTTGTGCCCCTTCAACATAATGGAAATAGATTGCCCGACCAGTGCGGAGCTAGCAGCCACGCTACAGTCTGATTGGCCTTTCAGAGGGAAAAAGCAGGGAAATGAAGGGAATAACAAGAACGCAGAATAGGAAAATAATAATAATAATGAAAGCCCTGATCCCGTTGGCTTTGTACAGATACAGAGTATCAGGTATTAGGTCTGCTCTGAATACAGGAGGGAAAGAATGTCAGTTTATGGTATTTTTATCATTTTACTTTGGGTCAGCATTATTCCTTATCTGCTTAACCATACCTTGCCACCATTTCCAGGGACTTCCTGTCTCGCCTATAGGGGCCCCTGGGCCTGCACACAGATCTGAGCTGACTTTAAATTAGGAAAGCTTTATCACGACATGTGCTTCCGTTCCACATGCCTTTATTATGTCTTAACCTCTCTCACTTTGTTCCCACAGAATGCTGAAGTTTCTGTTTTTGAAGTAAACATACGCTTTGTTGGTGGACTGCTGTCAGCCTACTATTTGTCCGGAGAGGAGGTACGTTGCGATGTGATATAGACATGGGAATTCTGAAATGTCTCCAAATTACGATTTTTGTTAATGGTGCCATTCGTGGTATGGAATGAGGGCGGGGGAACCCACTGATGTCTCATGTTCTGTCGCTCAGCTTTATTTCTCAAAACGTGTGCCAATTAAATGAACCAAGTGGGGAAAGTTCCTATTGTCAGGTTAAGGTGCTGCCTGCAGGAAGCGTGGCTCCATTGTGCTATGCATGCTGTGATTCGAAGTACAAATCCCACATGTCTGCAGGCGGATTAACAATGCGCAGCGTAACCGCAGACCTGGGGGTGAATTTCTGTCTTGAAATTTATTTTAATGTGAGTATGTTAGCTTAGTAAGAACTTATTTCGGTAAAGAAGGCATAACAAATAAGGTCAGTAGTTATGAAATCGAGGGGTTGCAACTCTGAGCTTGCCAGCACATGGTCCTGCGGGCCAGTGTCCCTGTGAGAAATGTTTCATTCTCTCCCTGAGTCAAGACTTAACGAATTATCTGCTGCTTGGGGCAAAGCAAGGATTTTTAATTTATTCTTTTTCTTTTTTGTTAGATTAAAGACTTTTGTATCGTGTTCATCAAGGGCACTGATGCTAATTTTCTCGAAAGCATTTGGACAACTTTGTGAATGATGTGAAGGGTCCACTAAGAGTTTCAGGAATTGACTCACCTGAAATACTCACAGCTGGCACTCAGCAGACACGGTCGTGTATTCACGTCAGTCAGATTTACCTCAGGCTCGGCATCCCATCTGTGGGAGAGTAGGTCTTATCCCGTGTAGTATTTCATGTACTTCTGTGCTTCAGAAGGATTTAAGCAGGATGATGAATGTTTAATGAGAGAGGCCGCTTGACTTTGTTCCCGTCTCCAAGGTGCTCTTCTCATCAGAGCAGAGCAGCCTGCGCCCCGCTCTCCTGTCTCTGGATTGGGTTCTCCCGTACCGTTTATCTGTAGATGGTCCCTGTAGCCCCCTCTGTCACTCTGTCCAAAGCCTCATGCTAGCCTGGGAAGCAAAGGCCTCTGCTGTGTTCGTTCCACTTCCTCTGTGTTTCTCCAGTTAGCTTCCTGTGCTCTGTCGTTTGGACAGCCCAGGTTAGCCTCATCCTGAAGCAGGAGCAACTATGTTTTATAAAAGCAGCGTGCAAATTCATGTTTTCTTTATGGACGTGTCCCCGAGAGGCCTAAGCCTGCGGCTTCTCATCGTCTGGACACAGTGTGCTAAGATGACCTTGCCTTTATGTTCCTCCATGACCACACAAAGATGACACAATCTGGAAAATGCAAGGCCTGTGTCCTTCTGCCTGTGAGCTTTATGGGGATTCTGGGAAATACGAAAAGAAACAAACCTAGATTTCTTCTAAGGATACATTCCTTTTCATTAGCAGTTTTTAGTTTTATTTATTTCAGGATTCCATGCAGATGAATTCTGTTTCTATGAATATTTGATATATGTGGATATGCTTCTCTAAAGGAAATGTCCACGGATGAAATCATTTGCTTATAAGTACAATAATGAGTTCAAGGCCTTGTAAGAATTTTTTATTTAATTATCTTTATTTTTGAGATTATCACCGTTTCCTTTTCTGTTCTCCCTATGAATTAATTCTCCCTTACACCCCTGCTTGATTGCCCTCTTTCAAATAAATGACTTCAGTTTTTACTAATTGTTACATATACATATATGTATATTTATATGTATACATATGCACATACATATATACACATATACACACATATATAATTACTCAATATACACATGTGCATAAACACAACCCATCCAGTTTATATAATGGTACTTTCATGTGTATATTTCTAGGGCTGCTTACTTTATTGGGGATACCCAATTAGCATGCTCTTTCCCGAAGAAGACCATTTCTTTCGTTCTCTACATTTCTAAGTTGTAGATCTTTGGGTTGAGGCCTCTGAGCTTTTTCCTGACCACATTACAATGCTTATTAGTGTGCTCCTTGTTGAGGTTGTGTGTAAGAACTCATGTTGATTAGACGTTAAGTGTGTAGCTTCTGATATCTTTTAGGAGGCAAATCCACAATTTTCTGTTCACATGGTTTTTAGAATCATGCTGTGCCCACTTCTGCAATACTCTGAGGCTCAGATACAGGAGTTAGGCTGTAAATGTATCACTCGGGATTGGGCTGCACAACTCTGCATTTTCATTGGTTGTGGCTTTTTGAAATGGTCTGCCTCTGCTATAAAGAGAAGTTTTTTGGTTGAGGGGTGACAGTTACATTTATCTGTAGGTCTAAGGGCATAGATTTAGAATGTAGCTAGGGGTCATTCTGCCTTAGTAAAGTAGCAGTTATAGGTTCTACAAGATGCATGATCCATGACGTCAGTGCTGAGTCGTTGAGTAGGTTTCCAGTACGAGGCCTGATTTTCCTCTTGTTCAGTCGGCCCTTAAGTCCAATTAGAGAGCTGCGGTTACTGCCAAGGCATCTGTGTGCCGCTGCTGCAGCGTTGGGACCGCTGTGTTCTGCTGGCCGTGATTGTAGGTGTATTAGCTGGGCAGGACTGTAGGTTACTTCCTTCCTCTGGAAGCTTCCTTGGAGCCTGCTGGGACTACAAAACCTTGTCCTCAGAATCTAGAGGATTTCAGGTCAGTTTTAGCTCTGAGGATAGAGGATTTCAGTTCATTTTCAGCTCTGGGACTTCTGGGCCCTATGTCTGAAGTGCATGGTATCTTCAGTAGAGAGTTACCTTCCACCTCTGTGGGAATGGGCCTTGTCATGTATAGAAAAGGCATTGCTTTTGTGGAGGTTGATTCTGTATTCTGCCACATTGTTGAATTTGTTGATTGTTTCTGAGAGCTTTCTGGTGAGTCTTTTTTTTGGGGGTGGGGGGTTTCTAATAAGTAAAATCATGTCAACTGTAAATATGGTCCATTAGTTTAACTCTTTTCCCTATTTGTATTTCTTTAATTTTCTTCTCTTACTTTATTGCTCTAGCTGGTTCTTCAAAGACAATATTGAAACAGAGTATTATAATAGACATTCCCTTCTTATTCCTCTCTGTGGTGTAATTGCTTCATGCTTTTCTTCACTTGGGACGATATTGAATATTGACTTCTCATATATAGCTTTTATTCTGTTAAGGTATGTTCCCTCTAGCCCAACATTCTCTAGGATACTTATCATGAAGGCCTGTCACACTTCATCAAAGAGTTTCTGAATCTATTAAAATGATGATGTGAGTATGTTACAGAGTCTGTTTATAAATTTTAAATTTTGATGTGTGTCTCTGTATTCTATTTGCAAATATTCTGTTAAGCAGTTGTTAATCTATGTTCATCAGAGTTACTGACCTATAGTTTACTTTGTAACTGTTTTTTTTTTTAATCTGGCTTTAGTATCAGAGTGATACAGGCTTCATAGAAGGAATTTAGAGTTGCTCTTTTTCTTTTTCTTTTTTTCTTTTTTCTTTTTTTTCTTTTCTTTTTGAATGGTGTAAGGATGATTGGCTCAAAATTTTCTTTGAAAGTCTGGTGGAACTTTGATGTAAATCCATCTGATCCTGGACTCTTTTTAGCTTGGAGGAATTTTGTTAGTATTTTAATCTCCTCATTTAACATGGGTCCATTTAGGTGTTTATTATCTTGGTTTATTTTTGGTAGTTTGGCTGAATCTAGAAAGTCGCTCATTTCTTAAGTCTTCCAATTTAATAGACTACAGCTTTTGATTTAAGAATTTCATTAATATTCTGAATTTGTTTGGTGTCTGACTCCTTGTTCATTTCTGATCCAGTTGACTTAGAGTTCCCCCTTGATTAGTCATGTCTAGGTTCTATTAAGCATGTATATCCTCTCTGAGCACTGGCTCTTAGTTTGATTGATTCTTCATATTGTTTTCACTTCTCCTTCATTCATGTTTGTATTAAATTTTGTTGTTCTATTTTTTTCCAAGTTTTTGTTCATTTGTTTGTTTGATATCAAGAATCATTCTGATAGTTTTTTTTGTTTTTATTGTTGTTGTTATTTTTCTTTTATTTTATGTTGGTTTCAGTGTTGGTTTTTGTTTTTAAAGACAGGGTTTATTCCTGTAGCTCTGGCAGTCCTGGAACTCACTCTACAGACCAGGCTGGCTTCAAACGCACTGAGATCTGATGCCTGCCACTTGCTCCCGACTGTACACCATGGCTTAAAATTTTTAATATAGGCACTTAAACCTATAAAATTTTCTTCATAAGTGTGCTTTCAATGTGTTCCTGAGTTTTTTGTTGTGTTTCATTTTCATCAAGTTCTAGAAAGCTTTTTCTTTCTTGAACTCTTTTTTGACTCATTAAGCATTCATTAATGACATTTTGAATCTCCATAAATTTGAGTGTTTACTAGAAGTTCCTTTGGTGTCACATTAAATTATGCAGTGGTCAGATAGGATTCATGGAGTTATTTCAGTCTTTAAATTTAAAAAATTTGTGTTCCAGAATGAAGTCCATTTTATAAAAATCCCGGGATGCTAATGACTAGAAGGTCTGTTCTTGCGTGTTTGGATGAAATATTATGTAGATAACTGCTTGGATTTGGTCCATGGATTATAAATGTTCCATGGATTCCAAATGTTGTTCCTTGTATTATAAATCAATTATTTCTGATGTTTCACTATTTTTTAATTGACAACTTTAATTTAAAAAACAAAGATAAATGTACAAATTTTAAAAGCATTTTTGCATGAAAGTATATGAATATATTTTTGTCAGTACTTCATTTTTTTTAAAGGTTTGATGGTATGCATTAAAATCTTACTAGTTACAATGAGCATAAAGTACATGTAAAACAAGATGTAACCTGGAAATAGTCAAAGTTTTCTTGGTGTGTAAAGATTAAGCATAATGATTTTTCTTTTTTTTTCTTCTTCTTTTTTTTTTTTTTTTTTTTTTTTTGGCCTTTTTTCTTCTCTGAGTTGTTTCTGGGGTGTTCAGAGCATTCTGGAGATAGTATCCCATTATCAGTGACTGCATATTATGTCTGTTCTTTTGTGACTGGGTTAGCTCACTCAGGGTGATATTCTCTAGATGCAACCATTTTCTTAAGAATTTCATAAAGTCATTGTTTCTGATGGCTGAGTAGTACTCCATTGTGCAAATATACCACAATTTTTTTGTATCCATTCATCTACTAAAGGACATCTGGGTTCTTTCCAGCTTCTGGCTATTATAAATAGTGCTGCTATGAACATTGTGAAGAATGTGTCTTTGTTGTATGTTGGAGCGTTTCTGGGATATATGCCCAGAAGTGGAATAACTGGGTCTTCAGGTTGTTCAGTACAATTTCCATTTTTCCAAGTAACCGCCAGACTGATTTCCAGAGTGGTTGTATCAGTTTACAACCCCACCAACAGTGGAGAAGTGTTCCTCTTTCTCCACATCCTCAGGAGCATCTGCTGTCATCTGAATTTTTGATCTTAGCCATTCTGACTGGTGTGAGATGGATTCTCAAGGTTATTTTGATTTGCATTTCCCTGATGGCTAAGGATGTTGAGCACTTCCTTAGATGCTTCTCAGCCATTCGATATTCCTCAACTGAAAACTTTTTGTTTAGCTATGTACCCCATTTTGTAATAGGATTGTTTGGTTCTCTGGTGCCTAACTTCTTGAGTTCTTTGTATACCTTGGATATTAGTTCTTTGTATACCTTGGATATTTGTATACCTTAGATATATGTATCAGATGTTGGGTTGGTAAAGATCTTTTCCCAAACTGTTGGCTGCTGTTTTGTTTTCTTGACAGTGTTCTTAGCATTACAGAAACTTTGCAATCTCATTAAGTTCCATTTGTCTATATTTGACCTTAGAGCACGATCCATTGGTGTTCTGTTCAGGAAAATTTCTCCTGTGCCTATGTGTTCTAAGGTTTTCCCTACTTTCTCTTCTAATAGTTTCAGTGTACCTGGTTTAATGTGGAGATCTTGATCCACTTGACCTCAGCATTCTACAAGGAGATAAGAAAGGGTCTATTTTCATTCTTCTGCATGCTGAGTGCCAGTTAAACCAACACCGTTTGTTGAAGAGGCTGTCCTTTTCCCATTGAATGTTTACAGCTCTTTGTCAAAAATCAAGTGACCACATATGTGAGGGCTCATTTCTGGATCTGTTATTTTATTCCTTTGATCCATGTGCCCATCTCAGTAACACTACCATGCAGTATTTAACACGATTGCCTTGTAATATAGTTTGAAGTCAGGGATGGTGATTCCTGCAGATGTTTTCTTGTTGTTGAGTATGGATTTTGCTATTCTAGGTCTTTTGCTATTCCAGATGAAATTACACATTGCTCTTTCCAACTCTATGAAGAATTGGGTTGGAATTTTGATGTGGATTGCATTGAATCTGTAGATTGCTTATGGTAAGATGGCCATCTTTACAATGTTGATCCTTCTAATCCATGAGCATGGAAAATCTTTCAATTTTCTGAGATCTTCCTTGATTTTCTTCTTCATAGATTTGAAGTTCTTGTGATACAGGTCCTTCACTTGCTTAGTTAGAGTTACACCAAGGTATTTCATATTGTTTGTGACTATTGTAAAGGGTATCTTTTCCCTAATTTCTTTCTTAACATGTTTGGCCTTTGAGTAGAGGAAGGCTACTGTTTTGTTTGAGTTAATTTTATATCCAGCCAGTTTGCTGAACTTGTTTATCAGCTATGGAAATTCTCTGGTGGAATTTTTGGGGTCACTTACGTACACTAACATGTCATCTGCAAACACTGATGTTTTTACTTCTTCCTTTCCAATTTGTATGTCTTTGATTTCCTTTTGCTGTTTTATTGCTCCAGCCAGGACTTCCAGTACTGTTTGAATAGGTAGGGGGAGAGTGGGCAACTTCAATTTTCTCACCATTAAGTTTGATGTTGGCTATTGGTTTTCTCTATATTGCTTTTATTATGTTTAGGTATGGGCCTTGGATTCCTGTTCTTTCCAAGACTTTTAAAATGAAGGGGTGTTGAATTTTGTCAAATGCTTTCTCAGCATCTAGTGAGATGACCATGTGGTTTTTTTCTTTGAGTTTGTTTATGTGGTGAATTACATTGATGGATTTCCGTATATTAAACAACCTGCAACCCAGGGATGAAGCCTACTTGATCATGGTGAATGATCCTTTTGACGTGTTCTTGGGTTAGGTTTGCAAGGATTTTGTTGAGTATTTTTGCATCAATGTTCATAAGTGAGATTAGTCTAAAGTTCTTTTTCCTTGTTGAGTCTTTTTGTGGTATAGGAGCAAGGGTTATTGTGGCCTCAAAAAATGAGTTAGGTAGCTTTTCATCTGACTGTATTTTGTGGAATAGTTTGGAAAGTATTGGTATTAGGTCATCAATAAATGTTTGATAGAATTCTTCACTAAACCCATCTGGTTCTGGGCTTTTGTTGGTTGGGAGGCTTTTGATGACTGGTTCTATTTCTTTAGGTGTTATGGGATCATTTAGATGGTTTACCTGTTTCTGGTTTAACTTTAATATCTGCTATCTGTCTAAGAATTCATCCATTTCCTCCAGATTTTCCATCTTTGTTGAGTATAGGCTTTTGTAGTAGGATCTGATGATTACTTGAATTTTCACAGTTTCAGTTGTTATGTCTCCACTTTCCTTTCTGAATTTGTTAATTTGGATACTCTTTCTTTGCCCTCTGGTTAGTCTGGCTAAGGGTTTATCAATCTTGTTAATATTCACAAAGAACCAGATCTTGGTTTTGCTGATTCTTTGAATTGTTCTACTTGTTTCTATTTGGTCAATTTCTGCTCTGAGTTTGATTATTTCTTGCAGTCTACTCCTCTTGGGTGTATCTGCTGCCTTTTGTTTTAGAGCATTCAACTGTGCCGTCAAGTTACTAGTCTATGCTCTCTCCAGTTTCTTTTTGGAAGCACTCAGAGCTATGAATTTTCCTCTCAGTGCTGCTTTCATTGCATCCCATAGGTTTGGGTATGTTGTGTTTTCATTTTCATTAAATTCTAGAAAATCCTTAATTTCTTAATTTATTTTTTCTTTGACCATGCTATTGTTTAATAGAACATTGTTTAGTTTTCATGTGTATATAGCTTTTTGTTGTCTTTGTTTTTATTGAAGACCAGCCTTAGACCATGGTGATCTGATAGGATGCATGGGAGTATTTCAATCTTCTTATATCTATTGAGGCTTGTTCTGTGACTGATTATATGGTCAATTTTGGAGAACGTGCCATGAGGTACTGAGAAGAAGGTACATTCTTTTGTTTTAGGATCAAATGTTCTGTAGATATCTATTAATTCCAATTGGTTGATAACCTCTGCTAGTTTCACTGGGTCCTTGCTCAGTTTCTGTTCCCATGATCTGCTCATTGATAAGAGTGGGGTGTTGAGGTCTCCCACTATTATTGTGTGGGATGCAATGCATTTTCTTTCAGCTTTAGTAGGGTTTCTTTTATGAATATGGGTGCTCCTCTTTTTAGAGCATATTTGTTAAGGCTTGAGAGTTCCTCCTGACAAATTTTTCCTGTAATGAGTAAAAAGTGTCCTTCCTTATCTTTTTTGATATCTTTTGGTTGAAAATCTACTTTATTTGATATAGAATGCCTACTCCAGTTTATTTCTTGGGGCTGTTTTCTTAGAAGGTTTTTTTCCCAACCTTTTATTCTGGCTTAGTGTCTGTCTTTGTCTCTATGATGAGTTTTCTGTATGTCACAAAATTCTTGAATTCTCTTCATGTATCTATTCTGATAGCCTATGTCATTTTATTGGGGTATTGAGTCCATTTATGTTAACCGATATTAAGGAATAGTGGTTGCCGTTTCCTGCTATTTTTGCTTTAAGAGGTAGAATTGTGCCTGTGTGTCTTTCTTCTTTTGGTTTTCTTGCTTAGTTATTTTCTTGTTTTTACTAGGATGTCATTTCCCCCCTTTATTGGCTTTTCTACCTATAATTTGTTGTAGTGCTGTGTTTGTGGTCAGATATTGTGTAAATTTAGATTTGTCTTGAAATATCTTCATCTCTCTATCTATGGTGATTGATAGTTTTTCTGGGTATAGCAGCTTGGGCTGACACTTGTGTTCTCTTAGGGTCTGCATGATGTCTGTCCAGATCTTCTAACTTTCATAATCTCTGTTGAGAAGTCGGGTGTGATTCTAATTGGTCTGCCTTCATAATTTATATGATCTTTTTCCCTTACTGCTTTTGGTATTCTTTCTTTGCTTTGGGCACTTGGCATTTTGACTATTATGTGTCAGGAGGAATTTCTCTTCTGGTCCACTCTATTTGGAGTTCTTTAGGCTTCTTTTATGCTTATGGTCATCTCATTCTTAAGGATACGGAAGTTTTGTTTTACAATTTTGTTGAAGATGTTTACTGTTCCTCTTATTTGATATTCCTTGCCCTCTTTTATTCCTATTATCCTTAGATTTGGTTTTCCCATTGTGTCCTGGATCTCCTGGACATTTTAGTTCAGGAGCTTTTGGGCTTTTGTATCTTCTCTGACTGTTTTGCCTATGTTTTCAACGTTGTCTTTGGCTCCTGAGATTCTCTCTTCCATCTCTTGTAGTTTGTTGGAGATGTTTGCCTCTGTGACTCCTGATTTCTTTTTTAGGTTTTCTACCCCCAGGGTTGTCTCTTTTAGTGTTTTCTTTATCGTTTCCATTTCCATTTTAAATTCCTTCTTTAATTCCTTCATCTCTTTGTTTCTGTTTTCCTTTAGTTCTTTGTTTTCTTTGAGTGTTTTTCTTGTTTCCTCTTCAAAAGCTTCTATTTCTTTATGCTTTTCCTCCCGTTCTTATTTGAAGATCTCCATCATCATCTTGAGGTATGATTTTAGGTCTGAGTCTTCTTTTTCTGGAGTGTTTGGCATTCCGCTGTTTGCTGTGATAGGAGAGTTGGATTCTGATGTTGCCAGGTTGCCTTGGTTTCCATTGCGTAAGTTCTTTTGCTTTCCTCTTGCCATCTTGTTGTCTGTGATTATACGTGGTGTTGTTGTCAGTGATTGGTTCCCGTCTCTTCCATGTAAGTGGTCTGTTTCCCTGGATCTCCACTGTTTTCTGTGGAAAATTGCTTGAGCATTTGATCCGCACGCAAGGGCCTTCTGGATGGACCCAAAGAGTTTTGACAGCAGAGTTCCTGCTTCCTTGCACCAACGGGAGGGCTGCACTTACTGTGTGCAAGGCCTAGTCCTCTCTGTACCCCGCGACTCTCAGTGCAGTCTAGCTAGGCCTGTGTCCCTGCATCTCCGCTATTCCAGGTGGCAAATGGCCTGATCGTTTGGTCCGTACACAAGGGCCTTCCGGGAGGAAACCGAGTCCCTACGGCAGTGTTCCTGCTCCCCTGAACCAATGGGGGGTGCTTTCCACGTGCTTGGCCCAGACCTCTCTGTGCCCTGGCTACTCGAAGCACATTCTCACCAGGCCTGCGTTCCTGGGTCTCCGCTCTGTTTCTCTATTTATGTTTTGTCCAGGTGACCTATTTTGTAAAGCAGACTATTGAAATTACCTACCTATTAATCTTAGTATATGTCTTTAAACCTAGTTGACACTTTTTATGAAATTGGGTATACCAGAGTTTGTTGCATGCGTGCTTAGAACAGTGATGTCTTCTTGGATGACTATTCCTTTGACTAGAATGAAGTATTATTACTCTTTATCTTACTAGCTTTAGTTTGAAGTCCATGTTGTCAGCTATTGGGATATCAATACCTGTTTGCTCCCTGGTGCTCTTTGGTGAAAATAATTCTGTCCATCCTTTTATTCTAAGGTAGTGCTTATATTTAAATCTAAGGTGTGCTTCCTGTAGACAAGTGATTGATAAATTTTCGTTTTTGATCGATACAGCCAGCCTGTGTCCTTTAACTGGAGAGCTAATGCCATTAATATTTAAAGTCATTTCTTGAAATGTGTCTTAATTGCGGTCATCTGTTGTTGATTTGTGGTTTTATGGTTTGTGTTCTAAGTGGTATTTTATAGTTTAGTAATTATGGCTTTAATCTCTTTTCACCACCTTTTGACTGCACTCCTTTCTCTCATTAGCCGAAAATATTAATTCATATATTTACTCTATGTTTGATTTGTTGGATATAATTTTTCTTTTAGTATATTTACGTATGGAATTATTTTCATTCTCCTTCTACTATGGGAGATTTTACAGGGTATGTTAGTCTAGACTGGTCATTCTGGTTTTCAGGACTTGTAATGCAGTGCCACAGATTTCTCTTGCTTTCAAAGTTTCCACTGAGTAATCTGCTATTATGCTGATGATGTTACTTTACATGTGATTCATGTTTATTTGTTTGTTTAGTTGGTTAGTTGAATGGATGTTTTGCAGCAACTTTCAATACTCTCTTTCATTCTGTATATGTAGTGTTTTATCTATAATAGTTTGTAGGAATATTCTTTTTTGTCCTTTTCTATTTGCAGTTCTGTATACTTCTTATATCTGTATGCATATCTTTTTTTTAATTTGAAGTTTTTTTTTATGATATTGTTGAAGATCTTTTTTTTTTTTTTTGTCTGTGCCATTGTGTTAGGATTCTTCTTCTCATGTACGCTATGACATAAAGGTTTGCTCTTTCAGTGGTGTCCCACATTTTCTGTATACTAATTTCTTCTACATTTCCCCTTACTTATTTGATCTAGATCCTCTTCTTTATCTTTGAGTCCTGGTATATGATATTTGACATGATTCATCCTACTTGTAAAGACTGCCTTTGAGTTTTCTAGTTGAATTTTTTGGTTTTTATATTCCATCTTCATTTAAGCTTCAATATTTCTCTTTATAGAGCTCTATATTCAAGTACCAGATGGCTTTTCTATTTCCATTAGCCATATGTTTATATATTTTGGGCACCACTCAGGTACTTAATTCTCTTTGAGATTTTTCTCCTTAATTTTATCTAACTATTTCTTTGTGTCCTCTTTAAACTCCTTGAATTCTGTGATGAAGTTTATAATTATTCTTTTAAATTCTGTGTCCTGGTTTTATCTATGTAACTCTCATTTCACAAACATTTCTACAGGACTGACAGATTTTTATAGGGGAGATAACTGCTTTTCTCTTTCAATTTGTTTATATTTTTGAGATGAGATTTCTATGTGTGAGGTTTTTGTATTAGTTCCATGTCCGATATAGACAGAGCAAATTGGAGCAAAAGAAAAGAGGTGCAGACTGAACTTGACCTAAATGTTGGGTATGGCTTAGGTGGAATGAGGTCAGGTAAACACAGAGTACTGGGCTGGTATGAATCTAGGGGTCTATTTGGGGTTTTGGGTGGGGCTGGTTATGGAAACAAGGACCAGGCAGACTCTCAGGGTTACACTCTTGATAAGTATATGCAGCTGTTGGGTTGAAAGGTTGTATAATGTGTGGCAGGAGCTGGTGGGTCAGGAGGTCATGGTGGTTGGAGCACAGGTCATAGTGGTCTAGAGGTTGGTTGGAGCACAGGTCATAGTGGTCTAGAGATTGGTTGAGGCACAGGTAGGGGTGGCCAGACTAGGCTGGGCACTGGATGTAAGACCAATGCTGCATATGGATGTAGTATGGGAGAGATCTATAGGTCAAGGCTAGCAGGATAGTTTTGATGCTTTATTTGGCTACCTTTAACAGAGAACACAATGACCAACACCTTCATCAGAAATAACTATCACTTCACCATATTTGGCTGTCAGTTTCACTATGTAAAAATTAATTTGTTGTGGATTTTCTTTTAAATTTTCTTTGAAGAAAAAGTTAAGACATTTTTCTTATACACTTCTCTGTTTTTTAAATAATCTTAATGTTGATGCATAAGGATTTGTGTTCTTACCATATTATTTTTTTCTTGAGGGTCCTATAAATACTGAGATTTACTTCATGCCAAGTATCTCTGCTTTGATTACTATGGTTGTAATTTGTTGGTACATATTTACTCTCCAAAGTGTAATTGCCAAATGAGAAGTAGTTAGTGCTAGGTTGGTTGTATAAAGAAAGGGGTCTTCTTTTTTTTCCTCCTGATCACTTTGTCACCTGACAATTTATTTTTGTTTTCCTAATGCATCCAGGAGAACTGCCTGCCAGGGATTTGGCCAGGAAATCTTATTTTACCCCCAGCCAATTAATTCAATTTGTTTCAAGATGAAAAGAAATTCAGAAGTTTCGTAGAAATATTCTTAACATGGCTAATTAATTCATAACTTGTTTTTCTATATCAATAAGTTCTGTATACACACATATAGATCAAAGAATTTCCTAGAATTGTCTAGAAAAAATTCATCTTCATCGATTATGTCACTGAAGAGTTGTTAAACAGCTGTGATTGAAGATTCTGATTTCATTGGTAAGAGCTAGGAATGTTGAGAAAATTATAGATCACCACTAGATAGATATATGTTGCCCTACGCTGACGTAATCTAAAAAATAATTCTCAGATTTATGTTGTGAAGTTGAGGAAACTGGGCACTTCTGGTTTGGGCTGCACTTTCTAGTTACTATTACAAACATAAATCAGGAAGTTTGGCTGCAGGGCATCTCTAGTCTACCACTGTGTGAGCAAGACAGAAAACACCTACAATACTGATTATGATCACATTCAGAAACGTGAACGGTCTTAGCTCAGTTAAGATAGTTCATAGTAACATTAAGAGGCCACAATACACAACTCTTTTTCAAGGACTGTATAAGGAATTCAAACAACCATAATAATCATGCACAGATAAGTAGAGATAAAATGAATACTAAATAGCAATGACCTTCATTAAGAATAAAAGATGAATGTGTTTGCTCTCTAGTACACTCAAGGGGAATGAAATCCTCACTAGGGACAGTAAATATACAAGCATTCAGAATGTGCTCACTAGAATCTTCAATATGCTAGAATAAATCTGTAATTTGGGGCATAATAAAAAGTGACATTCTATATGCTTCTTGAAATCTCAATGTAAAGAAGCAACATCATTTTATTTTTTCCTTGCATTTTACACAGTTAATTGACTATAACTTCCCATTTTTAAAAGGGCAACACTAAGGTAGAATTGTGTCCAGGAACATATTTTTCGGGACCAATGCTGTAGAATAAGAGTAACTAAATCAAAAATGGTATTGGAAATTACAAATATGAATGAATAAAGTAAACGTAGGGAAGGCAGATCATAAGTGCTTACATGTAGGAAAAGTAGTATATGAATTTTAACATGTCATGACAGGTGAGATAATTCAGTGGGTGAATGAGCTAACCATATAAGCCTGAGGGCCTCAGTTCAATCCCTAGGTCCCATATAAAGGGAAAAGGAGAAAACTAACTCCACAAAGTTGTCCTCTGACCTTCAGACACACCATTGCATGCTCATGCATACAGTTACACCATAATCTTAAAGCGTCTTTCCGTGTGTGTTTGCCTGGATGTATATACGGGTAACATGTGCATGTCTGGTACCTATAGAGGCCAGTTGGGGAGCATCAGAATCTCTGGAACTGGGTTTACCAGTGGTTAGAAACCTCCCTGAATGGTAGTGATGCTCCGAAAAACCATCTGGGCCAAACATATCTGGTGCCATAGACAGTTTCTATAGCTTGACGTAATTTTATTTTCCTTCCTTAAGACACTGCAAATTAAGAAACAGACAATTTCTTCTGTTCTCTTACTTTACTCAATATGCAAGTCCCTGGAGGGTAAAAAGCCAAAAAAGCAAAATAATTGAAATGAACCTTCACTAGGCATGGCAGAACCGTACAACGCCAAGCTGTAATGCAACATGGATGACAGTGGGGAAACTGTTGGAAGAGGAACGGGTGTTTAAATGAGATTTAAATGCACTAATGTGACAAAAGCTGAGACAGGACATAGCCACACAAGCTATTAACTTAATGAAACGCCTACCTGATTTTAAAACCTACTTTATTCCTTAAATTAAGGAATCAGACCTAGAGGCATTTTATGCTGAAGAAAACAGGCTGCTATTAAGTCTGAACTAGAAGAACATAAGCAGCCTTTTAGACAACAAACTAATGGGAGGACTCATCTTCCATGATGGGAGGAAGGCCTGTGTTTCCACAAGAAAAGGGAGAGAGTATTTGGGCCAAGGCTGAGGAAGCAGAGGGTGACCTTTATTTTAATTGCAGCAGAATTCCCCTATACTTACTCACTATAACAAAGGTTATTGAAGACTCACCCAAGCCTCAAGGCCACCAAGAAAGGAAGAAACTTGGAGGAGAGAAACTGAGAAGCTGAAAAGAAAGAAAGATGGAGGTGTGAGTGTAGTAGTGGGGGACATTTCTGGATTGGTAAGATTCCGATTTGGAATGTTTGCAGGATGTGAGATTGTTTTTGGAATGTATCCAGTGATGAATAATTACAAAATTATTTAGAAACCCCTTAGAAAATTAGGCTAGATTGATGCCGTTTTAACTCACACTGAGTCTGCCACAATCTGCTTGCAAGAGATGACTCTGAGACAGCCCGTCTGTCTCCCGCCTCCTTCTGCAAAGAATGAACATGACTTACGGAGGCTGCGCAGGATCAAGCTGAGCTGTGGAACGTCAGGGCGTGTGATAGCTGCAGATAAGATTAGCTCTGCCAACTTGTTAATCATCTAAGCGTTGGGCAGAAACGTATCTGCAGGTTTCCTAGCGACCAGAGCCAGAAAGAAAAGTGATTTAACACCAGTTTGGTGGTTGTGGTTTTGGAAACTAAAATGTGGTAACATAAAATAGCTCACGTATATTTTTAAACATCTATGTACTAAACTTTCCACAAAATGAAGAATAATCACAAAAGCAAACAAAATTCAGGAATACAATTGGATCCACTTCAGCCTCAAGTTGTTCAGAACACAAGTACTGTTCAAGAATTGGGCTCAAATTTATCTTTCTCTCTCAAATACATGAAATATATTTAATTATGATCTGTAAATATGCAATTTAAATACAAAAAAAGCCAAACTATCAACCTTTTTTTTACATCCACATCCTTATTGAGATGACGCCTAGAAAGACCTACAGAGTAAGTAAGGACCATATATTTCCCACTACAAGACTGGAAGTTAGGAGGGGTCAGTTTTAGTAGCTCCTTCCAAGAGGAAGGTATCACAGGTATATATTGGTATCCCAACACAGGCTCACTCTCCTAGTTGGGCAAGATATTTGGTTAGATAAAACATGGAGAGAAAACACCCAGTAAGCAGTCATGGTGTAGATATTGAAAAGTTTTCTATTGGAAACACAGCACACATTCACCCCAGACAGAGAGGAAATCTGCAACAAGCCAAAATACCACCAAACTCCAAGTTGGTGAGCCAGCGAGTCTTACCGAAGTACTCAAAGACAGTTACATCACCAGAAGGGCGACAGTTCCCAAAGCTGAGAACCCTGAGCACGCTGCACAGACCTCACAGCCCGCAGGCAGCTCAGTAGGTTGGAGAATGTCCCTTCTGGTGGCTGGGTTGGCTTGGTTTTCTACCAGGCAGCTCTGCTGGCTTCTACTTCTTACAGGTATCTGGGTGGTCTCAGAATTGTCTTTGCAGCTTGACTTGTCTGAGATTCTTCCTTGTAGATTTATTGCTTTCCCCAAGAGAGAGGTCCCTACTTAATCATTTCAGTTTAAGGGGGTTCCTGGAGTTATTTTAAGTTGTTTCCCTCATAATTTAAAACTTCGTGCAGAAACTGTCACACAACAGTTGGAGGAATTACCTGTCTCTGGCCAACTGTCAGACTGCTTTGAATTCAAAACAGCCCTGTGGACCTTCTGTTTTAATGAGAAAATATAACTTAAGAAACTCAACCTGGAAAATTTGATCAGACTCATTTAAAAAAAAAAAAACAACAACAGGGTTTTTGTTGTTGTTGTTCTTGTTGTTGTTGTTGTTTGGGTATGTTGGGACAATAAACCAAAAGCTAACTGAAAGGGTCCCATTTGAATCCCTCAGATGTTCCTTCATTAAAACAAGAATGGATATCCTCCAGACATACCCACCAGCCAACCTGATGCATCCAATGCCTTACCTGCTTCCTAGGTGTCTCTAGGTTTGTTTCAAACTGACAAAAACTAACCACTATGTGCGTTTCCCCAATAACTTGAACTTAATTCCGAAAGGAAGATTAAGTTTCTGCTGAACTTGTGTCTTTCACTCCACCCTCTGTGCCTGGTACTGGAAAGGGTTTAGTGAGTGGTCATTAACTGAGTTTCCCCGCTGGCTTTTCTGGGAGCTTTACTTGTTACAATGCTTACAAAAGATATTTTCAGTGCCTTTCATAGTAAAATGTATATATTGATAACATGACTCAGCAGCTGGGCTGGAAGTCTTGGATAGACGAGAGGCATGTAATAACATGATAGAAAACACACATGAACACCACTAGTTCCCTTCTAAGAATTGTTCTCAGCCTTCCTAAATTACACCCCTTTAATACAGTTCCTCATGTTGCAATGACCGCCACCATAAACATATTCTGTTGCTACTTCATAAGTGTAATTTTGTTACTTTTATGAGTCATAATGTTGTAAGTATTTGTGTTTTCCAATGGTCTTAGGGTAAAGGGTCATACAATCTCCTGAGGGGCCTTGACCCAAAGATTGAAAAATACTTAGTATAAGCTTTTGTGGCTCCACCCCCCCATCTTCAGTCAAGCCCCGTCACACACACAGCCTACGTCTCCCCTTTTATCTGTTATGTGCCTGCTGATTTTCTGAAAAAGATGAGTTCTGAAAACCAGTGAGCTAGAGACTCTATCTAAATTAAATCATTATTAAGTATACTAGGTCATTTATTGTGGACCTTTTAAATTGAATTGACATTGTTGGGGCATTTTCTGAAATTACAAGCCTAGGAGGAAATGATAAAGAGCAAATGTGAAAGGGATTCTGCACATTCTTTTCAACCTCAGGGAACTAGCTGATCCAGACAAAGTTTTCTAAACCATTTAATGCCACATTTATGCTAATTTCTTGGAAAAATACAATTTTATTCCTGTTTATCAAACGATGCTGTTTCTTTGTTATTTTGTGCTAATGTGCTTAACCTTATAATTTTGTAGACATTTAGATTGGTCCCTGCATATACTTTATTAGTTTAGTATTTGGCATTCGTTACTGAAATTTTTGTAAAAATAGCTAAATTTTCATATGGAAAGGTTTAGTTTAGCAAAAACATATTAGAGAATAGTCTATTTGCTTATATTTATAATTACATTTTCATGGCTGGTGAGTTATAGCTGTCACACATTGAATATCCCATTATAATTGGTGAGTTTAATTTGTAATTTAAAAGAGATGTGCCACTATACAGATTTGACTCAGAAACACCATGCATTTCAGTCTAAATGAAATTAATACCTTTCCTTGCCCTAAATTACAGAAATCATACCTTTCTTACTTCGGTTTTGTTGTATTTCACATTGTATAAGCCCCACTCCTGTATTTATCATTATTGTGAAAGGCTAAAAAGTTTTATCACTGGGAGCATTTTGCCTCAGCAATGTGTAAATCATTCTGCATAGAGTTCATTAAGAATTTACCCTCTGAAACTTACTGACACTAATCTATGAATAATAGTTGTCCCAGCCTTCGACCTGGTTACCAAGTGAATATTCAACATCTTAAAGCAGAGGAGTCAGTTCGTGTCTTGATGAATGGTTTCTGAGTCATTAGATGCACGTGAGACTTTAGATATAGACCTGTGGGCGTGCATCCTGGCTGTGGTTTAGTAGCTCCCTCACAATCTACCTGAGATGTGACAGTCGGCTAAGAAAAGGGCCCGTTGGCTTTTAGTGCTTCCCTCTGAAAGATGGTGCATAAGCTCATCAGAGAAAGTCACATGGTCAGTGTAACTTAAAGGGTTGAAGAAATACAGATATTATTAATAAATCCTAACTGAAGCACTAAGCAACTTCTACTTCTGTTAAAATACAAAGTCCTCCTTCCACCAAGAAGGAAGACATGGTGGTATTTCCAAGAATTGATATAAACAGTTCCTAAGCTCGAATTGGTGAGCAGGCTAGAGGAGGCATCGTTGCAGGAGCCAGACAAGAGTGGAACGGAATGTCATGCTTTGGCATAGAAATGTCATGCTCACAAACAGTCAGGCTTAAAAAATAATAGCTGCTCCTAAAGCTTGTAGTTACAACGTTCTGCTTCCTCGAGTAGGACGTTCTGCTTTGTAGGCTGTGCCATCAGAGTCTGAGATTTTTTTTAAAGTATTGTTTATTTTTTTATATTTTTATTTATTCATTTTTACATCCTGACTGCTGCACTCTCTGAGTCCCCGTCACACAGTCTATTTCTCAAGCCCCTCCTCTTCTCCTCTGAGAAGGTAAGGTCCCCTCTTGGGTATCCCACCACCCTGGGCACATCTCTGCAGAGGTAAGGCCCAACTTCTCCCACTGAGGCCAAACAAAGAAATGCAGTTAGGGGAATGGCTTCCACAGAAAGGCAACAGCTTTAAAGACAGCCCCTGCTCCAGTTGTTGGAGGACCCACAGGAAGACTGAGTTGGACATCTGCTACATGTGTGCTAGGGGCCTCATTGCAGACCATGTATGCTCTTTGGTCAGTGGTTCAGTCTCTGAGATCCCCAAAGGTCCAGGTTAGTTGACTCTGTTGGTCTTCTTGTTGAGTTTCTATCTGCTTTTCAGCCCTTCATTCTTGCCCCAGCTCTTCCATAACAGTCCCTGAGCTCTGTTCAGTGATAGGCTGTGGGTCTCTGCGTCTGCTTCAGTTTGCTGCTGTATGGAGCCTGTCAGAGCACATCTGTGCTAGGCTTCTGTCTGCAAAGCATGGCAGAGTCTCACTAATAGTGTCAGGGATCGGTGCTTGCCTGTGGAATGGGCTTTAAGCTGGACCAGTTATTGGTTGGTCATTCCCTTAGTCTCAAAAGTAAAGTTGACAGTGTTTTCCTCTGATGTACCCTATACAAAAAGGAATTTCAGTACCACTGTGGTCAAATTTTTACATTTCAGTTATGTTGAATCACTTTCCATTTCATAGGGATTGTTGAAACCAATATTTCAAGTCATTTGTATTTATATTATTTACCCAAATCACTTTGATGTGGGTTTGTAATACTAGGCTATTTTTCTTATGAGTCTGTTTTTAACAGAAATTACTTCCCAGAAACAATCTTGTACATTCTTCATCTTTGACGTTGTATCCATTAGAGGGATACCATAGCATGTCAATATGAAAGCTTCTACAATTTAACAGGCCCAGGAGAGGATGTCTAAGGAGTGTGGTAACTACCCACTCTTCGGGAGAAGGAGCTGTTGTGTAGACGACTAGAGGAGAACACAGGTTGTGTTCTGAATCTGCTGAAGGAGTGTCAGGATAGATCCAATGTGATCCAAGTGAAGAGAAGGTAGAGGGAGATAAAGATTAGTTCAAGCCTTTAAGCAGACAGGGAGATGTGGGCTCCAGAAGAGAGATGGCCTGAGGAAAGGGTCCTTCTTCTGCAGTGTAAGAAAGTGGAGGTGAAAACAGGCTTCAATGCCAGTTTAGATTTAGTGGCAAGATTTTAATGAAATTATCACCTGGAGGGCCCTGCTAACTGCTCAGAGAATTACATGACAAAGCCACCTTCAGAGCCTCATGGTGGAGAACATGGACATTCGAGGTGAGCCCATGTGAGGTGAAGAGTTGCTGTTCTAGGGGATGGTACCAGGTGGAAAGATATGTCTCTGGGAATAGTGACCACAGGCTCATGATGGTCACCTCTTTCTCACACACTGCTCAGCACTTCAGACCAAGCATAGGGATGGAGATTTTCGTCGGGTTTAGGATGGACTTTAAGGTACAAACAAATTACAAACTATGAAAGACAAGGTGGGGGAAAGGAATGTGAGGGGGGTAGGCAGACTGCATAGTCATGGAAAACAGACTACATAATTAGCCCAAAGTAGCATAGGAAGAGCCCAGTCATGTTTTGGTGACTGGAGGTATATGTGTCTATGTTAGAAAGTAAGATATGAGGATTAAGAGAAATTAAGTAAAAAACAAACAAAAACAGGACTGTTTGAGTATTTCAAAATTTATGATAGAATCATTGACTGGAGGAAAATTTCTATCAGAATCTGTCTGCCTGGCTGATTATGAAATATATTTTATTGAAAATTATACACACATATACATATATATATACACATATATAAATATATACTTTACTAGCACACTTCTGCAGACTGAAATTTTCTCAGACATAAATGCTCTTTACAGAAGATTCATTACTGTGTTAGAAATATATATTGGTCAAAGTTACCACTGAAACAAAAGCGGAGAAAATAGTCGTGCAGAATGAAAGTTTAATAAATGGTTGTTAGACAAGCATTCAGGACTCTGAGGCCTGCAAAGTTAGTACATATGATTAGAGTTGCCAGAGGAGTGTAGACAAAATGCATATCTCCTAATGAGCTGGATTTAATGCAGGTATGCTGAGCCAGGCCTCTTTCTTTCAAATTGTTACTCCTGGACTTTTACCTCCATGGACAGTTCTATAAAGTGTGTTTTAGTTATCCTCTACAAATTATATAAAAGCATCTACAAAATTTTGCTTTGCTTGAAATTTTTTATGGTTTGCCAGTTAACTTCCTTCTTCTAAAATACGTCTTCTGAATGTTTTGTTTGCAAAATGCCTTATCATTCTATGGCACAGACCTAGTTTGTGTGTTTTTAATTAGTTTCAAAACATTTCAGAATACGGATCATCGGCAGACCTTAGGGTTAATCATCTTATTAACTGAATCCATGTCTGCTACACTGTGAGATGTTTCTCTGAGCTTTGCGGCTCTATCAGAGTTAGCCAAACAAGTCTGCTCTTACAATTTAGCTGAAAATTCATTTGCATTGATACTGAAGTAAACTTAAGAGCTGAGAGGAGTGTTTAGTTTGGAACATAAGAAGTTTATGTTTATCTTAACTTGAAGTACCCCACAATTCTGAAATTTCACCGATAGTGACAGACAAGCATGGAAAGGTGTGCAAATTTCCCACAGCTCCTCATCTAGATGTGTTTGACTTGGTAATCACCTCAGTGTGTGTGACTTGCTTACTCAGTAGAAAGGAGGAACAGAAGATATGTCTTTAGCTTGATGGACTTGCTTGTTTAACCTTCTGTTGCCAGAATGGTACATGCCCTTCTCAGTGTCATGACTGTAGTTTCTTTGTCGTTTATAATCTGCTGCCAATCTCTGTGTTCTAATATTTGGTTACAACTTGACATTTATGGTTATTAAACAGAGATCTCTTTAGGGACAGAAAGTGTAGCCAGGAGTACAGGATGTGTTCAGGTATGTGAGGTCCCAGAGTCAATCCCTGGAACTGAAAGAAAATAATAAACAATTTCATCCCTTTACTTGTCTCTCTTACATTCCATCAGTCGGGTGGAAAGCTCTGTCCTAGACTGGCTGATTCCTTGCTTTCGTGAAATTTTTATGATAGTACAAACAGTCTGAAGTATGTTCGTGTGATAATTTCAGACACTGGTATGTGCTGTGCAGAAAATGCTGTAGAATTATGTGGTGAAGAGGAATGAGGGGTGAACCAGGGAGCTGATGAACCTTGAACTTGAGGTGGAATTAAAGTCACAGTCTGAATGACATGGAGCTGGCAATGGGACATTTGGAAGATTCCACTTTCTCTACCGAGGAGTACAATGAGTTCTGAGTTCAAGAGTTCATTTTTAAATGTGAGCTGATGACCAGGAGAAAGGATGATAGTCATGACAGTGACAATAAGACAGTGTTTGTGAGGTAGCTGGGTAGACATGTGTGTGTGTGTGTGTGTGTGTGTGTGTGTGTGTGTGTGTGTGTGTGTGTGTGTGTGCTGTGTCCATGTGCTTATGGTGCATTTTGTTTGCAGCATAAGTACTGAAGAATTATATAATACCTGTGTTGTAGATGCACTGAAATTTATTTCATAACCATGCAACAAATCAGTAACCTGGGATTCGGGATTCGATCCTGCTCTAAAGCTCATGGCCCTGAGCACATATTGTGACATGTTGTGTTAACTGGGGTTGGTGCTTTTTCAGCATCTACACCTTATAAAAAAATAAGACAGCAGAAATCTAGAGCCAATAAGATCCAGTTTCTCATCAACAAAGAACAGCTTAGGCTATGAAAACTAAACTGTGGACTACTCAAAACACTTAGTAACATACTTTTTTATTTATGTTGCATCAGAAATTATTTGTTCATGATACTTAAGCCTGTTTCAAAACACATAGAAGTGTCTTGAATTTTTCACCAGTCTGGGGACATTCTCATTTTCCTTCACTATGTTTTTATTCTTCACCTGCCTCTTCACTACAGTAAGATACTTTCATTGTCCAGTAAGTGCATGTAGCCAGAAGCTTACAATATGTAATCGTGATTTCCATATGTAAATGTGATTTCAATATGCAAATGTGATTTTGACTTTAAAGCTGCCTTTTTACTCTGAATTAGGATCAAGTACAATTCAAAATGTCAATAAAATTTATACCTACACTATAAAAATGAAAGTACACATTCAGTCTCTTTTTATGAGTCTAGCATATTGAGAATGAAAGTAATTGTGAGCACTAAATGATATGGACATATCTATACTTTAGAATTATCTAAATGTTTGCATTGTATTTTCTGAGAAAAGAATATAAAGGGGGAAAATAGTACCTTTGTATTTCAAATGAAAATAAAATGGTTTGCATTTATCAACAGACATAAATACAATGCAAGTGGAATGCTTTTATGTAATTAGAGAGTTCCAGAAAGCATTTGGAAGTAACTTATAAATCTACCATATGTTGACAGCACTTTAATAAATATCACCAGACTGGATAAAAATGTGGAGTCCAGTTACCTATTTGAGTTTTATATTATTTTCACTTAGAAGAAGTGAGAAAGGAAAACTCATTTATTACCATTTTATAAAAGTAGCTACTCAAAAAAAAAAAAAAAAAAAAAAAAAAAACACAAATGTCTACTCATCTGAGTTTAAAGACTTACAGTAAGCATTTGATTCAGTATTTGCTTTGGGTGCCATTAGTGTTCTCAAAGGAGAAGTTTCGAACAGGTGTCCCTATGGACAGAAGTTCATGAGGGATGGAGTTTCTCCGAAGACAGGGCATGCCTAGCATGGGAGTGAGTAGTCAGTCCCCCACTGGCAGCCCTGCCCCTTAGTCTTGTTGTACCTCCTGTTGTCTTGTCTGTCCATTGCTTTCCTCACAGACAGATAAAATGTACCAGTCACCTAAGCACTTCACAGATACATAAGATAAAACATCAGTGTTTAAGATTGCCATTCCTCCTAACTGTTAGTCTTACCAAATTAACAAAATAAAAATTATGCACTTTCAAAGCCTAAAAACATCATTTAAAATAAAACATTGGCAAATAAACTGTGGCAATCACCAAGTGTGGCAGCAGCAGACTTACCCTCGTATCTGATAGGAATAGAATTTGCTACATTGCTTTAAGCCAGTGGTTCTCAATCTACAGTTACAACCTCATTAGAGGACAAAAGATTCTTCCACAGGGGTCACCTAAGACCACCAGAAAACACAGACTTTCACTTTATGATTCCTAACAGTACCCCAGTTGAACTTATGAAGTAGTAAGAAAAATAATGTTATGGTTGGCATCACTACCACATGAGGAACTATAGAAAGACTCACAGTATTAGGAAGGTTGAGAGCCACTGCTCTAAACTATCAAGGTCATAAGAACATCCTTTGTCAATGTAGTTACGCAGGTTTACTTAGGAAAAATTGAGGAAAATATCCAAATGAAATACTCAAGAAGTCAAGGAGTTAATGTGTGTGTGTATGTGTGTGTGTGTGCTTATGTGCATGTGTGTGTGCACACATGTTCAAGTGCACACACATGAACACACACATACATACACACTTAACAAACAGGAAAGCACCCTAATTACTTCACAGATAAGGAATAGAGGAGCAAACAGATCATGGAATGCTGAGCAACCCTTAAAATATATGCTCAGTGATTTACTTAAAGGAATGGGCAAATATCAGTGTAATAAACAAAGCAAGGTGCAAAACTCCATGTATGTATAATATGAGTTCAGCTGTGGAAGGCAAAAGACAAAGAAATGCACAGGAAGTCATGCTAAGCTGTCATAATACTAACTTCTGTATTTCAATGACCTTTCCATTATAACTTTATTTTCTCTATCTGAATGTTCTTAGTGAAGTTGTAATAGTCTTAAGAATACAAAAATAGCAGAAATCCCAACAGACTTGGAGTGGAAAAAACTCAGTCATAAATTTTGACTCCAGTCTTACTCAGGAGTCTATTGTCCTTACTTTTTCTAAGACTTGACTTTTAAAATTTTTCTGACTAGGATATAAACCACAAAGTCTTGAATGTCACCCCCACCCCACTTCTAACATTGGGTTTATAAAAAAAATGACCTTACTTAATGATAATTGAATGTTCTTCTTTATGGCTAGATTATAGGTTTCTATTTCGGGGGTTATTTATCTATAACAATATCTAGTAGATGTTAATACTATCCTCCATTTACATAAAAATGGGCAAAAAGCTTAAGCATAAACAGACTGCTCATGAGTCCTTGACAAATCCCAGATCCAATTACTTAGGTTTTGCATTAACAAAAGCAGCTTTAAAAGACAGAGGTGGCTTATAGTAACATGACTCCCCTGTTACACATGCATACATGTATGAATGCATATGTGCCAAAGTATATATGGCATAATGTATAGTGCATTTTATACTCTTAGTATGTCATTAAAGTCTCTCTTCATTTTCCTTTATCTCCTTAAAAGCTGGAATAATAGAATTGTTTTTGAAAGGTGTTTAGACTCCAGAAATGGCAAAGCTGTCCTTCATTGCTGCTATAGAAGGATTTGGGGAGTCCTGAAGCATCTGGTACCATCTGTGGTTTTTCTTTCCCTGCAGAATCTAATTGAAAGGGAAGTGTTAGGGAAGAGATAATGGTGAGCCATTTTTCCCCCTTTGCTGCAAGCAAAAATGTTCCTTTAGGAAACTTCAAAAGTAATGCATGCTTGCTTGAGGAAGAAGACCGTGGGAGAAAGCTGTTGAGTAATAAGCCAGGGAGAAAAGAAAGCTGGCCTGGGAGATAAAGGATGTGCCCGTGAAAGGGGAGGACACGGGCTACCAGATACTGGTGAGGCTGCACAAATCAAAACCTAGACTCGCTTCATGATGGAAACCTAAGGTAATTAGAAAGTATGGTCTTTTCTCCAGCCTGTGAGATTTTATTTTTAAAATGCAAAGCATATTTGTAACTCTAAGACTGCAGTGGGAATTGGTAGAGCCTGACTATGGGTATAAAGATTTTGGATTTTGTTTTTATTTTTATTTTTTAATGTTTAGATGTGTTTTAGGGAATCTGTTAATGTGACTTTTAGAAAGTTATCATCATCGGCTTTCACTCCTTCTGTCACACTGACTGTTATGGGATATTAACCACATGAGAATTTATAATTGAAATAAACATTTAAGTAATGATCTAAAGCTCTTTCTACTTCTAATTGGATTTCTAAAGAAAATTGCCAAAGTTTTGCCTATAGATAAACCATTTGTAATTAGAGAGATTCTTAAAATAGTCATTGATATGGGAACAGCCACCTAATGAACTAAGGACTATCTCATGAGTAGGATAAGCATAGCTTCTAGGTCCAGAAGCCTGGTTTCTCAGGCTGTGTTTGATTACTGACTCACTGTGTTGCCTAAAGCAGCCCTTTTATTCACAGTAAGATCTTTTTTATCCGTTTAAAATAATAGGATGAGAAATCATTGTTTTGTAAATATCATACTAAATATGTTTCTCTAGAACTATGATAACATTGATTTTTGAAGGCCTTTGGGTATTATAAGGGATATGGTAGAAGGAATTGTCTTCTTAAACTTTATAACCCGTTTCATGCTATGAACATAATGACTGCATAAAATGTTGTTTCTTGTTATGTAATGCTAAAATAATAAAAATGTAAATATATTTAGAAATGAAAAAGATGTTGAAACTTTGACCATTCAGCAATACAGCTTGTGTTCTATAGACAAGAACCTGGCTAGTAATAACAGAATGGAGATATTAATAAAATAAGTACCTAAAGGGGAAAATGAATTGTTATAAATTCATTAGTCACACCCACTGTTTACTGATGAAATTTCCACAATCTTGACTCTTTTCATATCATAATTATCAGTAAAGATTACATTTTCTTATAAATGCATCTGCCATTATAATGATGAACTCAAAAAGAATTCTAGCAGCTGTGAAGTCAGGAATTTTATACCCAGCAAAACTGACTTTCTCATTAAAAAGGACACAAGTAGACTTATAAAGATGTAGAGATTCTACCAGAGAATATGCTTCAAACAACCTGTGTGTGTGTGTGTGTGTGTGTGTGTGTGTGTAATAAAATGTCTTTGAGTCATAGGATCCTAAACTGGATCCACTGATAGCAACAATCTATAAATTAGTGACTAGTAACTATATAAGTTGGGAGGGGTGAGCATAAATAAAAACTGAGTGTTCATAGAGGAGTGATTCTCCTCTAAAATTCATCTTGATGAATCAATTTATGTGAGTATACTAAATGCACAAAGAGACTCACTTTTCATGAGAAAAGTATATGGTAAGGGTGTTATGACTTTTTAATATAATTCTGAAATTTACTGAAATCTTTAGTATGAAGATATGAGGTACTTTATCTAAAGTTGTACAGATATGTATGTGTGTTTGTGTGTGTGTGTGTGTGTGTGTGTGTGTGTGTGTGTTTATCTTTAAAGAAACTCGAAATACAGATCTGAGGATATAAGGATCCTCTAATATGGTTCTGGCTTGAATTTGCAATATTCTAACCAGCACTTCTTGGAGCAATGACTAAAACTGGAAATTTAAAAGATTGGTGTAAAACAGCTCAATGAGCCAGGAGGCAGAACAGCTAACAAAGATAAACTATAGTGTCCAAAGACTCAGGGATCTAAGAAAAGAGGACAGAGATACAGATTTTCACTTTCCTTTAAGTCTAGGACATGTAGCAATCAAAGCTCATTAAGTTTGTTTAATTTGAGTTGAAATAACATTGAAAAGTGAAGCTAATCGATCACTTTCAAGGAAGGACTGAGAAGCAAATTATTATCTTGAAATCAGGTCAATAAGAGTAATTAATCAGTTTCTTTTTTTCTTTCCTATATCAAGTATGCCCTTGATAACCAAACAGTAGATGAGCATACTGTCTCTTAATGATACCTATTCATTAGTGAAAGTGAACCATGACAGTAGGAAATCACTCATTTTTATAACCCATGATACATAGCTACTGGTGTCTCCAGAATAGAATCAGCCACCAAGTTGCCTCATGATCAAGGAATCTATCAACTGCACTCTTGACCCCCAATCAGCCTCTGATTTGTCAGATTTCACCATGAATGAGCAACCAGAAAAACACAAATTGGGTCTCCTGAAACTCAAGTTGCCACTGTCCAGTCAAATCATAAGGAAAAAGAAGGAGCCAGTGATTTAGAAGAGACTTAGTGCAAGTTTGTTGCTGTTTAGTTTGGTTTTTTGGTTTTGTTTTTTTTATGGTTGTTGGTTGTCATTTTTTAGTGTGTCAGTGTTTAATAATCTGCCTGCTAAAGTAGAATTAGTTAGTAAAACTCTAAAGAAATAAGGACAGAAAATGGAAAACTAAGAATTTTTTGTGAAGAATAAGAAGGAATTGTGCTTGGGACAGGGCTGCTAGCAGTTCCTGGGAATTATTTTTTATCCCTGTTCTGAAAATTTTTTGTTAATTTTATGCTTACAAATCATGTTTATATGTATATGGCTAATTTGATGTACATAAATATCATTATATTTTAGATCTAAATATTAATCCAAATATGATGTGCTAATACTATGTATGTAACAAATAAGTACATGCATATATATATGTACACACACACACACATATAAATGCCAAATAATGACAGCCAAGATTATATACTAAGATTGTGTTTAGTTTTATAACACATTATCAAACCATCTTCCAAAGTATCTGTATACTTTAGAGGACCAATATCTATGAATACAGTTTGCTATCAAGGCCTTCAGTGTAGTCAGTTCTGTAGATCCAGGCCATTCTAATTGGTATGCATTGGTATCTTAGGTAGTTGTCCTAATTTCTATCCTCCTGATGCTGTGGGAAGTATCTTTTTTTATTTTCCTATTTCCTATATCACTCCTCTTTCTTCTCTGTTGGTGTTGTCTGTGAAGGTCTTTTGTCCCACCTGTGAAATTGGGATGTTTTGTTTTCCTATTGTGCCATTAATTGATCACAAAGAACTATAAAGTAACATGAAGTTGATTAGAGGTTCCTGTGGGGAGAGAGATAACAGATATTGAGAGATGAGTAATAGATACCAAAATATTGTTCAATGGAAAGAAATAAACATGCTATCATTGACTGCACCATGTTGCAATGAGAGGCTTGAGTGAATTGTGCATCTCAGAATGAATGGACCATGTATGTACAGAATGTGCAAAGGAAGACCTTAAAAGGTCCCCAACATGGGACATAAAATTTGAGGAGATGATCATGACCCCAGTTTTGTTTTTATATATTGTTTACTTGCATCTAACTATATTAGTGATGGAAACCATGTTGCTGTTTTTAAGTTTGCTGATTACATTGCTCTGAATCTACAGTGGTTGTTATAGCTCTTGTGGAAATAGTTTAATTTAAGAAAATATTTGAAGCTTGTATGACTAGTATTGTGCTAAAATAGAATTCATTTTACCTATGAACTGTCACAGATAGATAAAATAGCTACTTTACATGCAAATAGCCTTTTGAAAACCAGAAACTATTATATGCTGATTCGAAGTATTGTCTGCCTGAAGTGAGAAAAGGACTAATAAATGCTGTGTTGCAAACCAATAATTAGATTCTCATTGTGGAATAAAGTACTTATGGGGCTTTCCTTCTTGGCCCCATAAATCTGACAGTATCTTTTCATTCTAATGCAATTAAGTGATTTAGAGACATAACTTAACAATAAAATAAATGCCTGAGCCTCAATGGCCAGCACATAAAACCTGAGATTTCAGGGTGATGGTGTGCCATTCATTCAAGAAGCAGCACTCGCATTTGGCTTTAAATATAACAGCTTGTAGTTAAGCTACAAGTTCAGCATCACTAGGCTCTATGCTCTTGTCCTATTTGCTCACCTTAAAGATTGTTAATACCATTGCTGTCACTGCAGAAGCAGTGTGGTACCAGTGTGCTGAACAAACCATATTAAAGGATGCTTTCTAGCCAGGATATTTGCTTTGCTTGGTGGTATAACTAAGTCTCCCAATTGTGCACATCTCCAGCTGTGGTCTACATCTCAATCCAAGGGGAGAAAAGGGTGTTGAGAGGAATAATGAGCACCAAAATACAGTTTAGGGAAGGAAAAGGTGCCATATACTAACATACAGCAAAGGACAGTGAGAGATATGAGTGAATTGTACATCTCAGAATGATCAAAAGGGAGGATTTGGAAGGTTCATCATTACATGGCTTGTTAAAACAGAAATTTGGAGTCTTCCTTCTCACAGTTTCTGAGTTGACCTGGGTAGGATCTTGAAGTGTTCCTATCTTCCCAGTTTGCAGGTAAGGCCAGTGATGCTTTTCTTAGGACCACACATTGGCAGCCACTGACTTGGTACCATAAAACTCGCTGTCTTCAATTACTGTATGCTTTGTTCCAAAACACGCTAGGAAAATACTTATAAGATTTTGCCATGGTGCTAATTTATTAGGCCAAGAATTAAGAAAAGCACTTTTTCCCTAGAACATTGTTATAGGATTCTTTTCCTAACATCTGGGGAACAATACATCTATTAATAGAATATTAAACTGTTGGAGGTCTTATTTATGTTAGGAAGAAATACCATTTTCACAAATAAATTAGTGAACAGAAATCCTCTCAAAAATTCTAAAGAGTTCATGACACAAAGTTCTGTCATCATTAGTGTGTCTTGCATAGATTATTCATCTCAGGGTTTTGGTCATTTCCCCTCTAAGAGTGCTGGCTTAGAGTAACTAAATTCAATGCCTAAGTGACAGTGCCCTAAACTTATTTCATGTTATAATAGATGGGAATTCCAGCACCCATACCAAGCCATTCACTGGTGCAGTTGTTTAATATGGAAACCACTGACCTCTGAGACAGTATTTGCAATCCGATGGGTTTGGTCTGAAGTTTCTATTTTGTCAGTCTTTAGACATTGGATTTTTTCTGTCTTCCTTCCTTCCTCTGCTCCTGCCATCCCTCCATCCTTTTCTTCTTGTCTTTCATTTGAGCTAGCACTCAAACCCAGACTCTTCCGAGTGCTTAATCACTTAAAGGTATGGAGGCTGATTGTTGTGGGAAGGATAGACTTCAAGGCGCTGAGAGGTTCAGCAGAAAAGATGAATGTAGTGCATGTTTACTGATAGGTGTTGGCTTCCTCCAAAAACTGAAACTAAGATCCTCAAACACATGGGGAGACCCATGGCTCCAGTTATATATCTATCAGAGGATGGCATTGGCTGTCATCAATAGGAGAAGAAGCCCTTAGAACTATGAAGGCTTGTTTCTCCAGTATCAGGGAATTCCAAGGTGGTGAGGTGGGAGTGAGTGGGTGGGAGAGAGAGCATCCTCATAAAAGCAGGGTAGGAGGATGGGAAAGGGGAGAACTGGGAAAGGGGATAACATTTGAAATGTAAGTACATAAACTATCCAATAAATAAAAAAGATCCCTGGAAAATTTGGATGAAAGGGACAATTTTCTAGACGGATACCAGGTACCAAAGTTAAATTAGGATCAAATAAACCATCTAAATAGTCCCATAACCCCCAAAGAAATAGAAGCAGTCATCAAAAGTCTCTCAACCAAAAAATGCCCAGGACCAGATGGGTTGGTTCACTGCAGAATTCTACCAGACCTTTATAGAAGACCTAATACCAATACTCTCCCAACTATTCGACAAATTAGAAACAGAAGGAATACTATCCAACTCATTCTTCGAAGCCAAAATTACACTCATACTGAAACCACACAAAGACCCTACAAAGAAAGAGAACTTCAAATTAATTTCTCTTATGAATATAGACACAAAACTACTCAATAAATTCTCTATAACCGAATCAAAGAACATACCAAAATGGTCATTCATCATGACCAATTAGGGTATATCCCAGGGTTGCAGGGATGGCTCAATATATGAAAATCCATCAATGTTATCTACTATATATACAAACTGATAGGAAAAAAACACATTATCATCTCATTAGATGCTAAGAAAACATTGGACAAAATTTAAAACCCCTTCATGTTAAAAGTCTTGAAAAGATAAGGAATTCAAGGCTTATACTTAAACATAGTAAAAGCAATGTACAGAAAAACAGTAACCAACATCAAAGTAAGTGGAGAAAAGCTTAAAGCAACCCCTCTAAAATGAGGGACTAGATAAGGATGTCCACTCTCTCCTTACTTATTCAATATAGTACTCTAAGTCCTAGCCAGCGTATTTAGACAACAAAAGGAGGTCAAAGGAATACAAATTGGAAAGGAAGAAGTCAAAATAGCACTATTTGCAGATGATATGATAGTATACTTTAGTGATCCCTAAAACCCTACCAGAGAACTCCTACAGCTGATACACAACTTCAGAAAAGTGGCTGCATATAAAATTAACTCATACAAATTAGTAGGCTTCCTCTACTCAAAGGATAAGCAGGCTGAGAAAGAAATTAGGGGAAAGATACCCTTTACAATAGTCACAAATGATATAAAATACCTCGGTGTGACTCTAACTAAGCAAGTGAAGGACCTGTATGACAAAACTTCAAGTCTCTGAAGAAGGAAATTGAAGAAGATCTCAGAATATGGAAAAACCTCCATGTTCATGGATTGGCAAGATTAATATGGTAAAAATGGCCATCCTGCCAAAAGTAATCTACAGGTTCAGTGCAATCCTCATCAAAATTCCAACTCAATTTTTCATACATTTAGAAAAGGCAATTTGCAAATTCAGTTGGAATAACAAAAAGCACAGGATAGGAAAAACTCTTCTCAACAATAAAAGAACTTCTGGGGGAAGCATCATCTCTGACCTGAAGCTGTATTACAGAGCAATGGTGATTTTAAAAAAAATAAAAATGTATGGTATCAGTACACTAACAGGAAAGCAGATTAGTGGAATAGGCTTGAAGACTCAGAAATGAACCCACATCCCTATGGTCACTTGATCTTTGACAAATGAGCTAAAATCATACATTGTAAAAAAAGAGCATTTTCAACAAAAGATGCCGATGTTCCAACTTTTGGTCAGTATGTAGAAGAATGCAAACCAATCCATTCTTATTGCCCTGTACAAAGCTCAAGTCCAAATGGATCAAGGACTGCCACATAAAGCCAGACACACTCAAACTAATAGAAGAGAAAGTGGGGAAAGTCTCAAGCAAATGGACACTTGGGAAATTTTTCTGAACAGAACACCAATGGCTTATTCTCTAAGATCAAGAATAGACAAATGGAACCCCAAAAAATTGCAAAGCTTTTGTAAGGCAAAGGATACTGTCATTAGGACAAAATGCAGCCAACATAATAGGAATTTTTTTTTACCAATCCTTTATCAGATATAGGGCTAATATCCAATATATACAAAGAAAGAAAGAAGTTAGACTACAGAAATTCAAATAACCCTATTAAAAATGGGGTGTAGAGCTAAACAAAGAATTCTCAATGGAGAAATATCGACTGGATGAGAAGCACATAAAGAAATGTTCAACATCCCTAGTCAGCATGGAAATGCAAATCAAAACAACCCCGAGATTTCACCTCACACTAGTCAAAATGGCTATAATCAATAACTCAGGGATAGCAGATGCTGTGGAGAGAATTTTGAGAAAGCAACACTCCTTCATTGTTGGTGGGATTGCAAGCTTGTAAAACAACTCTGGAAAACAGTCTGGAGCTTCCTCAGAAAATTGGATATATAGTACTACCTGAGGACCCAGCTATACCACTCTTGGGCATATACCCAAAAGAAGCTCCAATGTCTAACAAGGACACATGCACAACCATGTTCGCAGTAGCCTTATTTATAATAGCCAGAAGCTGTAAAGAACCCAAATGTCCTTCAACAGAGGAATGGGTACAGAAACTGTGGTACATTTATACAATGGAGTACTACTCAGCTATTAGAAACAGTAACTTCATGAAATTCCTAGGCAAATGGATGGAACTAGATGCTATCATTCTGAGTAAGGTAACCCAGTCACAAAATAACTCACATGGTATGCACTCACTGGTAAGTAAATATTATCCCAAAAGCTCTGATTACCCAAAATACAATTTATAGACCACATGAATCTCAAGAAAAAGAATAGCAGATTCTTCAGTCTTTTATAGATGGGATAACAAAAATATCCACGGGAGGAAATATGAATACAAAGTGTGGAGCAGAGACTGAAGGAAAGGCCATCTAGAGACTGCCCCACCTGGAGATCCAACCCATATACAGCCACCAAACCCAGACACTACTGCTGATGCCAAAAAAATACATGCTGATAGGAGCCTGAAAATAGCTTTTCCCTGGGAGGCTCTGCCAGATCATGACAAATGCAGAGGTAGATGCTCATAGCCAACCATTGAACTGTGAACGGGGTCCTCAATAGAGGAGTTAGAGAAAGGATTGAAGAAGCTCAAGGGGTTTGCAACCCCATAAGAACAGCAATACCAGAGCTCCCCGGTACTAAACCGCTATCTAAAGAGTAGAAATGAATGGACCAGCGGCTCCAGCTGCATCACTGGGAAGAGAAACCCTTGATCCTGCCAATGCTAGCTGCCCCAGTATAGGGGAATGTTGGGGGGAAGGGGGTAAGAGGATGAGGAACACCTTCATAAAAGTAGGGAAGGGAAATGAGATAGGGGGTTTATGTAGGGGAAACCGGAAAAGGGAATAACATTTGAAATGAAAAGAAATGTAAATAAAATATATCCAATAAAAGTAAAATGGAAAAAAAAAAGATCCTCACACACACAAAAATTATAACTTTTTCTATGGTTTTTAATAGAGTTGTCATTCTTTAAATCTGTGATACATTTATCAGCTGTCTGTGTTAAAAACCAAGGATGAGACTGCCTAGTTACTCCAAGAGGTATTCAATGTTTGTCTTCATTTTCTTTTGAAGAAGAAATGGAAGTGGTTCCTTGATCCTTTCCTGTGCAGCATAAAACAGTGCACACACTGCTTCCTGGGCTTTTTTTTTTTTTTTTTTTCTGTGTTCCTGTGAATCACTGACCTCAGCTGTCCTGTTTACTTTGATATTCCACATGTCTCATGCAGCCTGCAAGGCAGCTCTTAGGCACTCAATAAATATTTGCTGAGTAAATGAATTGACATTTTTAAAAGGTCAGAGTTGTAAAAGAGGCTCCTTTCTGAAAGTTTATAATTTGGAAAATATAAATTATGTTGAAATGGTGTGTGATCATTTGAAAGAGCATTCCAGAAAAACAAAACAAAATTCTCAGTAGGTGCGTGAGTGGCTGCCGAAGACAAGGAATTGTGTTTCCTTGGGTCTTTATGCACTTTTGTTTGTTAAGGAGGAACGGTCTTTGTAAATGCTGATATTTTTGAAATCTTCATACTAAGAAACCCATTGAACTAGAGGTTATTTTGTGCTGGGTGGGGATGGTTGCTTTTAATTCAGGTCACTGTCGCACTGAACCATGTAGAATATCTTCAGATCATAGTGCCAGTTTATTAAATGTATTTTCAGGGTTACCATAAAATAAAATATGTCAAAATATCATAAGATCTTTTCATCTAAATAAGAAAATTTACAGTGTTTTTCAAATAAGCTAACTTCATTCCGGGGCTGGCAAAGTTCGTACATACTTTTTGCCTGTGCACTTTAACCCTGTGTGAGCACTTTGACCTTGTGTGAGCACTTTGACTTTGTGTGAGCACTTTGACCTTGAAAATACAGTGAGGAGATGAGTGGTTGAAAGTCCTCTCACCGGGAATCAGAAAGTCCCAAGAAAATAGTTCTGTTGGCAAAGTACATGCATATAGGTATCTATGGAGACTTTCATTCTACCGCCATTTTTATAATCTAAGCAGTCAGTACCTAATTATGAATTACTGGCAGATAAGCTACCTAATCCCTGTTGCAGAAGTTCCTTTACTGCTCTGCCATGTTGGAATTGTTAACTAATATGAGAGAATTGAAGGTATAGCTCAATGGTACATCTCTTGCCTAGCATGCACAAGGCCTGTACTTGAACCTTGTGCTTACAGTAGAGAGGAGGGTGTTAGAGAAATCTATCTGTGGACTCAAAACCATGGGCGTGACTCTAAACAAAGTCAACGTCAGACTTCTTCTTGCCAAGGAGACTAAGGTTGGCTTATACATTTTAAAAAATTATAAGAGAAAATAAACAAGAGAGAGTGAGACCTTGTGAAGGCCAAAGCCTAAAAGATTTACCATGTGAACCTAGATGGAAAATGTTTGAAAATCTGAGGGAACAGTGGTAAGTGACGTTGATGGGGGTGAATTTGAAGCATAAAGCAGAGTACATGTGGAATGGTGCCACTGCAAAATATATTCAGGAGGCTTCAGAATGTTTGCATCAGGAATATGAATATAAATAAAAATAGTGTATTAATATACTATATGTTTGAGTCTCCTTAATTTTATGATTTCTTTCAACAATTAAAGTATATTCATTCTGTAATGGAAAATTACATTTTTAATTTGGTGTAGAGGAAAAAGGAACTTATCTAAGTTGTAAGTGACAACTCACATTTCTTCATTTCTGGAATTGAGAAGTGAGACTGAGAGGGGTAACTTAATTAGCATAGACGAATACAAATATATGACAAAAATGGCTGCCCTACTGCCAGATTCCCTTTGTAGTAGCCTTGCCATTTGATAAATTAAAATATTCATCCATCTTCTGTATAAAATTGTAAACGCAATGCCCAAAAGCAGTCAACAGGCATTGCATATTGTGTATTATGAATTAAAACAAACCACAGGACTATAATGATGAGCTATAACCAGACAGGAGGATCTGTGCTTGGGAAGGATGAAAAATGAGTAGCTTAATGCTGTGCATTTTAAGAAGGGATTGTAGCCAGGGAGATGATTCATTTGGTAAAGCATTGTGGGCACAACCATGAGGCCCTGAGCTATAGTTCTCAGAACTCAGGTGAAAATTTGGGCAGGACAGCACACTCCTCCGGTTCCAGTGCTGGGAAGGGAACTTGCTGTCCAGCCAGCCTAGACAAGCTGCTAAGCCAGACTCCATGCCACCCCCCCCTTCCAAATGAGGTAGGAAGCAGCTGAAGAAGACACCAACCTTGACCTATATACACAATATACATGTCTGACTCTATTTGCATGGGCATAATACACCTTTCCATAGAAACACAAATCAAGCAAAATCTATATGTGCACAGATATTTAGCTTAAGAAATGTCACTGTTACTACGATTAACAGTGATTTGTTGTCTTTTATGCCTACAAAATTAATAGTTCAAATTTCAGCATGAGCTCAGAACCTGACATGTCTGAAGCATATGCCCTTCAGTATAAAAAAGACACAAAAGAGGCACCTGACTTATCCCTAGGCACACTTACAGGCAACTATTCACAGAAGAGCAAATAAATACACTGCCACATGAGAAGTCTTTATTGTAATGAACTGATAGTTAACTGCAGAAAGAATGTGAAGGGCCATAGGAAACAGACAGCAAAGCTCAGCAGTTTTTGGACCATTTAGTGTGTGTACAAAAAGCCTAAAACCCTTCTATTATGCCTGAGGGAACCACTATCAGACAGCAAAGGAAGATGATGGTAACTATTACTGCTCTTTATAAAGCTCCCGTGCATTTAATCACAACCATTGTGTGATGTGAGGAAATGATTCCCCATCCACATACTTAGAAACTGAGGCATCAAAGGGTTTAGATGCACATTAAGGCTACTACAGACCACTCAGGTGAGAAGCTGGTCCAGACTTAGGGTCTAAAGAGGACTGTGGTGGTGAGTCACCCAGCCGGGATCACTGCATGTCTCATTAAATCAAGGGAAGCAGATAGACTGGCTTTTAAAAATGATATAAATAAAACAGTGAGGTTCAGTTAACTGGAAACATTCACTGGCATGGAATGCTTCATAACTCAAAAGTGTCAGGGACTGCAGAGATGAGTTTCTTGGTTTTCAATCTCATTTTATCAAATAAGTATTTACAAGCCCATACATATATATACATACATATATATATATTCGTTTGTAGTGTCTATTGTAAAAGCACTGGCAAATAGACCAGTTAGCATTTTCATGCTAATGCATCAGGTAATACTCTCTATAGGGTGGATTCCACACAAACATATTAGAAGTTATCACTAGATAAAATATGAAGTTTTATTGCTCTCTGTTGTTGTAGAAGGCATTACATTTTTTTTTTGAACAACGGTGTTTTCTTTTTGTATAAAATACACATTTTAAGTATGCCAGAAACTATTTGGCATACTTGAAAAATATTAAGTGCAATTGCTTGTACACAGTTTATTTTCCCAAACATGCTGGTGATTTGCCCATCTTTGGAACCTCGGTCGAGACGGAAGGAGCTACTTGACAGCCCATCTTCAGGAGCTGCATAATGTCTTTGCTTCTAGTGCCAATGGTTATTGTTCTTTTTGTTGTGTATTATTTATTGCTATTGAAAAGATTGGGGGGGGGCTGAAAGTCTAAGAATGCAATGTAAAGTTCACGCAGTGCTGCTGAAACCTGCAGAGTTCTTTTGCCTTTTCTATGCATTTGCAGGTTCTGTGTTGAATATGAATTTGAAGGACAGATAACATTCATCATACGGCTTCTTTCCAGGTCTCATGTTAGGAAAACGTTTCTTTAAAGGACCCTAATTGAGGTCAGTGAGATACCTCTGGGTAAAAGTTCTTGCCACACATCTTGAGAAACAGAGTTTAATCTTCAGAACCCACATAAAGGTGAAAGAGGAGAGCTCATCATGCATACTCATATACATGTATCACGCATACACACATACATACAAACACACACACAAACACACACACACTAAATTTAAAAAACTAAATTATTTCTCAAGATTTCACTTCTATCATATAGCCAAGAATTTTTTTGGTATTTCCATCAATGTATATTTGACTATTATAACTCAGGAAAGGCCCATTATAATTAGAACAGCAGGCTTCCTTTCTCCTTGTCTGCTCTCAATCCTGATGAACCAAACATCTACTTGCTATTACTAGGAGACATTGAGGTAGAAAGTGAACTTCCAAGACCACTAACATCTTCCTTTAACCATTCATTGACTTCACGGTCTTGATTAAAGGACATTGACTTGTTGTACCTAATATGTTCCTTTCAATGTGTTACTCATATTCTCTACATGTTCCATAGCATGAACTTTATGTGCCTTCCCTCCACTGCTGCCCTATCTCCTGTCCTCCACATAAACCCAAAGATGTGTGCCAACAAGTACATATTTACCCCAGGTGGTGCAGCTACCCATATATTAAATCCTACTTTATACATACACACACACACACACACACACACACACACACACACACACACACACACACATACACACATGTAGGTTGTCCTGAAGCTGTTTGTATTTTAATGTTAATTCCACTTCCCCAAGAAGGGCTGCCTAGTCAAATAACTCCAACTGAACCTTCCCATTTTAATTAGTAAAATAAAGGAAAGCCAGTGACTATTAGGGGCAAGGGAAGTAGAGAGGGTGGAGGAGGTCAGAAGAGGTCAGACAACAGAAGGGGAAAATCATGGTAACATGGAGCTTCCCAAGGACCAGTTGGACCCAGGTGATATTTATTGGTGTTAAAAAGCTATGAACATTAAGGATTTTATAGGTCTAACATCTTTGTATCTTTGTCTCTTTGATGTAATCTTGCTGTGCAGAGCATTTGTGGATTGAGAGTTGAACATATAAACCTGTATGAAAAGCTATCAGGCTGTAGAGTTGTGTCTGTGTGGGATTTGGGGGTACAGAAATACCCCAGGACAGAGGCGGAGAACAGGTGGTAATAAACTGCCAAGGGAAGGGAGTTGAGCGATGAGTTGGGCTGGTGGTGGCTCAGACTGAGCACCAAAGGAGCACTCGGCTCTGAACTAAAACCAGGCCTGAGCGAGACCTCAGGACCAGTAAAGAGATAAACCATGTTATATTTTTTATTATTTACTACAACATACACGCACACACATACTCACACAAACATACACACACACACACACACACACACACACACACACACACATGTAAACATCTAGTCATTAAAAGTCCCCAACCCTCTTTAATTTCCGTAGTCTGTACCATTTCATTGATTCTTGTCCTATATTTGGGCTTGCAGTAAGTCTTATGATGTATACCAAATCATGCTTACATGAGTTTGTTTAAATCCTCATCGGGCTAACCTCTCTGCTTTTGAATTTCATAGAAAGGAGGATCTTGTTTTGTTTTTAAACTATCTCTCTTAACATTCCTCACCCCATCAGTAGCCAGGGGTATGTGCCTAGTGTATCTCAAAACCATGTCCTATTCAATAACAACAAAACCAGAAAACCCTCACAAGTTGTTCTCCACTGTCCTCATTTTACAACAAAACAAGGAAAGAGCAGCAAACCAGCTCCTCCTCATTCTGATTGAATGGGGACTAGCAAAATCTGAATTACAGCCCAGTTCAGCCTGTTTATTACCGGGCAACCTTGACATGGGACACTCAGGACACGAACAGGACACGTTCCAGGAGAAGGCAGGAGGGGTACTGCCCGGTGGTGCAGCGGAAGCTTGCCTGCCCTTGAACAGAAGCTAGAATTCTTACCAATACTTCACCTCTTTTTCACCTTGCCCCCCAGACTTTCAGTTCTCCCCCACTTAAATGCTAGGCAATGAAATCATCCTCTCTCAGGGAAAAAAAAAATCAATATCAAATGCAATTTTATTCATTTATCAACATTTATTCATTTTGACTACAGGAAAAATATAAAAGCAATCTCTCTTTTTAAAACTTCACTAGCTATTAAATATTTTATGAAAAGTAAATATTTTTTTAGATTCGGTTAAGGAAATTGCTCACTGGTAGAGTGTTTTCCTACCACACACAATGCCTTGGATTTGGTCCCCAGTACAAATGTAATCTGAATGGTGGGCAAACCTAAAATGCCTATTCACGAAAGTATCTGCATTTGTATTTATAAATTAAAATCTGAGATTTCTTACCTCACTTGAAGCTTTGTACCTTCATACACAACGAACATGAAGTCTAAGGGATTCTAACGGATTCTCTTTGGCTAGGACCCATGGGTATCGGCAGAATAGCATACACAGCATTTTTATGAAAAGTTGCAGTGTATTAATGCTTTAATTTTTAGGAAAATGAATAACACTCTCTTCACCTAATTATTTTAGGGTTAAAAGTTGGATTGTTGCATAGGAAAAACATCACAGGGAAGTGTAACAGAAAAGTTGACAAAGGCAGTTATGATGTTTAAGCAGAATCATAATAAACTTCAATAAATACACTCAAGTCTTTAGTTTAAGAAAAAAGTCTTCCAGCTTTAGGTTTTGGTCAACTGAAGGAAAGGCACAGAATGAGAAACACATGGTGGGATACATGAGGCACAGTCCCTCTGGTCAAAATAGTTGCATGAGGGTTAGAGAGGTGGTTAAGTAGATAAGCCATTCACAACACATGTATACCAAGCAAGTGTAGCCTGGAGTTCAGTTTCCCTGCACTCACAGAAAAGCTAGACAGATGGAGTGGCCTCCTTGTTATCTCAGAGCCCATGAGGCAAATATAGGGGATTCCCAGACAACATGACAAGCTAGACATTCTGAATTGGTAAGACTTAGCCACATAAATAAATTGAAGAGCAATACTGGCTACATTATCAGGTAAGGGCCCTTGTCCCCAAGCTTGAATTTCTGAGTTTAGTCTCTGAAATCTACAAGGTATAGCAACACCCTCTTCTGGCCTGCATATGCACAGCCATACACACCCACATGTGTCACACGCCCACGCTTCCCGCCAATAGGAACAGGCGTGCAACAACCGGATTCTTCTGTGGACAACCTTTATTGTACAGCACTCTGAGCAGGGGACTTCTTGAGCAGGAAACTTCTCTCTGAGCCGGGGACTCCCTACCGGGGTCTGCTGTATAGGCAACCTCTCACGTGCAGTCTCCCACGTGCGATCTCTCTGCCCAGTCTCTCTCCACGCGGGATCTCCCGCAATCTCTCCTATCGGGTCTCTCTCCACGTGGTATCTCTCTGCCATCTCTCCACTATCTCCCTCTCCACGTGGGGGAGAAATGCACTGCTATATATGCCCAAGAGACTTGTGTTGCTACCTGATTGGTGCATCCTCCTGTAGCTCAATCACGTGCCCCGAGAGTGGGCTGTGACTTATGTTGTTGCCAAGCAACACGAGGGGAAAGGTTTTTGTAGTCTGAACAATGGGCAAGAAGCTGGCGTCATCTATTGGCGCCAACGACTTCCTACACACATGTGCACAGACACATATGTGAACATGCATACAAACATGCACATGATGTAAAAACAAAAGAATGGCACCAATCAGAGATGTCAGGAGATGCTGCAGGATGATATAATTGTGAGCAAGCCAGCATTTAAACTGGATAGAACGTCTTTGCCTATATGGAGGTCAATAACTTCTGATGACATTGAGTTTTAAGTTCTGCTAACCTTGCTCTCCTATACATCTTGATTGTAATATTTAAACCTTTCAAAATGTAACCCTAAGTAAAATAAAAAAAGCAAACAAACTTGGGTGTCTTGGTAGTGTATGTTGGTTTAGGGACTGATTTGGGCTGGTTTTATGTGCAAGTTAATCACCTCATTGAATAGTGTATCAGCTCACTTATTTTCTGCAAGGTATTTATCATAAATGGGATGACACCTTTCACCGATGGCTGTACATCATGAAAATGAGTACTAGGTAAACTCTGTGGATCCTAATGGAGAATTGGTGCTTGATCTATTGACAGTGAAGTTCCCAGTGTGGGAATTTTAAGAAAGGCTTTGGTATCGAGTGTGCACTTCAGACTGCAGCATGTTGGGGTGAGAGTGTTCCTTTCTGCAGCCATCTGTTCTTGTTTATATCTTCTTCCCTTTCTCTTTGCTCTGGGGTGTATATTCCTCTTGTACAGTTCTTCGGGGAACTGTAAACAAGGATGACAAGGAAAGCAATACATCTTGCTTACAGCCTTGTCTGATCCTATTGGGAAGGCTAGATACAGTAAAGAGATTAATGTTTTACTTGATAGGGTTTAACTTTTGAATTTTTGAAACATTGAGCCGAAACTCAACGAGGCTATGGTGATGTTACTTAAACATAATGAAAAGATCCCGTTTTGATGTGTTTGTTCTGAGACTCTTAGCTGTGGTCCATTAAAGTTCTTATTTAAAGATGTTTGCAGGTTACACGCATGAAAGGTTACTTGAGAAGCTGTTTCATGCCCTTCTTTCAGCAAATTCTATTAGTTTTGACTTTTGCCATGAAGGTAGTCAGAAGCTTTGTAACAGAAAATGTTTTGGAAAACTCTTGTTGGGTCATAAAACGTCTCCAACTGATGGATAGTTATTAAAAGAACTGTTCTCTTTTAGTGGCCTTTAGAAAAGTAATGGGGGAGGGAATAGAAAGTCCTCGGCTATAAGCAGGGTTACATTTTATGAGCTCTCATCATGCCCTTACAGTTTAAATCTTCCCTGACAAGTTTAGTGCCAACAAGCCTTGGAATCCAAGATTGATTCAGAATTGGATGATACGTTCTCAGAACCTGTTTTTAAAAATTGACATTGTGTCTTTTTTTTTTTCCTTTTGGATTTACACACGTGTACATATGGTCAGATCTCATTTTGTGACTTCTGTGTAATAGTGTTTCCCAATGATAAAGCAAAAACAAAAGTAGTCAGCCAATTGTCTTGATTATACTGGAGAAACCAAGCCAGACTGTTCCCCCCTCCCAATCTGACACAACAAACAGGATCAGCCCTGGACCCCGGGCACCTGCAACCAGCCCTATTCCTGCCATTATGCTGTGCCCCTTGAAGGGACACCAAAGTTCCTTCTACCATGCTTTTGAAATAATGTGATGTTCAGCACATCATCCAAGATGGACCACTTAAAGCTTAATTGCCCTTTAGACTGATTTGTGGTGTGTCTCCTTCACTCTCTTAACAGTGTTAATTTTATAAGCCAGTTTTATTACGAGCACATCACGGCACATCTGAAAAATGCTCTCTTTCAGAGTCTGATTCTGCTTCCAAGTACCTTTTCTTTGAAAAGCAGAAGGAGGACTAGAGAGATGAATCAGCAAAAAGAGCTCTGGTTATTCTTGTGGAGGATCAGGGCTTGATTCCCAGCACCCACATAGCAACCCACAATTGTCTGTAATTCCAATTCCAGGGGCTCTGACACCTTCTAACTTCCAACAGCACTGCCCACATGTGATACACCTACCAAATACAAACTAAACACCTGTGCACAAGAAAATAAAATTTAAATTAAAAAAAATTTAAGTCGTAGCAAATAACAGTGAGAGTTGAAATTATTACTTATTCCTTAAAGCATCAACGGGATGATTAATGTTTATCTACAAAACTGTTTTATAATTTTCCTTTCATGACATCTAGGCTTAAGACTCTAGAATTCCTGAGATGACAGTAACATACCATACGGGCAGAATTCATTGAGCCCCATTGCAAGCACTGTGCCTCAGGCATTAAATCAACCTTTGGTTTCTCCATTTGCTTATTAAATGGGCAATTTTTAGAATTCCAGCTCCTGTGTTGCTGGGGTGGTGTTGTGTATAGGTGTGTCGTGATTTACCCCATGCTTTTTTTTTTTTTTTATGTCGATTCGATTATCTTGTGGGGTTGTCAAAATAACAAATGAAAAAGCAAATAAGTCATCATGACATGGCAAACAGTGGTCCGGGAAGCACAGAAGGCAATGTAAACGCTAAAGGAAGATGAGCAATTTTGGTAGGGGATGCTTAGAAGAACTCTCTTGAGAAGGATATTTAAACAGATTCCCAAAGATGAGAGCAAGCTGAGCTGGCAGGGAGCAGACACCATGAAGGTCAGATTCTGAGCTGGCAAGTCAATGCTTCCTTATCCACTGAGAATAATACTTTCTGCCTTCCTCCATACTGGCCGTATGAGTCCTTTGCTGATATCAACACATTGAAATGCAGAATGCTCCATCTTGACTGACTATAAAACAAGGGGTGAAGGAAAAGTTGAAATCTCTTTTACTTTCGGGAAGAAAGGAAAATTATCAGGTGACACGAAAGTAAAAGAAAACATTTAGCAATCCATCCCAGGCCTTTGCAAATACTGCAGTGTGTGATGCAGGCTTGTCAGAGTTGGCATCTGTGGACCGCAAAGGTCTTGGGGGTGAGAATTGGCTTGAGCCTTGGAGAATGAATTGATTTGATGGGCTCAAAAGATGCAGTGAAATGAGGGACCTGCCTAAATAAAGATGCTCACAATGTCACACCTTGAACAAAATTTGAGACTATGAAGTCAAACAGCCAGAGCAACCTTTGAGTGAACAAACATGACACACAGGCCTGATTCACTCACTGGCATCATTAAAAAGATTAGTAAAGCAGCCAAATCATTGATTTCTTGAACAAAAATATTAGAAAATTACACAGTTTACTGGACAGGAGAAAGCCTGAAGGCTGAGGTAGGAAGACGTTTTTTAATTGTCGATTTTGTTTTACCTGGTGGTGAGAACATAGACGGTGCTCATCTTCCAGGGAACTGTGCACAGGACACTTCAGAACTGACCCTGGTTCTCCCTCTGGTGACTGAGGTTAATAAGTCAAATCACAAGTCCAAGGAACTCAATAAATATCATCAGTGATGGAATTAGGGAAGTTTATCTGGGATATTCAATTATTAACTCAGTGTGGGACAGATGAAGTTTCAGAAAACAGCAAGATACCCACCTCATGATGTGTTCTAATGAGTCAAAGAAAAGAACAGGAAGAGCGTGATCGTGTGGTCTGAACTGGGGATACAGCTCTTTCTGCTCATAATTGAACTATAGAGGGGAGGAAGCAGAGTTATTAGAAGAGGCAGCCTCTCTCCTTGAGGATATATGCTATTCCGATCATCAAAAGTACACCTAATTTATAGAGTGAGTGTTGTTTAATCTAAGGCTTGTAAATATAATAACTTGTTTATGTCTTTCCACAGCTTTCCAAAAGCAAATGCTGCTGTTATCTGCACTTTCTAGGCAAGAAATCTTGGGCTCAGAGAGATTAAGCAGTGGGGCCAAGACGAATGAACTTGAAGCAGTACAGCAGAGATTCCAACACAGGCATTTGTGCCTTCAAAGCCTGAGCCTTTAGCTCACACGCCATATGCTTATATCCAAGATGGTGATTTAATTGCATAGTTTGACTTCTGTCTTATGTAACTATGTTGTAAAGGAGTTAATTAACAGTTTTAAAAGTTGGGTGAAGACCAGAAAGTCCACAGATGGCCGGGCAGTGGTAGCATAAATCCTTACCATAGAAGACAGCTTGGGATTTTTAGGTGAAAACAAAGAATGGGGAGGAAGAATGAATCCATGGATGTGTTTTATTATTGTCATTCCCTTCTTTCCATGCACCGTTATTGCTAGAAATTGTCTTTTTTGATGACAGTAGATAATTTGTGGCGGAAATGACCTCTGATATTTTTTTCCCTTATGCTACAAATGTATGTGCCTTTATTTGTATACAGTGTATCAGTTTACCTCAGTTGATTGCCAGGGTTTTCATTTGAAGCTCATTTCTTTCTAATGTCCATTATTAAATGAGACCTAAATTGGAAAAGAATAGAATGTATATGGTGATCTTCATGTTAGCATTACTGGGTCGCTGTCTCTTGTGGAGCCCAAGTCTTTGGGAGGCTCAGGTCTTGGAATAGAAATTGTGAGGAGCCATTCTCTCTGGATAAAATACAGAGGACTTCCTCGACAAGCCCTGTGGCCAGTGCTCCCACATTGGTAGAGGAAGGACCTTAGCATCATCCTTTATTCTGTTTGTCCAGGATTTCAGTGTTTGAGGAGAAAGTAGAAGGGAACAGTGAACCAGACTAAATCATACCCTTTGACGGTGAGAGGACAAAGTACCAGTCTGGTGCCATACCTACTTCAGGGAAGGTTGGTGTCTGTCCTTCTTTGAGTGACCCTGCCAGTACTTTGATTTCAACTACTGGCTGAACATATCTGGTCACTCTTCCTAAAAGCACAGTTCAGCCCAGTGGAATTTTATTCCAAACATTTCACTGTTCTAACTTAACAACAACAAATCCTTACTCGAACATTTATGATTATTCCTGATTTTGACCTAGACCGTGGGCACCACCCTATCTGCCCATGTGTTCATTTGGTCCAACAAGCCACTTTATCCTGCAAGTTCCTTTTGCATTCATCTGTGTGGGGAAGAGCATGCCTACTCCTGACACCTCTCTCTATCCTTTTCTTAGCCCCAGGCCTATGCTGTAGCCATTCAATTAAAGATTGTCTCTACAATAGAATCTTGCTAAACCCTTGTTATCTGTGTTCTACATATTCATATGAATCTTTCTATTTCACCCTGGACAGAGTCTGTACCCAACTAAACTGTTACCTAGTTCATTTAATATCAGAAAGTTAAAACTTCAAGGGCTTGATCCTGTATATACTATCTCTTTCTAAAACTGTTTTTCTCTATGCCCCACTAAGTAAATATACCTAGGATAAACCTCCTACTTTTCAAGCTAAGAAATGTGCAAAAACAGTGAGTTCATCTCCTGGAAAAATTGTAGACATTACCTGGATTGTCTATGATGCTTTCAAATGTCTGCAACAGCAGACTCAGACCAGAAATTAAGACCTAGGAAGTTAAGACCCACATGTCTGAATTTTGCTACTTTATTCCTCAGTGTACCAAGGCATAACCAAAGTTGAACATAAAAAGCCCACAGTGCAGTGGTCCCTGGACCAGTTCATGATCTACTACTTGTTTCAGGCAGAGTTGCAAAGTAAAGTACTAAGTATGGATAACAGTGGAGAACATTAATGTCTTATTTGCAACAGTAGCTTACATAATTGTTTAACTTTTCAGATATTTCGAAAGAAAGCAGTGGAACTTGGGGTAAAATTGCTACCTGCATTTCATACTCCTTCTGGAATACCTTGGGCATTGCTGAATATGAAAAGGTAAAAGTCTTCATTTTCAACAACGTACTTTAAGGTGGAATATCTCGTGAGATGGTTAATCACATGTACGATGCTGACAGTAGACCTCAACGGAGTGTCTTAGATCTGTGTTGGCCCTTCATTGTCCTGTGGTCTCAGATGGAATGCTGCTGTGAGCTAACATGGTCCTAACAGAATCGTGCGAAGCAGATTTGAGCTGAAGTTTTCTCTGTTTAATAGTGCTCTTGTATTGCTGGTACTATCCCACTCCCTAAATACCAAGAGCAGGCTCATCTTTTTAGTTATTAGAAAAGCATTTTAAGCGTATTCCTAGGGTTGCTTACTCTGGTAGTTGTTTAATCCACTGGAGGTGGAGATGTTGCAGAGTAATAACTATTAGACTAATCAAACTTAATTTTTTGCAAAATGCCGGTGTACCTGAATATCTGAGGTTGGGAGCTGCCAAGACAAGTAGTAAAGAGCAAATGGGCCTGGTCCATTGACATATCAACCAGCCCCTTTGCATGGAGAAGACTGGTCAGCTAAGACCTTAAGGATGGTGTCTCAAGTGATAACAAATAAAAAAAATAACTGGCCAAATACTTTGTAGTGCTCCCCAAGGGAGTGAGTTGAGTTTTCGTTGCAGTTTTAGTATTTCATTAACTAAGTAATTGTGTTTTAAGCGTTCCCTCTTAGCATTTTTCTACCCATAAGTTTCTGGTAGCATACGGGCCTTTTGTGTGTAGTATATGATAATGATGACTGCTATCCTGGACAACAAAAAATGTGATAGGTTCTTTCCAGCTCTTCCGTGTATAATCCTCAGAAGACCTCACTATGGTCACCTCTGTTGACTTTTCACTTTGCTCATGGGGAACTAGAGTCACAGAAAGATTAGGAGTCTCTGGGGCCAGACAGTAATAAAGGGGAGTGCTAGCGTGTGTACCGAGATGTTTATGTGCACAGTGCTACAAGTCCACAGAAATGCTTGGTTTACCTTAGAAACACTACAGGAAGCCATGTGGTGGTCTGACCAAACTAGAACAAACAATTACTTACTTTAATGACATTTTTTATACCCAAGTGAGTCATGAAAGTAGTGATTGTTTTCTTTTTTTTTTCTTATAGTGAAAAATAAAACCTTCCAAGATTGTTTTGTTTTCATTTATAAATTTCCTATATAAACCTTGGAATTACATTTAACTTGTTGATAGGACAATCTGTGTGCCTATCTGTGGGGCAGGTTGGGCATGTTGAGACAAAAAGACAGGAAAGTCACACTATAAGGCTGTATTAAATTGAGCTAGTTTCTCTACCAAATAGTGTGATATCTCAGGATTTGTTTCCCCTGTCAGGGCTCCTGAGGCCCTATCTGTCAGCTTGTGTTATCTTTTTATGTTCTGTACTGCCTCTAAGGTTGGCCTGCAAGAGGGGGGTTGGGGGGATGCTTACCTCCCATATCCTCCGACTTCATATTTGTAGGCACCATTCTGACCAAGGTACTGTTTCCTTAGCTTTCATAAGATCTGGTCAGAAAAACACTCGACAGCTCAGGAATCTGATATAAGCATTAGCGGTTTGCTAACTGTTTACCAAGTGCATTTTCCCCAGTTTCTTCAAGGTTTTGTTTGGAGCAAAAAAAAAAAAAAAAAAAAAAAAAAACTTTTTCTCTAAAAATTTTCCAGAAACTGGAAGGCAAGCTAGTTTAGTAGTCTTCAGTGACCCTTCTCAGGTTAACAAACCAAGATTTTGATCAACCTAGACCATTTCTGATAAAGTGGACACTCCTTAGAAAACCAAATGGTCTTCAGTTTCCAGAACCCTAACTTGCCATTCAAGTGAGTACACCTTGGACCTGGAGGCAAGGTTTAAGCTCCTAGGGCAGACAATGGCTCTAATTTTTGCTCCAAGATTCACTGGAGCTAATGCTGAGGCTTTCTGCAGTTGAACAAAGAGTTCCAAAAACCAAGGAAAAAGATGGGCTTATTTCTTTGCATATGTTTAATTGGGTAGTATAATATTGGTTGTGATGTTTCTTGAAACAATTGTAAATATTACTATTAACTTTACTTGGTTTCATATTTTTGTGACTCATAGTGAAGTGAATGAAATCTTGAGTGTACTACAGAAATATTTTTTGGTACACAAAGGAATACTATTTAAATCTTGAATTTTCTTGTGTGTGTGTGTATGTATGTGTGTATGTGTGTATACTGGTCAAGAATTCTTTAACTGGGGCATTCAGATTTCTCATAAAAACATACTTATTTTGAATAATATTTTTAGGACATTGCTTCAAAAATTATAAAAACAACTGCATATGGCTTTTAAAAAAATGATTGTATTTATTTATATATTTCCAATGTCTTCATTTATAGTACAGGAAATTATGTAATCATCTGGCAGCTGATAGGAACATCTATTTGTTGTTGTTGGGTTTTTTTGGGGTTTTTTTTTTCTTTTTGAGTTTTTGCCAATTTAGATGAGTCTGGTTGCTGTTTCCACTATTAAATATTTTATCCACTCTAATTCCTGTTTACCAAACAGCAGTGACAGGCCGCACATTTACAAAATGGGTGTTGGCAGAATGATCGTAGGATTCTTGGTGCTCATCTGCCTAGTTAAGCCCATGAATTGAGCCCGGTCTCTTCCCACCTGAAAAGCTTGAGTTATCTTGAACTTTTTCCGATGGGGAGAAAGTGGCACTTGGAGTATGCCTATATCGTGTTTGCACAGTGCAGCTGCTGATATTCTACGAATGTGCTATTTCCTTTGAGTCTGTATTTTCACAGTGAGGCCTGAAGAAAGGGGGCTGCTGGCACAGAGCTTTTTCTAACCATTGAAGGCTGACACTAGTAAGTGTTTTAAAGGAGAAACGAGGAGGAATTAGGTCCAGCAAGGTACTATTTTCTCAGTTCTCTTCTCAAAACAAGAGAATGTTTGTAGACTTTGTACCTAAGGTAAGCAGGTGGGGAGATGGCTGGGGGCGGGGGCAGAGGTTGAGAATACTTTGTAGAATAGAATGGGCAGTTACTGCTGACTGGCTTTTAAACCCAGCACAGCTCTGTTAAAGGAAACACTGACTGGTGGATATGTTGTTATAATGTAGCACTTCCTTCTCAATTTTGAAAATAGGAATACTGTTCTTTGCCAACATTCACACAAAAAAAGGTAAACTTACTGCAATTACTGGTGCACATTTCTCCAATATCCAGGTTATCACCTAAAGATAAGTGGTTTCTTTGCTTCTCCTTTGCCAAAACAATAAGCATTTCTTTGTGTCTCTGTCGTAATGTTTAGTTCTAAGTCATGGGAAGATTTTCTACTTCTGTTCACTTGACTTGACTGAAGAGGTTGATAGGCAGACCCATCCCTCCAGGATCCACAGCCTGCTTGTTAAAGCAGAATATAAATTTTGTGTGGTGTCTGTAAGCTCACATTTGTAATTTACAAATATAGGATCATTTCGCCAAACAGAGATAACTGCTTACTGGGTTGAATTTAAAACAAGCAGCATTTTGAATTGGGAATATTTATATATATTTGGAGCCAAAATGCCAATAGGCCAAATTGGATTTATGTAAGTGGAAAAATATGTAGAGAACTTAATTTATTTATATGCTATCTTGGGAATTCTGTCCCAAACTCTATGGGGTGGAAGGGAGCTGGGTGCTTTTCTTGCACCTGTAACAAATTCTTAGTTTAAGAGCTATATTTTAAGTTGTGAGTTGGTTGGAATTGTGATTTCAGAGCTAGTTGTCACTAGATAGTTTAAGTGTTACAAAAGTTGACTGGACTAACATGCCCCCGCTTCCCCAGTACTCTTGTAGAAAAAGGTTATACAACTTACCCAAGTTGCCAAGCAAAACCAATGCCACCCTACCAGATTAGATTTTTGAATAGCCTAGTTTCTTTAATGACAAAATGCCAAGGTTTGATGTTTGATCTTGTGACTACGCAAGGGGCCCTGTGCATTTATTTTTTTCTCCAACTTACCCCAGAAAATTCACCTGTGTGAGTTTCAAAATTAAGCATTTTACTGTTTCTTTATTTCTAGGCATAATTCAAGCTTAGGTGTAGAAGAGACTTATATTAGATTTTTGGTTTTCTAAAGTGCGTGCTTAATTTAAAATAATGTAGTTAATGTGCCCATTATTCATTTCTATCACCAGACATATAGTCTGGGCATTCTTAATAATTATTCTGTCTCTCTTGATGAATGAGTTAGTTTTAGCTATATTGTATTATCACTTCTTTCTCTTCGTGGATTTTCTGAACCAACACTTGCAGGTGGCTATATTAAGTTAGTGGGACTCTCTGCAGTGTGCGATTTTTATTGCTCACCATCAGGAGATGGGCTGAGACCTGAGTGTTCTCTGTTTAGCGTCTCATTAGTCAGCAAGACGAGGAATGATGCACAGCTCCCTCACCTGTTTTCCCCCTGCTGGGTGAAGCTTTATGTGCTTCCTGTTTTAATTGTCAGACAAAGCACATACTGTATTATGAGTTGCATTGTGGTTTATATGCTCATAATTAAATTATAAATTTCATTGCCTGAAACAAGGTCTTAATTAGAAATAATACATAGCACAATGTTTTCTGACAAAGAAAGAGTGTCCTATATGAATGCTGATAACCCCCTTTCTGAGTTACTAATACTTGAGGGATATAAAAATGTTTATACATATTTGGAGTTTCCAGTGGACAAATGGAGGACACTGCTTAGTGGCCTAAATCATTTGAATTTTATAAGTGTGTCATTATGGTTTTACTTAGCACTTGGTGTATATATTTCAAAATTATTTTACTTGAACACCATGTCTTAAAGTTTCTGGCTTCAGACTCCAAAGAAATGCATTGTGTCTTTAAAACAAGGCTGACTAGAGTTTCATACTTCAACTGCATAGGAGTAAGATTAAGAATATCAATAAACATTTTCTGAGTGAAAAAGAGCAAAGCTGATTTAATGATTTCCTAGCATCTTACCAGACAACACGCTGCTTCATTATCCCGTGGTGTTTTACACCAGTGATCTAAGCATGCACATGGACTCAGAGCCTCGTCTGACAGTTCATGCTTTATTCATGTTCCAGAGATCTTTTCCGCACTCAAAGACAAGTTCTACCAACTTCAGAAGAATGAGTTTTCTAACTCTTCTAAGCTGACCTCCTCTTTTGAGTTTATTTTTCCCTTCTGGCTATTTTGTTATTCCAGGTTTCTATCTAACTCACCTAGACATCAGTGCTCTATAGGAGATACTAATCCATCTTACTTATAGATCTTAAAAGTGATGTGCTCAGTACAACTCCTGCCACCACGGTGTGTCCTTGCACAATACACAACTGCCGGTGCAGGACAAGAGGTGGAGGGAATCAGTAAGCTAGTGGTCAGGGAAATGGCCAGTTTTCTCCTAACCTTGTCACAGACTCAAGTATATAAAAGAGTTTCTGTGGGAGAGAATGGAAGGAATGTGATGGGTAGGAAGTTGAGCTGTATTTTTTTTTCTTAGTGGGACTTTTTGGGATTTTTGCATAACCTGAGCTCCTGGACCATCCGGTAATCATGTTGAGTAATCTGTTCCCATGCAAGTCAGACAATTCTTCTTTTAATTTGAGAAATAGGGTCAGCAAATCCTTGGCCAAAGCTTTGATATCATTGAGGAGCGCCACATATTCCCTACTCTGGAAAGTAAATAAACACACAAAGGTCTCCAATTAACAAGCCCGCTTTCCTGGAGTAGTTCATTATAGTAGTTAGTATATCAGCCACTTAAAGGGATTCTTCTCAATTGTATTTGAGACAGAGTTTCGTGTATGATGCTGGTCTCAGGCTGCTCATGTACCCAAGGGTGACCTTGAACATCTGATGCTCCTAGGTAATTATGCCTCAGCAACAGCACACCTGGTTCATTGAGCTGGGATCTTACTTAGGGCTTTGTGCACACCCTGCAAGCACTCTCCCAGCCAAGGAATTTTTTTTCTCTTAGAAATTACAACTCAGCAGAGAATTGCTTTACCAGGGACAATTTTATAAAATAAAAGTAATCTCTAAAATGGGGGGAAATATAGAACAGCATCCTCTTTCTAGCTCCTTTGTAATAGTAAAAATTAGTATTTGTTGGCTGTTATTCCTATGACTTTACAATATGGGCCATTGGACTGGAGAGATGGCTCAGAGGTTAAGAGCACTGACTGCTCCTCCAGAGGTCCTGAGTTCAAATCCCAACAACCACATGGTGGCTCACAACCATCTGTAATGAGATCTGATGCCCTCTTCTGGTGTGTCTGAAGACAGAGACAGTATAATTATATATAATAAATAGATATTTTTTTTTAAAAAGTGGGATATCGTTTCAACTGTCCTGAGTTTGTCATCTCATAACTAAAGAATAGCTGTAATGATGAACTCAAAAAGTTTTTTGTGCAAATCCAATTATCGCATGGGAGAAATATCGCAGAGTAATAATAGGATTCATTCCTAAAGTGCGACCTTCCTCTCAGTATTGAGGATAATGATATAAATAAAAGTGGGATATACAGAAAGAGAGAAAAGGACATAGCATTTCAAAAGACACTGAATTGAGAGGTTAATTATTTCAAGCCAAATTTACTAAAAAAAAAATTGCCTACCGAAAGGCCAGTTGTTCTGTTTTTCCTACATGCAGCAACCTGTAATAATTCACGGGAGAGAAGTACCCTTCATATACAAAGCAAGAAAAAAAATGCACTTTTCACCACAGGATGGGATTTTGTGCTGAAAGGAGCCAAAACTCGTGGTATTAACCCTTAGCTCCAATGAGTATTTCCTCTCCTCCTGACATCTCAGGGAAGCCCTGGAATAGACTTCCCAGCCCAGAGATTTATATGCCCACCACTATTTCATCATAATTATTCCCTCTGAAAAGTATGAAGCGTCTTCTTTTACTCATCGGAGCAGATTTCACCTGTGATCTAAGCGTAGACATAGACTCTGAGCTTCATCTGACAGTTGATGCTTTATCCATGTCTTAGAGATACTTAAGGAACTCAAAGACAACTTCTACCAAACCCAGAAACAGTGAGTAATTCATTGTTATTAGGTAATTAAAACTTGAATGTTCTTTTTCCTGGACATCACCCTTGTATTAATGGAATCGCTACATCTAGCCAGAAAGCCCACATAAGAATAAAAGTGGAGGGCAGAGAGACTGTCTTTTTCCTCTACGGTATGGTAGTGAACAGCCAGAGTTAAACTGATGGTGGTGACCCTTTATGGTGGGCTTCAGCTTTCAAGCACCCAGTGCCCATACGTGAAGTAAGTTCTGCCCTTGCCAGGTTAGAACTTAGTTTTGTGTAGACCTGACAGAAAATACAGAATATCTCTGTGTACTCCATGGGGCGTGATACACAGCTCCATGATCAAGCTGATAATATTTGTGTTGTTATTTTAGGTCTAGCATATGAAATCCAGGCTGAAATTATTACCTAAATTTTTATTTATTTTTTAATTGTCTCTATTAATTAACATTGCAAATTTAAAGTGAATTTCAAGCAATAAGTGTTGAGTTATTTTTCAAGTCCAACACACTACCTCTTGCCTAATTATTGTGGTACAAATCTAACCACTGAAAAGGTGTGTTTTCCAGCTATAAGTACTCACATAGGCCTATTTCCTAGTTATTAGGCTATTCTAATTCCACTGTCTAACATGGCCACTTTATACCTGTAATTCTCAGCTTCTCTGGTGTTTTGAAGTAACGAGAAGTTTTTTAAGACTGTCTCCATCATCCACTATCCCATCGATTTGGAGTAGGACTCCTGTGGTCAAGGTTAGGCATCCTAAGATTCTGCTAAGGTTGAGGACAGCTTTGTTTCCTCTCTCAGCTGCCTTCGAAGTTTTTTTCTCTACTCACACGTAGTCAGTTCAATTATTGAAATATACAAATACCAGAAAATGATTGCCTAAAATTTCAACCTTAGTAGCACCAAACTTCAAAGGTCACAGTGTATGTGACTTTGAGAGCTTGTTCAAGCCCTGTATCCAATATACCCAAGCTTGTGGTTCAGTGGTTTCAGTGAGATTCTGTAACCTGCTATTCTAACCCGGTTCAGACTGATTCAGAAGCTGCTGTGGTTGGTCCAAGACCAGACTCTGAAACCAACCTTTATGGTGAGAAATGTCTTAGCTCAGCAGCAGTTAAAAATAAAGGTCTCAGCTGCTCCACACGGTGGCCATTCCCACCGTTTACAGAGAAGGGAGCATGTTCTATGTCTATGATTAATGTGTTTTTATTGGACTGTATGAAAATTTTCTATTTGCCTCTAAGCAGTTTGTTGCTTTTATGGAAAAAAAAAGTAGTTAATTCCAAATATTGATCTTTTTTCCAAAAGATTTTATTTTCCTGTGTCTCTTCTATAACCCCCCTTATTTTAGTTCAGTGTGAAGAAAAAGCAAATTTTGACCCATCCTAGCAGAGAGAAAAATGGAAGTTATTTTTAATTAAATTTAATTAAGAACTTCGGAGTTGCTGTTTAAATGTAAAGCCACTTGCAGAAAAACATAGTCGGGCCTTCAGGTGACAGTACTTTATTCTGAGTGTCAAGGAATCTGGGAGGAAGTACCAAAACAGAAGATAGGCCCTTCCCCCCTTCCTGATGAGGAATAGTGAGCCAAGATCTCCATGTGGTCCATTAATCCTCTCACTGATCCTTGGATCATCACATCTTTGCCAGGCATTCACAACCAAACCAAAAGCATTTACTTGTACATGTGGACAACAAGGAGAGTGACACCTGATTTCAGTGCACTTTGTGTGCAGCTCCTTGATGGAGAACACACAGTCTGACCGAAGGATGCTTTTGATGTTCCTAGTCTCATAGCATGTAGGGATAGGAACCTGAAGATCTTCAGAATGCCTGAACTATTCCCTTACTTCCCACCTCTGTCGTAATCGAAGCTAGCACCCTGGCAAATAGATTTTAAAGTGTCTTTTAGTCTCCAGAGGAAACAGCACACCTGAGCACAGGCTTAGAGGTCCACATTTCTCCTGCATCTCAGCTTCCCTAGTGACTGAATCCATATCATCTCAGATACCTGCTGTTTCTCTAGGACCACAAGAAACTTGACATGTAAAAGCGGGTGCCTTCCACCAAGAGTTAGGTGGTTTTAAATGTTTTATGTTCTTCCAAACATCCTACAGTTTGAGTACAAATAGAAGTACTTAAGTGTAACAATGTGTCGTATCAGAGGTGGTTTGTAAGCAGTTTAGATACAGTTCATCTCTAACTTACTTAAACCCCTTTAAAAGGTACTTGTGTATGAACTGAAAGGCTGGAAGTCAACTTAAGAAGCCTTTGACTTTCAGTTTTAAGCATACAGAACATTGATTTAAATCACAGGAGAGTGGACTGTTAATTATGGCCACTTCCTTTACTAGTGTATTTAACTATGCATATATGTTGAATGGTATTTATAATTTATCATTAAGTACACATTGTATATGTAAATATTTATATAATAAGCATTTAGATATATCACCAGGAAATGTTATCTAATGACAGTCATGTTAGTTTGAGTACCAGGAACACAACAGTATCCAAAGGTACAGATCTAGGTGTTTACCATTTTCAGCTTGGTTCGCTACATTCACACGTTCATATACTTGCTAGCAAGTCAGCCTTGGCACTTTTAAATTTATTCTATGTGTAGAACTTAGATTACAGACAAGTTACCACACATAAATTCATATGGTGCCTCTGCAGACCAGTGATGGAATCAACTTTTCAAAGGAATTGACTTACTCGGGTTTCTAACGAGCCAGCCACCAGTTTTCCTGTGATTGATCTCAAGACTAGATTGTTAGTGTGGAGCAAACCTTTCAAGTAGCCAATTAATAAAGTGTAAAAGTTTATGAAGTACTGTAAAAAGATATTTGAAAATCAGAGCAGGCCTATAGGTACTTTATCAGCCCCTGTGATTGCTAATCATTTGAAATATTCAACTGGATGCATTGAGTCTTTGAGTGGGAGTTGAAAGGGTGCTATAAAACACTTAGACTTCTGCTAATAATTTTCCAAGGCCGCCCTGGCTCACGGGTACATTAACTGCGCAGCATGTCCTGCTTATGTAGTAAAAGCTTCAGTTGATGTGCTCTGGAAAATGGGATGAACAATAATTGACTGTAGACTCTGATTAACTAGAGAAGGGACAACGATGGGACAATCCTAAGACGGAATGGAAATTTACGAATCTGGAAATCCGTGTGCAGCTGAGCGTGGGTGCGGGCGGTGGAATCTGGTGATCTGGCAACCCTAACAAATTATCTTCATCTTCGACGTGACCTGTTGCTCGTGTTCCTTTATGCGGTGTTGAGAACCAGACCCCAGTGAAGACTGCAGATGCTCACGATGCCCTTTGATCCTGAAAATGTCAATGGGAGCTTCACGTTATTAATTAAAAGGCGCTCTCCCTCCTTGTCATGCCTTGCCATGGTTTTTATGGAACATTTGTACAAAACAGTGATTACTGGTAATTGACCTGCATGCGTTGAATAATTTTAAGATGCAACTGAGAGTTTAATGTACCTTGTAAATTGAGAGGCTTCCAATTAAGTCGAGTTCTTAAGATAATCACTTTCAAAACTAATCAAGTAATAAGACATTAGTAAAGCTCATATTGACTTAATTGTGACAAATTAATAAACAGATCCAGTGCAATTACTGTAATGGCTTTATCAGTGAACAGTTGTCCAAATTTTAGGAATAAATCTGTCCTCTCCCCACACCCGTGGAAGGACAATAAAAATTACATAAGCTAACTTAAGATACGTGCCATTTGTAATAGTGTACTTGGGAGATTGTACAAGTAGCCTGGGTTTTGTGTGTTTCCCTTCAGCTCTGATTACACATGCTTATTCAAAAGTCAGGGGTGTATACACTCCCTTCTTTCTTAGAGGTCCCTAGCTCTGGGGATCAACTATTGTGTGTTCTTAGTGCTCTTATTCTCTTTGCTCGGGCTTTTTTTTGGGGGGTGGGGGTGGGGGAGGTTCTCTGTGTTTTCTTCTCCAACACTGTCCCCTAAATAACATCAATTCAGAACCTTTTTGTACCTGGCAGGCATGCTGCAAGTAGACACTGGAAAATTAATGAGTTGTCTATTACAGATTTTCCATAATTTTAAAATATTTGACAGTGCCAATTCCTATAATGGTGCTGATTGTGTTTGAGAAAGATCAGCAGAAAGAAAGGGCAGTATAAAGGGCAGGGGCATAAATCACAACACACTAAACCATATGGAAGACGCCGTTTTCTTTAAGATCACCCTTTTAAAACATCATCACAGGCCTGTCCCTAAGCTGGGATTCTCTTCTCTGTGGACAGAGGATTGATCAGTCCTGTCAGTTTGACAGGAATAATGTTTACAGCATCACCTTTAAATGAGTAGGATGCTCTGAAGCCAAAAGCGTAGTTCACCGAGGAACTTGACCCCCACACCCATGCTTGTGGCCAATTCAGCATTCTTGAAGCTTTCCCAAAAGCATGCAGGGGTCATCCTTGTCTTTGGCCCCTCTTGTAAAGAAAAGTGTGATATCTACACACATTTGTGATTCAAGTGGTTCTCCTAGTATTTGGCTTACAACATGGAGTAGTCTGTGTTATAAGCCTAATACTCCGGAAACCAGGCAGCATTCTGAAGTCCTGGGCGTAATTGTTATCATCTGGGACAACAAAGAGACTTGAATAATGAAGCCACCCAGCTGAAGAAGGATTAGTTTAAATTATTGAAATACTCTGGAATGAGACTAGAATAAGGAAGAATGTAGCAATTCCCTTAATTGAGAGGTATCATGTTGTCTCTTAAATTTAGTAGGGGAAGGGACCGTTAGCAGTGTATTAAGGGGAGCACATTTAGCTGGTGATTTGTGGGTGAATTGTTATTGGTAGTTTCCTGTACATTGGTTGCCAGGCCACAGGTACATCAAGACCTCGAGCAGTCGTCTTCAAACCCGTCCGTTTGCTTTCTTAGCAGTAAAATATTTTGTGTGCTCACCAGAAGCACAAGCATGCCTTTGTATTTTTTTAATTATACATACTCATATGCCACGGTCATCTTCAAACTTTCGAAAACAGAAACTGTAAAAGAGCAAGCAGTAGCTGGAAAAAAATAGATGTTTGTGGATTGTGTCAAGAATAATTTTAGTGTGGGTCTTTTACGTTGGAAATGAATTTAGAGAGGGCACTCTTTGTTGAAATGCTTGTATGGGGTGGTGAGTGATTTGAAGCTTCTATTCTGTGACTTCTCTCATGGCAGGGCTTTAACCTGGTTCCTGGGCAGAACAGATACAAAGGTCTGGTGGTACAATAAGCTGGTTCGCCTTCACACATGGCAAAATGTTGGAACAGAGGTGAAGACAAGATAGGATGTCTGTCTGTGCAGCATTTTAGTCCGCTTAGTTTCGCCTCCTCTTCACTGCTTTGTCTATGTGCTTTTTAAAAGGGTGGGATGAAGACTTGGATAATACTTTAATAGACAAAATACTTGCCACATGGCCATGAGGATTTGAATTTTAGTCCCCAGCACCCACATAAACAGCCAAGTGCCATAGCACATACCTGTCATCCCAGCAGTGGGGAGGCAGAGACCAGCTCGTCTCTGCCGTCCAGCCAGTCTAACCAAATCGGTGAGCTATAGCTTCAGGGAGAGACTGTCTAATAAAGTAAGGCAGAAAGCGGTTAGGGAAGACACCTGCTTCCCACCTCTGGCCTTCACATGTGCACGTGTGCATGCTCACCCACAAACGTAAATAAAACACACACAGATGCACAAGGAAAGTGGAGTACTGCCAGACTTTCCCAAAACATATATTGTAAATGATTTTTTTTGGTTACACAAATAATTTTCTTGGAGTTTTTGCTAGGAAGTCCTGATATCATTTATTCTGGAACTTGATAGGTGAATGGTTTGTGCATATAGTTATAATAAATACATAAATACATATGTATAGACATAGTTTTCAGAAATGAATTCCAGCACTGGGGACACCATGCCTCTGAACGCTCAAGGTAGGAATTTCTAATTTCTAGTCAGATACAAATATTTGTTTTAAAAAGATGGACTACTTTGCAAACATTTCCATAAACACCTGGTTTCAAACGAAATATTCTTTCCTTAGAACAATTTCCTCAATGGTTGTTCATTTGATTCATACAAAATTGCAGCTTCTAGTTTAAAAAGGCTGGTGCATTTTTCTTCTTCCTCTTTTCTTCTTTTCAAACGAAGCTGCAGACACAGAAAATATGAGCAGACTTGAGGACACCACTTTTGTGATGTGGTTGTTCTCGATTCAGTAGTTCTTGCATTGATCAGAAAACTGCCTCTTCATTAAAAAGAAAAGGAAAAAAAACTTCATCCCAGTCAGAGCACGAGTGCTCTCAGGATTCTGCTCTTTCTTGATGCAGGAAGAACTCAAAGGTACAGCGTCAGAAGTCACTGAGAGCTGGAGCTATCACCACTTCCCACCTCTTCATCTCTTCCTGCTGCCTCTCAAACTCAGACACAGTCAAGAGCAGTGCATGTCTGACTGTTTAGTTTAATGAAGCTTTTCTTCTCCTAATTTTAGATAAAAAATTTAGAAATGGCAGCTCTGATAGTCTCTCCTTGTACTCCTAATTAAAAGTCTTGCACTTGCCTTCAAAGGCTGCTGCCATAAATAGTAAATATCCAAGAGTCATTTACCTTTAAGGCCAGGCCAGTTTCTCATCACTTGGCAGTCCGTAATGGCCACATTGTCTCATTATGTTAAGTGGCCTTTGATCTTGTTTAGATTACTCTTGAGCAGTTTCTGTTTAATTGGCTTAGAGGAAAGTCCTAAATTACTTTTAACTAGATGTAAATATTACAAGATTAAATAATCTGGTGCCACCTTCACTTTTCCTTGCCTTGATTTATCCACTTAGAAGTGGGCCATGTGCGGGGCTGTGCTCACAAAGGTTGTTGAGAAGGCAGCGTCTTTCTTGGGTTGCTCCGGTTTGAAATAGTTCAGACAGGACTTAAGCACATAGCCATTTGATAGTGTGGAATAGATAGTAAATAAAGGATTCCTGTCATGGGTGATGGTTTTAAGTGAAGACCAAAGTTCATGCTAGTCCCCAATGTCTTTGTTGTAGTTACATCAGACTCCCAATCTGAGTTGTAAGTACTAACTCCATGTTTATATTTGCATGGAAGTTTAAAAATAGAATCTGTATGATGAGCATAGTTCTGTATGGAATAATCTTGAAGAATTATTTGTTTTGTGAATTTTCCTCAGAGATGATGGTAGTGCCTAAGTTCCTTTCCAATATAAAGGTGAAATAAAAACATTTATGACTCTGTTGATCCTAAGACAATGAGTATAAAGGGAAGGCCAGATGATGATAAGTTTGCAAGCCACAGGCCTGAGGTAGCTAGTACTAATGCCTTATGGGTCTCTTATTCTCTACCGTCTTCAAAGGCTCAGCAGCTAGAAGTTTGTTCTTACTACTGCACAGGGCCAGAGTTCAGTTCCCAAAACCAATAAAGGGCAGCACACAAATAGTTTTATGTCCAGCTCCAGGGGGATCCTCTGACCTCCATGGTACCCTTGTACCTGTGCCCACACACAGGCACAAAAATAAAATAAATACTTTTTAAAGATTTATTTATTGTATTGAATACACTGTCGCTGTCTTAAGACACACCAGAAGAGGGCATCGGATCCTTGTTACAGATGGTTGTGAACTACCAAGTGGTTGCTGGAATTGAACTCAGGATCTTTGGAAGAGCAGCAGTCAGTACTCTTAACCACTGAGCCATCTCTCCAGACCAAATAAGTACTTTTTAAGTTAAAAAAAAAATGGAAACCTTTTTCTAGCGTCTTTCTTATCATAATATAAATTATAAGATTGTGAAAATTTCTTTGATCTTTCTTCTAGAATAAACCTGAGTCTTTGACCATGCCTTCTGTAGAACTAGTTTTTCTCCTGCTATGTAGTCTTTCTGACTTCCTTACCTTCTCTTCCTCCCCATTTGTGAAATGGGAACACACTTAAAACTGTATTCAGCACAAGCCTGTATCTTGGAGAGAAACATTCCTCTAAAGTCTCATCACTTCTTCCCAGGCCCTGCCTGTGTTCGGCTGGCCCTCTCCCTCTTCTGTCTGCTCCCCACGACTCCTGTTCCTCACAGGTCCTCCTTGAAACAGGTCACTACCGCACTCTCTCCTTCTATGCGCTCTTTTATGAGCTGTCTCCTGTGAAACATCTCAGTTTGAGTCTTGAATTGTACATGAATCACTTCCTTCCTCCCTCCTTACACCAAAAAGGCGTTTATTGCCAACCCTTATTTTCCTGAAAGAGGCACCCACACGCCTCCATTCTGGGCCTCCCAAAAGCTTGTGCTGTGAGCCCTCCCTCTTTCCTTCTTCCACCATGCCCCTTTTTTCTCTTGACAGTTCTTGATGGCTTCTCAGTAGTCCACTGTTCCTCACACTTCTTTAAAACTTTCAGTTCTCATCTCTCCTCTCTGGGGGTAGAAAAAAACTATAAGAAACAGAAATATACAGGAGAAAAGGTTTGTTGAGGGGATTGGCATGTCTCCTTGTGGATACTAGGAAGCCCTATAGCCTTCCCTGTGCAAGCTTGAGACCCAGGAAAGCAGGAGGGGTGATTCAGACTGACTCAGAAGGCCTGAGATCCAAGGGAGACACTGCACAGTGAGTGCAGTTGAAAGGCTGAGAATCAGGAGCTCTCACATCTAAGGGCAGGGAAAGATACGGATGTCCTAGCTTAAAAGAACAGCATCCCCAGCTTTGTCCACCTATTTATTGTCTTAGCCAGGCCCCCAGAAGTCTTGATAGTGCTCACCCAGCAAGTAAGAGGGTAACTAATTCTAGTCTTGATCTCCTCAAGGAAGGAACACTGTCAACACATGGTCAGAAACATTTCACTAGCTTTCTAGGTATCTTTTGAGCCAGGAAGGTCAACACATAAACTTGTTTAGAGACTTCATTATGGTTTGCTTCAACAAATACCACATTTTTCGTCTTCCTGGTTCTCAAGCCATTCCTCAAAGCCCCAGACGATTGAAATGTTTTTAAAAGAAGCGTCTATTGTCACTTTCTTACCCATCTTTGGTGTTTAGTTGGTGCCTTGACTATGAAATCAAACTAACACAGGTGAAAACACTATATAATCTATTCTTCTAATAGACAAATCTCTGCATTTTCTCAATTTTGCCATAATTCTATTTCTAATGAGTATTTGTATTGTTCGATCTAGAACAACCTTCCCCTCTTTCTTTGGCTTTAAAACTCATGAGGCTTCACTATTTCCAAGGAATGTTCCCTTCCTGCTTGCATTGGTAGTGATGGTTCATATGCCCCTCCTTCCTCCAATGGTGAAGACTTCCTCCTCTACTGCTCACCATATCTGGAATTCTCTCCTGCTCGAATGCCAGTGGTCTGTGTCCAGACTGTTTGTGTCTGGCTGAACACTGCTGCATTTGAGCCCCAGTGTCCCCTGCAGTGGCATGGTGGCTCTGAGCACTGTGAGGGTGTGGTGACACACGTTGTAGTGTGACTCTGAAGTGTGACAGGTAGCCCCTGCGGACTTGAGGAATTGCTCAAGTAGCTAAGTGTTCAGTTCGTAAGCATGAGGGTGGGGTTGAGCTGCACTGGGTCAAATGCTTGAAAGCAAAGGTGCCCAGGATCCCTCTACCATGAGTAAGACATTGACGCTCCTTAATCCTGGCTATGGTGCCATCTTCGCTACATGATTAAGGCTTTAGATCTAGCTGCATTTGAGGTGACTTCTAAACCTCACCTACCATAAATCAATCCGAACTGACCTTTTCTTATACCAGTGTCTTCGTTCACCATCCTTGAGGTCATCTTTAAGTATTATTTCCCAGCATCCAGTCTGTCATCAAATCCTGCCCACTATGATTTTTATAATATTTTGAGACATCTCGTATCTGAGCTTCTTTCCCATTGCTCTGGCATTGACCTGTCTCCACCCCATCAGCTCAGTTCTACATTTGACCAGAAGCTTTGGAAACCATCTCTCTGATGTCAGCTTCTCTTCTCTCTTCATTTTTAGTTGCATATGCATATGCATGAGTGTGTACATGTGCACACATACACACAAATGCTAACTATGTAAGACAATGAATATGTGAATTACCTCAACTCTGGTAACCATTTCACTCTGTGTCTGTGTGTGTCTGTGTCTGTGTGTGTGTGTGTGTGTGTGTGTGTGTGTGTGTGTGTAAAATAAATTAAAATATTTGGTTCACCTTAAATGTAGATGAGAACTTCATTAAAAATAAAGGTAGACCTACACTATTTGGCAAACTTTCCTTGATAATTTGATAGCATGCAAGCATTTTAACTAACTAATTTGAGTAGGAATTGTGAGTATTTAATCATGAGTTTTAGGTTCAGCAGGTTTTAGAAACATTAAAAGTGGGAAATTGCCATATATGGGAATGTCTCCCTGAATCACCACCATGTGGTTTTCAGACTGCTAATAATGTATATCTCTTATCTCTGTTTTTTAAGCTCTAGGTAAATTTCTTTGTGTGAAAAATTTAGGGTTCCAAAACCACAGTTTTAATACTAGAGAAATTTAATCCAGCCATTATCTTCTTTACTGTACTAGGAAGCCACAAGTGTTCACACAAATAAGAAACCAGCAGGAGTAGAAGCCACAGGAGCAGGAAGCTCTGTGGCCCCAGGAGGCATTCTTGGCGTTATTACCCGAAATTCCATGTTTTAAGTCATAAATGCTACAGTTAGGGCTTTGTTGTCTATTTAGTTTAATTTAGTCTATTTCAGTTTAGTTTAAAACCTGGGGTTTAACTTTGGGGTCAGAGTCTCACTCTGTATACCCCAGGCTCAGAGAAATTATGGGTTTTGTGCTAATCCCTGAGACAGGCTTTGCAGGCTGCTTTCCTGTGCACACCGTTTTATCCAGGACAGCAGATAGCTTTGTGATCTGCATTCCCTGACTCCTGGATGCACTTTTGATAATCATTCATTTGGATGAGTACAGCTGTATGTCCTTCTTCCAAATAGTCATCTTAGTGACTATATTATCCTAAGAAGAAAGGTTGTGGCCAAATGTATTTAGAAGTAATTTGAAGGTAAGTCACTTATAGTGCATACTAATGAGAATTCTATATCCTAAGTAACATAGAATAATAGGATAAACTCAAAGAGTTTCCTTTGCAGAGTTTGCAGTTTTGCGTGTCTTCAAGCTTCTTTTTAATCAAGAAAAACTAGGTTTTATTTGGCTGATGGAGAAGCATAGAACACGGAGTAGGGCAGGGACAGTGATACGGTAATATAACACATCCAAAAGAGTGCGCACATTCTGGCCTCTTTTGTCTGCTTAAAGAAGTTGACAGTTCATAGAGCTTTAAAGCTAACGTCGCTGATGAGTGTGTGCACATCACTTGTAATATGTCATTATCTAATGGATTTTTAAGTTGTTTAGATTCACAGTTTATAGTGACTTTGTGACTAAGAAAGTAAGAGGTTCTTTTTTTTTAGTTTCTTTTGTCTATTTTTTTTTTTTTTGTCTAGATTTACTCCATGGCTTTAAATTTTCATATATGTGTACTGTGTTTACTTAATTCCCTTTCATTCCGCTGCGTCTCCCTCAAATCCATGATCTCCAATTCTTTAATTACTATAGTTTTTATATGATAAATATTACATGCTAAATTTATTTAGTGTTACTTGTACACACACACACAGACACACACACACACACACACACACACACACACACATTCTTAGGGTTTACCATTTAGTGCTAGATAAGCAATTAGAGGGCTTGTTCCTGGGGAAGACGTTTTTTTCTGTATGTCATCTAGGAGTGGAGATTCCCTCATCCACCTTGGGATGTCAACTGGTGGTGTCATGATTCGGGCTTTGTTTAGTTGGTGTGGGTTCATGAGTGCATTCCCTTTCGTAAATAGTTGACAGTCTTATAGCAGACATCTTGGTCCTCTGGCTCTGACAGTCTTTCTGCCTCCCTTTCCCACTATGTTCCCTGAGCCTTAAGAGTAAAGATTGTATTGTAGATATGGCAGCTGGAGCCGAGCCACACACATAGTCAGTAAACCTTTGCATTTGACCAGCTATGTCCTCTTGTAATGACATGTATTTCCTGGACGAAGAAGCTTCTTTGAGAAGGAGTAAGAACTGTGTGTGTGTGTGTGTGTGTGTGTGTGTGTGTGTGTGTGTGTCTGTGCATGCTTGTGTGTGTTTAAAAATAAGTATCAAAAATGCACTTAGAGATTACACTCATTTGGGGAAGTTGCAGCAATAGGTTCTCCTCTAAGATCCATGGCCCAGTCAGACCCAGGTAATTGCTTAAAATTACAGCCCAGTAATGAATTCCCTCCTAATGAGCAGGCATTAAGTCTCAATACACAGCTGTTGGTTACTGCCAGCTTAGAAGAGCCACTATTGCACCTTTGGGGATATCTTGGCATCTTGGTCATTGCTGTAATTTGTAAGTGTCCCTGCTAGGTAGGACTATTAGTTTCTATTCTCCCTTGGAAGCTGGATGATACCATCTGACACTATGAGAGACATACAGACCAGCTGCAGCTCAGGTCCTCCAACCCTGTGCCCAACATGTGGTGTCTTCAGCAATAAGGATTTAACCTCAAATTCCGAGGGGCAACCTAAGGCACTGGCAGTAGCCTAAATTATTCTATTCTCTCCTGTACTCTGCTGGTCAACAACCAGAAAAAAAAAAAAAATCTCACATGTCTTGTACTAGAGTTTTTTTTTTTTTTCTTACAACTTTATTTTTAAAAAAGAGAGATACATGTAGAAATTTTTAAAAGCATTTTGGCATAAAACTATATGAATATATTTTTGTCAGTACTTGAATTTTTAAAGGTTTGATAGTATGCACATGTAAAACAAAACGTAACATGAAAATAGTCAACGTTTTCTTGGTGTGTGTAGATTAAACATAATGATTTTTAAATACCAAACATCTTAGCTCTTGAGTTATTAATGGTTTAAGGTCTAGGTGTACCCCATTCTGGGTGGGTGCTCTACACTTGTTGTTTTGTTTTGTTTTTTCTAAGAAGGACTGAGGCTTCCATTTTTTGGGCTTTCTTTTTTCTTTTTTCTTTTCTTGTTTTTTTTTTTTTTTTTTTTTTTTTGAGCTTCATATGATCTGTGAGTTGTTTCTTGGGTATTCAGAGCTTTCTGGGGTTAGTATCCAATTATCCATGACTGCATATTATGTCTGTTCTTTTGTGACTGAGTTACCTCACTCAGGATGATATTCTCTAGATACATCCATTTGCCTAAGAATTTCATAAAGTCATTGTTTATGAAAGCTGAGTAGTACTCCACTGTGTAAATATACCACAATTTTTGTATCCATTCATCTTCTGAAGGACATCTGGTTCATTCCAGCTTCTGGTTATTATAAATAAGGCTGCAATGAACATGGTGGAGCATGTGTCCTTATTGTATGTTGGAGCATCTTTAGGGTATATGCCCAGAAGTGGAATAACTGGGTCTTCAGGAAGGACTATGTCCAATTTTCTGAGGAACTGCCAGACTAATTTCCAGAGTGGTTGTACCAGTTTACAAGATAAGCTGTGTCATCAAGTGTAGCATTGCCACACCTAGTATCATAATTCTATTTAATTCACATGCATGTACATACATATAATGTAATTTTAAGCATGTAATGTTATGATTCCTGCAGATGTGTCAAGCATCCTTACTGTGTTTTTTAAAATAATCTAACCTATGAGGAAAATGTGAGGTGGTTATTCATAGATCTCTGTTTTCCTGAATTACAAGAGCCTTATGTATTCTAATGACTTATCCTATGAATCACATTTAAATGACAAATTTAGATGATTACATTTCCCAGGGTGAGAAAATAAGAAACAAAAAAAAAGGTAATAAAATAGTGTTTAATGATGAATATACATTAATAAAAAGTCTCTTGTGTCAGTACCACAGTGTCATGGCATTTTCAGTAAGATCATTCATATTGACTGGAGTTTTGACGTCCTTGTAAACATGTGAAGCACCAGTAGGTTAGAGTGAAGATTATCAGACTCTTTCCCTTGAACTAGAGGTAAAACTTTCTTCAATTAAGTTAACAAGGAATAAATATGCCGGTGAACAATCGATAGGTAATTACGGAGGAACCGTATTACAACCGTGCCACTGAACCCCATCTTCACAAGTTTATTCATCAGCTTTGTTTAACTTTTCCCTACATGCATTAGACTAAATGCCAAGGAGTTCAACCTTTCCATAGCTTTTTCTGTTGTAATTTACATACAAATTGTGAAGTATAAATTTCAGTGAAATTGAAGGAGCTCATAGTACAATCAATTTTCACCACCCATAAAACTTTTCAGAGAACATGTTGCCTTCTTTTTATCTAACCTACAACCACTCTTACACAAAGGGTAAATATTTTACATAGATTTACTATGTATCTTTTCTATCTGGTTTCTCTTTACAGAATAGCATATAAGACTCTGAATGTTACTATGTGTTTAATAGTCCTTTTTTTGTTGGTGAGTACTATTTCATTGTATCATCATCTCTTAGTTGCCTTTTTAGTCTTGGATGATCAAAATAATTGATCATTTTTACATCTCTATGTGAGCATTTCATGTATTCATTTCCCCAAGGTAAATGCACAGAAGTAGAATTCTTGAATCCTGTCATGTTTTACTATCTTTTCAGTGTTGATTAAATGGTAAATTGTCAGCTCTTTGTCTTGGGCCGGCAGGTCCAGGTGAAGGGAGAGAAAAACCCAGTCCCACCGGGCTGAGTGGGATGGCTGTGTTGATGTTCCGAAGAAACACAAGAAGCTGGGAGTCTTGACAAAGCAGGAACTCTGTTTAGTGCATCAGCCTTGTGCTTATATAGCAAAGGGGCAGCGGGCTGGGATCTCAGAGTGTCCTGAGATGACGTGTGAGCTGGGGTGTGGGCTGGGGTGTGGGAGGAGGGGGTCAATAATGTTTTCTCGAGTCATTGGTACCTGGGCAGAGGAAGTTTTAAGCAGGTCGTGATGAATCACTCCTATGCAGAAGGGATGGTCCAAGATAGGTCTCTAAACTCGACTCAGGCTCAGGAAACTGCATTAGGCCTTGTATCTGGGTCCAGTTAGGCCCAATAGAGCCCAACAGTGAATAGCTTTAGAGGATGAAGCATCCTAAATGCCTTGGTTCAGTGGATAGGGTTTGTTGTTGCTATTGTTGTTGTTGTTGACGGCATTTTCTTCTGGCCCTGTGGTTCTTAATCTTCCTACTTCTGTGACTCTTTAAAACAATTCCTCATGTTTTAGTGACCCCCCCAACCATAAATGTATGTTCACTGCTATTCAAAACTGTAATTTTGCTACTGTTACGAATCATAATATAAATGTCTGTATTTCTGGTGGTCTTAGGTGACCCCTGTGAAAGGGTCATTCAACCTCTAAAACCCACAGGTTGAGAATCACTGTTCTAAACAGAAATTGGGCTAGTCTACTAGCAAGCACTTCAAAGACTTTTTCACAGGCTGACTAATGCAGCCCCTTTCTTCAGCAGCTGTGCTCAGCTGAGGTGAAGAGAGGTTCACCCCACCTGCTCCCCCTCTTCTTCTTCCCCATATCTGTCCATCTATTAGGTTCATCAAATACTTTTACTATTCTGTTTTCAACTTAGCTTTTGATGTGTTGCCTGGGTATGTGTTTTCGTACTTTTAATTAAACGCATTAAACTAAAGGCTGGCCAATCAAATCTTAGAGCCAAAATTGAGGCATGAGTAAGTTAGAGAACCTTTGTAACAGGATACTGTCTTTTAGAAAAGGAAAAATTCAGAAACATTAGGTAGATAGGTAGGTAGGTAAATGAAAGGAAGGGGGAAAAAGGGGGGAAATAGGTGGACGGTATACAGACAGACAATAATCTGGCTTCCCATTCATTGCCGTAATTCAGCATTTCCACTCTCTAGTATGTACTCCTTTAAATGGTACCACCTACAGCTGTCTCTGCCCGCCTGTGTTCTTCCTGGTGTTTATTTTACTGCGTATTTGCAGGAAATATACGCTCTCAGATCTCTGCTTATCTTAAAATGCTTTCTTCCCTGTTATGTTTGGATGAAAGCGTTCTTGTAATCTGACTTCCTTGTTGTCAGATTGATAAATAATTTATGTTTTAATTTATGAGTTCATGTGTGCGCTCACCTGCTTGTCTGTGTATACACTGCAGTGGTGCTAGAAGAGCCCCCCTCCCCCAGCCAGGCCATTGAACATGGAATTCCGTGTGGTTGTCAGCCACCTGCTAATAGGTGCTGGAAACTGAACTCTTAAGAACAGCGAGTGTTCTTCCCCACTCCCCAGGCCTCTCAGCCATGCCTCCAGCCTCTCGGTTTTGTTTTTTAATCACCATTTGGAAGCTTGTAGGCTCTAGTATTTCCTGCTAAGAGTAAGGTAACCTTGTCAGTTTCCTGTGAGTAAGGCGTTATTTCTTTTCTGGCTACTTCCCGAGGTTGCAGCAGCTAAATGCAGGCTTTTGTGTTTTCACCCTGCTTGAGTTCGCTGGGGTTTTAGCAGTAAATTCTAATAGGCTGTAGAGGTTTCACAATTATGTGCTCATTTTTTTAATGCTTCCGTTCTCCTCTCACAGGACGACAGTCATACTTCCAGCGGGTCTCTTAAGCAGCGCTGGTTTATATTTAATCTCTTTTCTCTGGATTTCATATTCATTTCTATTGATTTCTTTTAACTTAATGTTGTTTCTGCCAATTCCTTTAGTATATTTTTTTTTTATTTCTTCAGGGGTATTTAAAGAATTGCTTTGAAGTCATGCTTCCTCTGACATTTAGACCCACTGACATCAGTGTCTGTTAAATATCCAGCCACCCAAACATAGGTCCCGTTTTCCCATCTCTGCACGTCTGTGATCTGGGTGCTAGGAACTCTCGGGATCCTCGTAGGATGTTTGATAGCAAGTTCTACAGCAGTCAGCTAACATTCAGTGCCAGCCATCAGTTCCGTCCTGTGCCAGCACCAGCAACTACATCCATCCACTTAGCCCCTCCCATTCATAGCTGCCATTGTTTCTGAACCTGGCATCCCAGTGACCTGCACTATAGTGTACAGCTGAGTGTTCAGACAAGGATCCAAGCAGGGTTTGTCCTCTGATGCGTCAAACCATTCAGGAGTTAGCCTTTTGCCTCTTGAACCACTTACTGCTTCGGGAGTCCTAGAAGTTAGAAAAGCAACGAACTCTTACATTTCCTCTGACACACTTTCATGCCTCTGGGGCAGTGAATTTCCCTCTGGTTTTCACTGGAAATCCCTGGTGCCACCCCTGTGCACATCTTATATAGAGCTCATGTGAAGACTACTACGCTCATATTATTGGCCCCACCCATCACGTGGGATTCCATCTTCTTTTTGAGATCCTACACTACACTTTTGTCATCTCAAATTAGGAGAAAAAAAAACAATGCTTTCTAAATTCATATTTGTTACAGTTGCTGCTTTTCAGTGATTAATGCTCTGCTTATGCCTACTCTAGATCACCTTCCAATACGCTAAACAGTGGTCAGTAGGCTGGTTGATATCACCCATCTTCCAGATTTGTGCTTCCATGAGTCCAGAAGTCCCTCCACTTTCTCTGCTATACAAGAAGTTCTGTCTTAGAAGAGTATCTGCAGTGCATATGTACTGTCATGTCTTCCACGTGGGCCATACACTGTAAGGTAGTTCTCATTGCTGGCACCTAAGTTAACGCCTTTTTTGATGCTGTGTGTGAGCAGCCTGAGGAAGGAAGGGCTTGGGTATGACTCGCACTGTGAAGGTACAGTCCATCCTGGCTAGGAAGGACTGGCAGCAAGGCTGAGAACATTGATCGTGCCGTGTCCGCTTCCAGAGAAATCCATCTCCCCTCCTCAGCCTGGGACCCCAGCCCATGAGATGGCACTGCCCAAATTTAGGATTGGTCTCTGACCTTGACCTATTTCTCAGTGAGAGAAAAAGTGGATCTGTCTTCCAGGCCATTCTATAGTCTGTAGACTGACAAACTTAACAGCCACCATAGCCAAGCGCTTCTCAGTCTTAAAATTAGTAAAATTACTACTTGTGAGCTGTGTATTTGTACTTGAGATTATAAGTATTTTCACTAGGGAGAAAATGTATAACTATTTTGGCTCAGTTACTGAGAATGGAGATATAGAATGGGCGGGTATAAATATGATGAATACTTTTGGTAATATTCTAACCAGTCTTGTGGAATGGTTGTACTGGTTTTCGGTGCTTCATAAGGTAAGATGATTGTAAATTTATTATAGAGAGTTGGATGTTTTATGGTTTTTCTAAAAGGACTGATTAGTTCTAAAAAGCCAAAAATTTAAAAAGTGTTATTCCATAATAATCTGTTCAAGTCTTTGCCCCTGCCACTCCCTCTGGTGGGTCACACTTGGCATGGCTTGTGTGTGAAGGACAGAATGGGAGCAGGGCTTTAGCATTCTTAATCTTTGCTCTTCTATATCAGGACATATGAACCCATCAAACTTTTTAAACATTCTGCTCTAAGAAACCAGCTCTATTTAGAAGATATTTTATAGTGACTATATTATTAACATTTTCCATCCTCGGCTCATTTTAACTGCTTTATTGAGATACAGGCAATGCGGACATATAAGGGCTGGTGGGTTTTCAGTCTCCTCAGAGTTGCACTCCACCACAGCTCCTCATCCCTTTGTGTAATAATGGAATTATTCCAAAAGGCGAATGAGTGCTGAATGAGGTCCCTAACAAGGGACCTGGAATGTTTACCTATTTTTTTTATTGTTTGTTTTCTCTCTCTAGCTCTGCTCCTGGGTTTGTCTTTGATACATAAGTAGCATTTTAAGGTAAATTTCTGCATGCTAAACTAGAGGGAGTTATTTGTGGCCAATATTTCCTATCTCTCTATGGAAGCAGACTTAAGAAAATGGATTTTTTCTAAAGGTGATTTGGTAAAGAACAGCCACAACAACCAAACATTGTAAGACAAACTTCTGATGTTAATTAACCATGCAATTTTTATCATATCCAACTCCAAGGAAGCGAGCGATGTAAAGACCACTCACATTTTGAGGTAATTAGGAACATAAAAACAGGAACTAAGCACTTATTATTATAATGAAACTTGTGAATGCTTCAGTTTACCATATGCTACCAGGAGTACAGAAAATGTGCCTCTTTTTGGAAGATGCCTGTTGAAATATTTAGTCGCTTGATGTCTGTAATTTCCTCAAACTAAATTCCCAAAACAACATTAAGACTTTTACGGGTGCATAGGCAAAGAAATTACAACAAAAGTAACCACTACTCCTTGTGAAATCTTAGTGGTAGTTGGGGATGTGTTTAAGTCTTGATTCTCATATTGCTTTGCCTTCTCTGAATACTTCAATGTTTTTACAAATTTCAGAAAGTAGATTCAAGCAGTCTAGAGAAGAAATAAGGATGTTATCTTGAGGTTGTATTTAATCTGCTAGTATTTATGTGAAGAGGGTATTTATTTATGTGTCACTGTAAACACACAAATGTCTTTAGAATGATTCTCAAGAAGTAAGTTATAGTGTTTGTATGGAGAGAAGAACAGGAAAACCAGGTGAGTCCATTCCAGGGAGTAAAACAGTTTTACTTCTAAATCTTTAAAATGCTTTTTTTTCATATTTTGAAACATTTTGTTTTCTGATAAAAATAGATGGTAATGACAGTAATGGGTGGGTGAGTGGGTGGATGGATGGGTGGATGGATGGATGCATGGATGGATGGATGGATGGATGGATGGATAAATGAGTGGATGGATTTATGTATGGACGAGTAACAGACTATAGTCACAAATTTTTATTAAGATTGGAGCCTTAAAAGTAGGAAAAAGACACTTTAGGCTTCAGAGCCTTTGCTGATGTTGGGCAAACACTGGGCTGGTAGACCTAGTAACCATTTTTACCCTGATGATAGTCCAGCTAGAATTTGCCTCAAGGGTGCATATTTTACTTTATTGTGACATGTCAACATTTTCACCTAGTTTACCCTTTAAGCATTCTCATTGGATGGCTTTATTCTAAAGGGTGCTATATTGTAAAAAACTTTGTGTGTTATTTTCTTTTCAAAAATATCATTCTTTCTCAAATAAATAAATCCAGATCCATGATAGCTCAATTTTCAGTGCTAATGAAAACTTACTCTCTTAGAGCCATGCACTTAACTGCAAAGTTTCGAATGTAACTGCCAACGGAGACAGCAACGGGAAAAATGGCACCATGCACTTCCTGAGGAGAGCAGCGTACAAGTTGCAGTACTTGTGTGCAAACCCACCCTGTCCTTACCATTAATAACAGGAGCAAGCCACTTGACCCCGCTGAGGCCCAGCTAGCTTCCAGTGGTGTTGATTGAGACTGCCTATATGGCTATCATGAAGAAGAACTGAGGTATATAAATGAACTCACATTTAGCATGACCTCATTTAAAGGCACTGCTTAATTCTTGCTGTGGTTTCTGGTGGTGATGGTGATGATTTATTTTTAAACTGTGGGTTACCACATTTATCTAAAATGGACTGAGGATTTGTTAACAGTGTGATATATTTGTGCACTTTTATCTGCAATTAATATTTAGGTGTATTTTTCCTTTTTTCCTATGATCCTGGGGGAAAAAGAGTTCTTGAGCCCCCTATTGCGCTCTGTACTATGTCACTATCCCTATTTAGAGGCAAATTAAAGACAAATCTGATGAGAAAGGAAGCTAATTCATTGTACATGCAAATAGAATATATTGTGTAGAATATATTGTGAAAATGGTTTTAATTAAATTAAAATTTAATCAAGTAATCTTCAAACTTGCCAAATTAAAAAAGAAATCTCAGTCTATTAAATTTACTCTTTAGAATTAGGCTCTGAAGTTTTTCTATTGTATTTAATTTATTTATTCACAAGAGATTGGCTTAGAAGTTTTAAGATTCAAAATGTTCTTTAGAAATATGATGCATTTAATACGTATACGAAAACAATTGTCATAGTGAACATGTTTAGGCCTGAAGACATGGTAGGGTTTTGGACATTACCTGAAATGAACATTTTAATAAAAAATATTGTTCTAAAAGGCGATAGTTTAAGAAAATATTTTGTTTCCTATTTATATAGCTATTCAACAAGAGGCATATTTTTAACAATATTTTTATTAATTCTTTTATACATTGCATTTTTACATTGTATTTTGATCACATTCACCCCTCCCCCAACCTTGCCAGTAACCACTTCTTCCTACCATCCTTTCCGCCCAACTGAGAATTGTTTTTTTTTTGTTGTTGTTGTTATTTCTTTTTTTATTAAGTACACTTTGTGTTACCCAGCTGGTCTTGGGAATATGGCCTGCCCTAGCATGTGGTCAACCTCCAAGGGGTCACATCATCCAAGAAAACTGGCTCTCCCCTCTCCCATCAGCTATTAAACATTAATAGCTCCTTAGATGTACAACTGCCCTGTTGTGTCTGGAAAATACTGTTTCTTTGATGTTGCCAACTGAGGCGCCTCCTTCTCTTACAATCTTTCCACTGGCTCTTCTACAAAGACCCTTGAGTCCTGTAGATGTCCCACTATGGGCTGACTATCCCACCATCTCCAATTCTGAAATTTTCAGGTGAGATAATTTCTTCATCCCTCATCAGAGAGTCTTCTTCTTGCAGTGACTGTCAATTAACAGGGACACTGCCCCCCCCCCACCAACCAATACACAGGAAATAGATTCTTTAAATCATGTTTCTATTAAGTAGTTATTATTGATTATTTAACCATCTTGCATGAAGGATATGTGCCAGCCCCAGAGAAGACAAGATTTGTGTTAGACTTTGAGGAGAAAAGACTCTCTGAACAAGATTTCTTTGGTCCTTTCTATTACATCATTTAATGTGTCATTAGTGTCTATAGGTCTCTATTAAAATTTGAAGCATTTTAATTACCTTTCTCTAAACATTTAGAGGGCATTTGAGCTTTCTTAAAAGGCTGTATATTGGTGGTTGCATACCAATTAAATTGCTTTAAAAAAATTGGCTGTTAACAGTAAAAAATTGTTAGATTTTTGAACCTTGGGAATGCCTAACATTACTTCACTACTACTTGTATGTAATTTCTGTCTCCAAGTGAACATTTGGTGAATTTATTTTTATTGAGAAGAGATCTCTAAAATTGAAAAGTAAAACCAATTTTTTTAAAAAAAGGAAACTTTTTTTAAAAAATGTCATTGCTTAATCTAAAAAGATAAAAATATTTCTCGGGGACAAACCATTCGAGTTCCGAGGTACTTTTTGTCTGTATCGTATCATTTTATCTCTAGGAGGTGAGTTCTAGAAGAATAACTTTGTGTTATACGGTAGGAAGCAAGTGCCTTCCACAGTTAAAGGCTTACCTGAGGTGCACTGGATTCAAACAGAACATTAAATAGTGATTTTCCTGTCCCCTGATTGACCCACCTCGTCCCTGCCCTGATAAATTGAACATTCTCTGCTTTTAAATGCATGCTAATTTATCTTCACGATGTCAAGTAAGAAGCCAATTTGTAAAATTCTTCAGGAAAATCTAAATGGAAAAAAAATGCCGAAAAATAATTTAACTTTAAAGTGCATAAACAGTTCAGCATCCATAATTAGCAAGACTATTGAACAGGTAAGCATACAATACATTTGAATGTGTTATTATGGAAAGCAAAGTACATGTAGCTATAAAATATAAATGTGTGCATAGTCTTATCATACTACTATAATTTTTTACTTTTGAACCTAACTGAAAGAGAAATTGTTTCTCAGACTTTCGGGATTTTCGAAATATGAGTTTGGATGTAGAGGACAGATTTTCTAACTCAAACACAGAACTCGGTGCATATACAGTGCTAGGGGAAGATTTCAGAAGAATTTACCAAGTAAAAATCAGTTACAGCAGGGAGGGGGAGATGGCTCATCAGTTGAGAGCACTGGTATCTCTTCCAGAGGAGCCTGGTTCAATTCCCAGCACCCACATAGCAACCCATAACTCTAATCCCAGTTCCAGGTACTCAAGTTCCAGGAGCTCCAATGCCCTCACACAGACATGCAGGCAAAATACCAATGCACATAAATATAAAAATAAAAATTAGTTACAACAAAGAAAATCTTAAAGCCAAAATATCGATAAGAGACCTGCAAATCATAGGATGGATAAAAGATGATATATATATATATATATATATATATATATATATATATATATATATATATATATATATATATATATAGAGAGAGAGAGAGAGAGAGAGAGAGAGAGAGAGAGAGATATGCTTTTTATGAGAGGATTACAATAAATATTCATGGCTAATGTGGCATGATCATAACATTTTTCAAAACAAGAAAGGTCTATCTGCCTGTCAGTAGAGGATGGGTTTAATAAAATGTGATTATGTGCTTTATAGAATGTTATTATATAGCTATTAAAAATGATTATCCCAGAAAGATGTCTGTGACAAGCGCTAATGGAAACAGGCATGTTACTAAGTAATGCACATAATATAATCCCGTTTTACTGAGGATGGCAAACCCTATGAGAGAGACATTCAGTGACAAAAACATGAGGAAAAAAAAATCTTACACGAGTAAAGACTTATTTTTGGCTTCCTGTTTCAAAGGGCCCAGGCCAGGCTCAGCTGGCTTTCTTAATGTGGGCCTGTGATGAGGAACATCATGGTGGCCAGGGTACAGTAGCAGAGACAACTGAGAGGTTAAGACGTAAGTAACTCAGACAATATATACTTCTGAGAGGCATATTCCCGGTGACCTCTAACCAGTCCTAAACCCAGAGTTTTCAACACTGCCCAGTATAATGACATAAAGTTATTAATCCATCAGATTAATCTTTAGTTAGTCAACGTCCTTTTCATCCAAACCTATACCTTGATACATTGCATTGGGGACCAAACACAGAAGCGTTTGTGTGAGACCATGTCATGTCTAAGCCATAATGTTCTACACTAGCCCTGGCTTTTATGAGCCTCTCAATGAAAAGGGATATTTAGTCCATCACCAAAGTCCATCCATTCAGCCAATGTCTCCAAAATCTCAACAGTTCCAACAATGCCCCAAAGGTCAAGCACAGAGTCTCCTATGAGACTGAAGGCAAATGCTAAACCCCGGTCAGAGGAAAACAAGTTTTATATTTCCAGTATGCAGTATCATGAAGTCAATATTTCCATTTTTAAACAGAGAGAAATGGGAAATATAAAGAAGTAAGGGGAACAAAGCAAGCCTGAATGAATCAGGAGAAATGTTTAAACCCAGCAGCTCCATGTCTGGCACAGCAGACCTGCAAATAAACACACCTACTAACTTCAGCCTACATGACCACTGTCCTGCACAGGCTGTATTCCCTTGTCTCTATCCCCTGGAGACGCTGCATTGCCAAGATGGAGCTTCCTTTGCTGTCTGCTCTTACTCTCTTAGCTTCATGCTTCTCCCTCTCAAGAAATACCAACAGGCTTTCCCACACTTCCACACAGTACTTCGCCTCTTCCCTTTGAAATCTAGTAGAAGCTTCCAGGGAAAAGACACCTGTTTAATTTATTTACTAACTCATTTACATCAGACATGCCTTCTGGTTCCCTCCTCACATAATCCCTCCTACTTCCCCCTCTCCCCTGAGAGGGTGGGCCCCCTGGGTATCTCCTCCCCACCCCCAGCACATCAAGTCTCTGCAGGGCTAGAGGCTTCCTCTCCCACTGTGGCCAAACAAGGCAGCAAGTTAGGGGAACAGATTAGATAAACAGGTAAGAGATTTAGAGAGAGCCTCCACTCCAGTTGTTGGGGAACCCACATGAAGAATGAGTTGTACATCTGCTACATATGGGGGGCATACCTTTTAAATATGTCTACCACCCCAGAATACTGTGGCCAATTCTAAGGTCTACCACCACTGATAGATATATACAAGGCCCTTTGAACCATCACTGTAGTGACCTGTTAGTAGCTGGGTACCATGAAAGGACACCTGAGAAACAAACTTCTAAACAGCCCAGTGGCACTCTATACAAGAAAGTCTTTCAGATTAGGAAAGGATCAATTTGCATTCTTCTGTAATGTTGACTGCTGGTTGAACCAGCACCATTTGCTGAAAAGGCTGTTCCATTGAATGTTTTTAAGTCCTTTGTCAGAGATCAGGTAACCATAGGTGTATGGGTACATTTGTGGTTCTTAAATCTTTTCCATTGATCTACCTGCTTTTCTCTGCACCAATGCCATGCAGTTCCTAATCTTGATTGTTTTATCAAGAATGAGTTAGGACGTGTTCTTTCTGTTTCTATTTTGTGGAATAGTTTGGAGAATATTGGTAATAGGTCTTCTAGGAAGGTCTGATAGAATTCTGCACTGAACCCATCTGGTCCTGGGCTTCTTTTTGCTGGGGAGGCTTTTGATGACTGCTTCTATTTTTTTTGGGTGTTATGAGACTGTTTAGATGATTTATGTGATTCTGATTTAACTTTGGTACCTGGTATCTGTTGTCCATCTTCTCTAGATTTTCCAGTTTTGTTGAGTATGGGCTTTTGTAGTAGGACCTCACAATTTCTTGAATTTCCTCAGTTTCTGTTGTTATGTCTCCCTTTTCATTTCTAATTTGTTAATTTTGATTCTCTCTCTGTGCCCTCTAGTTAGTCTGGCTAAGGGTTTATCGATCTTGTTGATTTTCTCAAAGAACCAGCTCCTGGTTTTGTTGATTCTTTGTATAGTTCTTTTCATTGCTACTTGGCTGATTTCTGAGTTTGATTATTTCCTGTTGTCCACTCCTCTGTGATGTATCTGCTTCTTTTTGTTCTAGAGCTTTCAAGTGTGCTGTCAAGCTGCTAGAGTATGCTGTCTTCAGTTTCTTTTTGGAGGCACTCCGAGCTATGAGTTTTCCTCTTAGTACTGCTTTCATTGTGTCCTGTAAGCTTGGTTACCTTTTTCTTTATTTCTTCCTTGACCAAGTTATCATTGAGTAGAGCATTGTTCTGCTTCCATGTGTATGTGGGCTTTTTGTTGTTGTTTTGTTATTGAAGAACCGTCTTAGTCTATGGTGACCTGATAGGATGCATTTAATTATTTCCATCTTCTTGTATCTGTGGAGGCCTATTTTGTTACTGACCGTATGGGGAACAGTTTATCCAGACTGTGAGCAAATATGTTAATATATTTGTCTGAAAGGTTGATGGGTAATATTGTTATGTAAACTTGGCTTGTGGAGATTCTGGGAGAATTAACGATAAGAGATAATATAATGTTGATCTCTTCCAAGATTATTGGTTCGTTGTCTCCATCCTAAAATGATTATAGTGTAATTTTTTAAAGTTATAAAAAATATAATAAAGGTAAAAGGGGCAGTAGTACCTACAGGAAAAAAACATACTTCTCAAGAAAGAAAGGGAATGGTCCATTAAACATTGAAAGGTCATAGCGAAGAATTGAAAACACTAAGATGTTTCTTTTGAACCTACATGACTGAGCAAGTTTGTTTTTTTTTTTTTTTTTTTTTTTTTTTAATTACACAAATGCCTAGTTGATGAGCAGCTGGACCATTCTGGCGCATGTGTAGATTACAGTAGGTTAAGCTTTAGAAGGAAGTTGTTGGTTAGGGAACATTAAACTTTAAATTTATACTCTCTGCACTGTAATTGCACATATGGGATTTTATTGTGAAGACCAAACTGCATGCTGGACCCTAACCCCAGCCTTACCTGTCTCTGGCATTGGCTGCTAGTCCAGCCCGTGACCTGCCTGCTACCTGGAGTTTTCATATTCACTTCCTGTCTTGTTTTCATACAACCCCTTCTTCCTGCAGTCCATAGAATGGATTTTAAAATTCAGACCGGATTGCTTCTTGAAGATCTTAAGATCTCACACTTAAAATGAAGTTTCATTGCACCTAGTATAAATCCCAGATTTTTCCCTCCTTAGCCATCAGGGAATCCCTGCCATTGGATGGCTCCCCTGGCGATCTTTCCCCAAAGCCAGCAGCATGTTGTTATATTGTGCAGTTGTGTCCACCTGAGGACATGGGGAAAACCCATGTCTATGGTCTGTACTAGCAGGTCTATCCCATGGCCACCATGGAAGTCTCGCCTAACACAGGCGCTTTCCAGCAAATCAGCCCCCAGGAGCTACCCACCCGGCTCCATCACATCCTCTTGCTTTATTTTCTTCTTAGAATTCCACATTACAAGATAATTGTGCCATTTTTCACATTTGGCATTCTGCTATTAACTGAAGTAGGTAATCTGAAATTCTAAGAATGTGCGTTTTCCTCATGGGATCTAAGAAAGCATTCTCATTTCGAATGAAGGGGAAAAAATAGCCCATAAACACCATTATTGTTCTTAAATTGACATTCAAGGAAAAATCAGACACTTACTGCTGTCTTAAGATATGTTGTACCAGGAGTAGACCCAACGTGAAGCCCCAGGCTCCTGCCATTCACTTTACTCTACAGCAGACCTTCTCAAGCCAGGTCTGCGTGCAGAAGGCTTATTAAAATTTGGAGATCATTCTTGCTTTTCCACACCCCTCAGAATTCTGTGCCTGTAACTAGTTCACACCCCCCAAAGCTTAAATGTCACAATGTCAGAATTCCCACGGCCATTGCCATGTGCTTTTAACCTGGTAGTGCCTGAAGACATGACTCCATTCACAGGAAATGCAGGGAGAAGACATTGCTCCTTTGCTTCTGTTTTCTTCCTGACTAAAACTTAGGCCTTTAAAAAATATTTCGATTATTCTTTGTCTGTACAAGTGGCTGAAGCTTAGTTAGATTTTCGATATTTTTAGAGTAACATAAAGAATCCTTAATCACTGAAAATATGTAAACTTATTAACTAAATAGGTACGTTGATTGTACATAAGAAATATGTTAGCTGTGAGTGATAAATCTTGCTTTAGATACTTCCCATATTTGATAGAAAACATTATTATGTTAGACGTGGGCTCATGCCTGCCATATATAAATGCAAGAATTGTTAAATTTTGGCACCTGTTCTAAGAATGTCTATGCAGAGGATCGATGGCGGCAAAGGAAGCAGATGTGTCCTCCTGTCTTTGATCTTAGTCTCCAGTCAGGAGGTGAACTAAGCATGAAAACTTAAACATACAAGGTGCCACAATGCTGTGTGCATTGTGATACATGGCAGACTATCCAATGGCACTTGCTTGAAGTTATGTAAAGAGGTTCTTGAGGACAACCAGAGCCACCATTGTTTGTTTCCTGGTAACATGTGTACTGTTGAGAAGGATATCTGTCTTTGTTGTTGGGTTCCAGATTCTTAATTGACCTCTTGACTCTTTGTGGTCATATTTGTCTAAAACTTTGGTTGTCAAACTATTTCACAACATACTAACAAGCTTTGAAGTTTAAGCTATAGGCAGCTCTTGGTACCTATCTATTATCCCTGACTGTGTGTGTGTGTGTGTGTGTGTGTGTGTGTGTGTGTGTGTGTGTGTGTGTGTAGACAACCTCAGGTGTCACTCCTCATTGACATGGAACATCAAGTGCACTAGACTAGGTGGACCAGACAGTGAGCTTCCAGGAACCCACCTGTCTCCACCTCCCACTTGCTCAGTCCAGCACCACACCCAGCTTTTATATATTTCCTGGGAATCGAAACCTAGGTCTTCATGCTTGGAAGGCAAACTCTATACCAGCAAGGCCCTTCCCCAGATCTGTTTGCTCTTGCCGTAATCCGGGCATATACTGTCTATTACTTCTACATAAAAATTCAAATCTGAAAAAAGCTACCATTTACATCATAAGATGGTTTGATTAATAGTTGTCTCTTTTCTTGATAATATTTATTTTATATGTTAGCAGAGATGGTTAAGCTTGTATAACACAGCTTGAAAAGAACACCCTAATTACTATTGCGGATTATCTAAACATCATCTGTTTTCTTGAACCATTTTTGCAGCTAATTTGTCATTTGAGACGTTAAAGAATGATCACAGTATTTACATTTTCTCACTATAGATTTTTCAATACTCTATTTGCTGATCTTGCCTTAAAAACAATTTATTGACCATCTTCTTTTGGCATCAAAGAAGGAATTCTTTTTCAATCACTCCCAAAAGTCTAGTATCTGGGAAAGAACAACAGTGAGGATGTGGGTTCAGCCATGAGGTATCGGAGTGTCCAGTAGAAAACTGAGAAAAGCTCAGTTTTATAAAAGTATAATCAAAATCCACTTGATATCTCAAATAAAAAATCTTAGAGAATGCTTATAGAAAAGACAGAAATGATTTCCCCCCCAAACTGTTTATTGAGCTTAGCTGACTGGACAGAAACTTAATTGGCTTGTGCTTGAGACTTCAACCCTCAACACTCAGTGAGGGTCAGACTGACTTTCAAAGTACCTGCGTACGCATTCTGTAGAGTTCAATGCTGCATCAGACACTCGCTGGCACAGAGTAAGCACTCAGTAAGTTAGACTTGACTTGCCTGGCTCAGTCCCAGTCCCTGAGTTTGGCAAGGGACATCTAGAAGTACTTATTTTTCAGCCTGTTGAACAATTATTTAATCCTGTATCAGTATCCTGATACATCACAGATTTTTCTGCAAAAGACTGCCATTACTTCTGACAAAACTGATAGCAAACTACTGTTTCCAATAGCAATTGGTCCATTTCTATCCCTATCCTGAGCTAACTGATGCCAGGCCTTCAACTCTTATGGGACAGGTAAAATAGCCTTAGTAATTAAAATGGGGAGGTAGGCGTGATCAGAGCATATTATATACGTTTATGGAAATATCATTGACTTTTTTTTACCATTGGTATGATTCATAATTACAAGGAATGCATGCCCCCAATGAAAGGATGTTTAGGTATTTTCAAGTTGACAATATATTTTCTTTGTTGAGATGTTTTTATTTGTGTGTATGTGTGTGTGTGTGTGTATACTTGTGTCTGTATTTGTCTATGTGTGTTTACACCTAGGCATACAAGTGCATGAATACAGGACCTAAGACAACTTGTAAGTCAATTCTCTCCTTCCTAGGGATTGAACTCAACTCTCCACACTTGTCTGCAGCTGTTACCCACGGATCCATCTCACAGACATCTGTTTTGTGTTTTAATTGGTTGCCAGGAGTTACCTATATAGTAAAATAAATACTGTATTACCTCATTCTAAATCAAGTTGGTGGTGGAAACCAATGGAATATTTTTTGTTTTCTTTTAAAAATTAATCATTCATTGGATACCTCTGTTTCTGGTGTTACAAGCCAAAAGTAGTGGCACAAGTAGCTCAGAGTTCAAGGCCAGCCTGATAAATTTATTGAGTTCCAGCCGAGTCAAACCTACACAATGAGCTCTTGTCTTAAAAACACAAAACAACAACAAAAAGTAAATTAATTAGAGAATATCCATTAAGTAAGAAACCATACTCAACAAAAATAAGTCCGTGCATCATGTGGCATGAAAAATGAAAAGGAATGTACTGGTACTTAATGCAGTGTATAGAACGAAATTCCGTTTTTCTTCACATAAAATATGTGCCCACTCATTCATCCTACGTGCACCAAAATGTCTTCTCGTGACTTTTTTTGGTAATGTTTCTTGAACCCAGAAAAATTTACATAAGAATCTAGAGAAAGTTGAATTCATCTAATATGCTGTTCCTTGAGTTCAGTGAGCAATGAGATACTAGAGAAGCCGGTAATAAAGGTGTATGGAGCTGGTAATAAAGGTGTATGGAGCTGGTAATAAAGGTGTATGAACTCTTGGGAATCACAGAGGAAGATTGAGAGATGGTTCTTGGCACCTCTATCTTTGTAACTTACCACCCCAAATTTAGCCAAGGAAACACAAAGAAGAGTATTAAGAATCAGAATAAATTAAAATATTCTGAAATGAACATATATGATGCAATTGAGTGGAGTATAACAAATTTAGAGTGTTATGTTGGACACTGTGAAAACTCTTGTATGGAAACTCTGGAGAGATTTAAGCACACTTAAGCTTAGAGGTAGCAGCTGTGATTGTAATTTAGGCAAATGGCTGCCCTGAATCATCCGCTCTTCCCCAAGGGCATGGTCCTCTCATTTGGATTTCCTAGGGAAGACTTTAGGACAGTCTCGATCCGTGTTAAGATGGCAGCTCCCTAAGATGCAGCGTTTACTCCGTTCTTGGCTCTCTGCACACCTCAGCAGGAAAAAGACATCAGTACTTGCAGTTGAAATCTCCGAATCTCTAAATCGATCAGCTTTGAGGATACTGCTAAATGGAACAATCACTCTTGAAATTTCTAATTATTCTTTCCTAATTTGTGCTTTTAAAAAAATCCAAAAGGAGTGATACCAGATTAATTTCCTCCTTTTTATTCAGTATCCCTGTGGCCATTACATTTGTATGCTTGAGTAAGACTTTGGAATAATAGATAGGATGTGGGGAGATTTTCTTCCAAAGACTGAAGGCTCTGTCACCCCAAGGAGTAAACTGGATTATAGGCTGTTAACTTAAAGGAAGTTTATTCACTGATCAGCTAATCAGAAATCATTCAAATAAGAGCACTCTTGAAGACTATGGTGGGTTTTTTCCTTATAATTTTAATGAAAATTGCTCCCTTTTCCATTTTGCATAGAAAAGGAAGCCACAGGGGAGGGTGAATTGAAAGTTAGAGCTATTGGACACTGTGTAACTGTTTAATGCTTAGTTTACATGTTAATCTGCAGTTCTTAAGACTCATTCCAGCTCTGTCAATCAATTCTGCATTTGTTGTATTTGATCATGCTACATTGCCAAGTTTATGTGCTACTGACCCAATTTTATCTGGGTAGTGACAATAAAATATACTCCCGTGGGGTCAGCTCCATTTAAGATCATTTTGAAAGGGTGGACCATCCATCCAGAGGCTCGTCTAGCTAGTTACATCATTACAGGCTTTCGGAAGAGTTAGCTTATCTCCCATGGGACTCAGGCATGAGTAGAATGGATCATTAGTGGTGTGTTCTCTTCCCCTGGCCCCATCACCCATTATTCCCAGGTGACAGAAAAGGCACACGAAACCCACTGAAAATCAGAGCTACAGGGCCAGTAAATAATCACTTCTTAATGCTTTGCATACAGTAGAATCAGGATGTACTGTCACTACTAATAAACTGTATAAACTCTATAAAAAAATCATTGCATCGTTTTCAAAGGACCCAATGAGTCCAGTCTTTATTAAAAGACAGTTTCCTGTTTTCACTTGCAAAAGACAACTATTTTTCATTGTGATAAGTTTTATTCTCAAGTACTGATGATCTTAGTAGGATGTTGGCTCTGAAGCTGAGTTAAAAGTTGAAAGATACATATCAAATAGTATTCGTGCTTAAAGTGGAGGAGCAAGACACTGGGGGAGACAGAGGTATGAGAAACTAGATGGACAGAGCAGTTCAAAATTCTGTTCCAGGATTCTTTGAACCAACCCTTTGGCAGCTGCCCAGATCATATTAATTGCCTCTTTGTGTATACATTTCTATACGCTGACTCACAATTTTGGCTCAAGATGTAGATGTTAAATCAAGGTTGGGAATATTTAAATGGCTGTCCCTTTCAGGCTTGTCTTGCGAAGCTAATAGTTTTTCTTACACAGGCTATTACTTTTTCCTTAACATATTTTTCTAGAATATTATTCATGTTTGTAAAACAGGCCAGATGAAGAATGCTACAGCCCGGCCTTTAAAAATTCCCTGGCCATGTAACAACTTAAAAGCATCTTCCATCCCCTGCTCCTATAGATAAGAGTAATTTTAGACTGAAGAAGTAGAATGTTTGGCTTGTGATAGATTATGATAGATTCATCACTAGATTCAGAATTTGGAGTAAAAAGGACCTTGTAGCTAGGCATGGTGGTTCAAGCCTTTAAGCTAGAGACATGGGGAACAGGGATCACAGGTTCAAGGCCAGCCTAATCTTCAGTGTGAGTCCCATGTCATTCTAGGCTAGTTGCTGTCATTTTTAAAATGCTAAGTAAAACAGTCTTAGAAAGGTTTTTGCTGATCCCTCTCTGAGTGACAGACGTGTGCAAGAATAGACACTGTCTCGCAAGTCACACAGGCCTCTGTCACATGGTGTGTTCATTTAGTTCATTTAGGTTGTTTCACTGCCTCTTTAAAGTTATGCCTCCACATGTTCTAATCCCCTGCACTGAAAAAAAAAATCAGTTCCTTTAATTCTGGGAAGTAGGTTGGACTCGTTTACTAAGTCCTGATTTCTTCCTTCTCTACGATGAAGCCGTCTGTCTGTCTTGCCCTGATATGACCTTATTTTTCAAATAAAGGTCTTCATGTTTCTCTTCAGTGGAGGACTTTGTACTTCTGCTCAATAGGTTGGACTTCAGTATGGAGTAAAAAAAATGTTGATATGTCCTGATAACTAATGACCAGTTGCTTCATGCACTGGCCACTGTTAACCAAATCTGAAGCTAACTTTACATTTCATCTGGATAATTCAACAATCCTTTTATTAAACTAACTCTGAAGTAGAATTAACACATTCTCCAAGAATTAAACATATAGGGCATTGTCTAAAATGAATGAATGAAAGGTTTCTAGTTCTCCATATTCCCTTTCATTAGGTATATCAACCATACTTGTGAGCTTTGAAACAAAACCTGGAGTTGGCTCTGAATAGATAGGGAATGAGTGAGGCTGGCCCAGGGTTTGCCATGCCTAGCTTCCTCCTCATTTAGGCTCCACTTTCTCCAGCAGCCTGGCACTACGAGGTTTACCCTTGTAAAGAGGGGTATCTTGGAAGTTTAAGGAGCACCAAGAGTGCTTAAAAGGAATCTGGGTTCAAAATAGGAAAGCCAGTCTTTCAGCCAACTTGGAGTAGCAGGCTGAGATGTGACAGCCACTCTGCCTGCCACCTCTCTCCCTACATCCGTGAGGTCAGACGCTGTGCTAGGTACCTAGGTACCTTCTGCCGTGAGCGTGAGGTCAGCTTTGCCTCATCACTGCTCTCTCCTCCATAACTTATTCTTTAACTCAACTGTGGGCTCAGAAGGAGGCATTCCGTGATGCCTGTGATGCTGTAGTGTGCACACATCATGTGCAGCAACCCTAGGAACTCCTCTCACAAAACCAAGATGTGCATCTTCAGGCAGAGAAATTGAAATTAACGGTCAGATGTATGTTTACCTCTACGTAAATCATCATGTATGTCTTGAAGATTTAAGTGTTTCTCCCAAAACAAACTATACCCAAAAGTCTGATCATGTCTCAAGAGTCATTTCATGCTTGGGACTGGAATGGTGTCTTAGTGGATAAAAATACTTGATGCACAAGTATGAAGATGTGAGTTCAAATCCCACCGCTCCCACAAAAAGCTGGTTGCTACTCCATATTTCTATGACCCCAGTGCTGCGGGCAGAGTATCTCTGGGCTCTCTGACCCTCAGCCTAGCTCAGGGTTCAGCAGGAGATCATGTCTCAAAGGCAGCAAGGCAAAAAGAGTGATGTAGAAAGGTACCTGATGTGTTTGCACTTAGGGATGTGCACCAGTGGCACAAACATGTTTGTGCCATACACAATATTTTTAAAAAAGAACTCTATCTAAAAAGTATTTTTAAGATAAACTATTGAACAATATATTTGCAGCTCAAGTCTCTGAGGTTTATATAACCTAATTTTATATTCTTAAGCATAGATTAAGCAAGACAGGCAGTGAATCAGTGCCTTAAAAAAAAAAAAAATAGATCAGATTTAGTGTGAAGATACACGTGCGGAAGTCTAGTAATTGGAGGCAGGATTTGGAAAAGGACAGAAGTTCTTAAGTAAAGACTGTTTGAAATTTGCCTCCTATCCAAATAGACTTTAAAAGAGAATGTGAACATCGAAAATCCTATGCTGTCTCAATTACAACGTTGGGAAGCTGAATGCCGCCTCAGAGCGTGGATGTTACGTAGCCCCTGGACATTCCAAGCTAAGTTACTGGAAACATGTCTTAGAGCTTTAATCAGCAGTGAGTGCCAGGTGGAAAATAGGAATCAAAGAAAAGAAAATGATAGTACATTATCCAGTGTCCACGCTTACAAGGATGTCATCCAGTGGTGAGAGCTGTCCAATGTCTGCCACATAGAACCTTGGCAAATGGAACCCAGCTGACCCATAACTCCTCATCTTCCCTTCTGTAGTGGGATCGGACGTAACTGGCCCTGGGCCTCTGGAGGCAGCAGCATCCTGGCAGAATTCGGAACTCTGCACTTGGAGTTCATGCACTTGGCCCACTTATCAGGAAACCCCGTCTTTGCCGAAAAGGTGAGTCTTGGAAACATTCTCCTGCGGAGCATGGGAAAGGAAACAGTGTTTGTGTGTCTTTGGGACACTTTGTAACATGCCTTATTTCACCTGACCAGACTGTCAACCTAGTCTCTCTAAGACCTTCCTCCTTGTGGCTTGCTGTGCCTTAAGGAAGTTGCTTGCCTGTGCGAAATTTAGTCTAAAAATATGTAGCGCGATATACACTGTCTGAAGTACATATGGGGAAAGTTCAAGTGCTGTACCAATAAGCTTTTGGCTTTTCCCTCTTTTAAGCAAAATTCCTCCACAGAGTTCTCTTTCACTTTGTTGAAATATTCCTCAAGCACCTCAGCCTTTCCAGACCATCTGACTACCAGAGAACGCCGCCCTGACACCTCACCTTAGAACACACAGTTCCACCACTAAAAGACTCCTAGGGGAGGGGCTCACAACAGAACCTTGTTTCTAACATGGTTACCAGCAGGTCTGCAGTTAGGAGTTAGACCAGGAAGATTGCAGTCCTAGGTCTCTCGGCTTATAAATGCTGCCATAACCTGCTATTTGTGCCTCTCCACAAGGGGTTGGTTGGGACTAGGAGGGAGAAGAGCCGCCCTCCTCAGTATCCCTCGGAGCCCCATCTCCCTATACCCTTGCACTGGGTGGGTTGAACCCAACGAGGGAATCCCCATAATTCCACGCCATTTGTCTTCTCTTCACCTACTATTTATGTTTATTTCCCATATCTTCCTATTCAAAGACACAACTCCAAATGAGGAATAATCATTTTTATGCATTGATATAGCCTTAATATGGAGATTGGAGGTCTCGTTTTGGAGTCTGGAGTTCTAGATACCTATGACTAAATGCACTGATTTCTGTTTTGTTTTTTTTTCCCTCATAACAAGATTCTGAAACATTTTATGAACGTTTTTTCTATCATGACCAAAGAGAGTGAGGGGGTGGGGGGAGTGAGAATGGCAATGGCATGTGAACTTTTTCTTAGATTTTTCACATTAACATTCCTTCTCCTTTATAGGTAATGAATATTCGGACAGTGTTGAACAAACTGGACAAACCAGAAGGCCTTTATCCTAACTATCTGAACCCCAGTAGCGGACAGTGGGGTCAACGTAAGTCCAAATCTGAGCATTCACTCTTGTGTGAGACAGGGAGGGAGGCCAGTGCAGTTCTTGTCCAGGAATATTAAGAAGGGGGTTCTTAAAGAGCCTTAGAAAGCTTGTTGCTAGGGAGAAAGAGAAGGAAGAGCTGATTGGCTCTGTGGTTCCTCTGTGCAGATGGCAGTGATACTTTTGCCCAGGGTAGTAGCTGGACCACTCCATTTCTAGCACTTTTTACTTTGATGTGAGGAATCAGAAGCTCAGCCAAAGATCTTTCTCTTCCTAATATTAAGCTACCAAATGAAGATTTCTTGTGAGTGACTTACCTTTAGAACAGAAATAAGTGTCAAACAAATGTCTTCTGAGGCCAGACACCCCAATTCAGGTCATTTTCAACAGAGGTAGAAAGACTTGGAATTTGTAGTAAGAAATGTTCTCAAGCCCATTTGGAAAGGCTGTGATATGTTAAATATTAATTGAAATATTTCAACACCTGACTGTGTTGAAGTCATTTAATTTGTGCTCTAATGTGGCCTTTTAAATTTTATATTAAATAGCATATTCTTAGATAATTACATTCTTTTAGAAGTACTTCTTTTGAAGAACACGTTAGTAGGGGACAGCATGGTAACCCCCATCTCTCCTGTTGGCAATTGAGCCTACATCTAAAAGCCTCAGACCCATAAAGACAGCTCCCGTTCAGTGTCATCTACAGATTGCTGGAAGTTCTCGACACCTTTCATGGGTCCACAGGATTAAAAGTTTATAAATCCTGAGACAGCTTCCCTCTCCTGTGTGCGCTTGCACTTTAGGGAGGGTAAAACTGGTTGGCTGTGTAAAAAAACCAATGCAAATACCAAACAGTACTAATCTCTACTGTTGTACAATTTGAAATAGACCAGTTTCACATACGCATGTCCTCATCAATTGGAGGGTTGATTTTGATTCTAGTAAACACCTAGCTGTGCATTATGGCAAAGTGATCACGTTAGTGACTTAGTGTGACAAAGCACTTAGCAAGCTTAGTGAAGGAATGGTGCATTCTGGCTCACGGTTCCTTGGGTAGTCTATCATGTGCCAAGAGCTTAAGGCAGCCTTCAGTGTAGAGAGCTGCTCAGCTTGCCTTGTTCTTTTTATTCCGTGTGGAGCCCTATCAAGCTGATTGGTGCCACCCATGCTTAGAACGGGTCATCCCACTCCAGTTAACTCCCACTAGAAAATCCCTTGCAGACAAGCTGAGAGCTTTGTCCCCTTAGTAGTTCTAGATTGCCGAGTTCAACACCAATGTCAACCATGACAATGATGACCTCTGTGTGAGGAAAACACACAGCATTTCTGACACAGGGTGAAAAATAACAGTTGGGCGGGAGAAACAGTGTGTTTTCAGATTGTGTTGTTACTGATGTTACTGCTTGCTCTGGGATGATTGTGATTATCTTTTCATGAGTCACCATCTTTACTCAAGAATACAACTAAAACCTGCCGGTTATTCGGACCCGGTTGGGGTTGGTACTTGAAGATGAAAAACTGCTGTTTGTAACAGTGGTGGTAAAATTTCTAAATAAAAAATTATAATTTTAGAAACCTTGTCTATCTTGCCATGAGCCTGACTTCACTGGCTTCTGGATAATATTTGTGGTGATTTTAACATGACTTTGTTTTGGTATGTAGCAGAATGTGTTGACATAGTATGTCTGCGAACTCAGAAGGAAAAAAAAAAAAAGAAAGAAAACAAATAATTTCCAGACAATCAGTGCATGCATAACCAAAAGATCCAGTGAGAACAAAAAGATACTCAATTAATTTTAATGTGACAGAGTATTGAAGTCCATGGAGGGGCTCAGGAGATGGTTCCATGGATAAGAGAACTTGCTGCTCTTACAGAAGACCCAGGTTCAGTTCCCAGCACCCCTGTGATGGCTCACACTGCCTATCATTCCAGTGCCATGGTATCAAACATTCTACTCAGCACAGTGGGGACACTGAACATGCACATAATATGCACACATGCATACATGCAAGCAGTCACACATACACATAAAATACAGTTTATTGGTATGATTTGTAACCCTGCATCATAGAACTTTAAGCTTTTAAACGCCACTTGCTAAGTTTTGTTGTTGTAGAAAAAAAGGGTATAGGAAGATAACAGCATGTGTTTGGCAGGGCTATACTTCTGTGTGTGCATACAGGTGTGTGTGTGTGTGTGTGTGTGTGTGTGTGTGTGTGTGTGAAGGCCAGACATTAATCTGAATTCCTCAGGTACATCCACCTTATTTTTTGAGGTAAGGTTCCCCACTGGCCTGAGACTCTGTGGACTGCACTTGCTGGCCAGGAATGTGCTTGTCACTGACTTCCTAGTTGCTGATATTACAAGCACGTGACACTACACCCACTCTTTACTAACGCGGGTTCAGAGAGTGCACTGAAGAGCACTTTACCAGCTGAGCTCCACCTCCAGCCCCTGAATGGGCGATTAAGATGCTCTTCCTTTTTCAGACTGTATGTAAAGCTGCATGAGAAGCTTCTGTTTGTATACTTTAGCCAAAGCAAAGTATACTGATGGATCAGAGGATATGAGACATGAAAATCTAGCCAGGAAAGCAAACATGAAGGAGATTGGGGGTGGGAATAAAATAGGGTTGGTCTTCCCACTGACATGCTTCGTTTCTGAAATGACAAGCCTATAAGAAACACCATTTCTTGTTATCACTACGTCTTTCGGGGTTTCAACAAAAATGTTACTGAATTCTTTCAGTTTCTAATATTAGTAAACACTACTCAAGTGAGCGCTGACTTCATGTACTGGTTGCTCTTTCAGAGCGTGAGGGACACTGAGACTAACCTGAAATGTGTGAGGCCCACCAGAGCATTACATACTCCATGATTAGATGCAATTTACCAAAAGGGTGACCGGTGCAAGAGTTCTCAGACATTTCAAAGGTTGGAGAACAGTCTCTATGATAGCTGGTTCCTTTGCTTTAATTTGGGATCTAGAAGTCACTCAGAAGGACACGAAGAGGGAGTTACACCAGGACATTCTGCTTCACCTGCTCAGCCACCCATACATTTGCCTCTGTTTTCCTGGACTAAGAGTCATTTACATTAGTCCTGCTTATCAGCTGGTTTTCTGATGGAAAACAAACAGGACTGCTGAGCCTCGTGCTTGCCCTTGCCCATCCCCCATCCTGTGTTCCAGCCATAAGGAAGAAATGCTTCTATTTTTATTTCTCTTGGCCATAGCTAGGGGTTTTCCTTATGCTACTTCCTCAACTCTTTTCTCCACTAAGTTCCAGAATTCATACCTGTTCTTCCTCCTCTTCAAGGGTATGGTTAGGATTTGTCACACCTCTGCTTTTTTTCTCTCCAGATGAACAGGTTGGGTTCTTTCTGCACACAGTCCCCTTCCTGATGCTCTCGCACACCCTTCTTCCTAGGGACTCAAAGCTTTAAAGGTTAGTAAACATGCCATGGGTGTGTTTGCAAACCCAGAAACACAGTACTTTGTACTTAGTGACTGTTTGCTTGAATGGTTTTTGTACTGGGGTGTGTTATATCTGATCTTTCATTCTCTCTCGGCAATAGTTCTATTTACCCTCCTGTAAAAGTCGCCACTGCTTCCTAGCTACAGCTAAAGAGCATCCCAGCCTAGCCATGGAAGAGAAACAGGCTTTGTGATCATTGCTGCTACATGTGAGGTGCCCTGATCATGTACATGAGCACACGCATGTCTGTGCACACGTGTGTCTATGTGTGTGTATGTGTCTGTTTGTATGTCTGTGTATCTCTATGTATGTTTGTGATTCTGTGTGTTTCAGTGTCGGTGTGTATGTCTGTGTTTGTGTACATGTGTCTGTGTGTGTGTGTATATGTCTGTGTCTGTCTGTATGTGTTTCTGTGTCTGTGTATGTCTGTGTTTATGTACATGTTTCTGTGTGTGTGTCTGTGTGTGTGTATGTGTTTCTGTGTCTGTGTGTAATTCTGTGTGTTTGTGTGTGTTTCTGTGTTTGTGTGTATGTCTGTGTTTGTGTACATGTGTCTGTGTGTGTGTATGTGTTTCTGTGTCTGTGTGTAATTCTGTGTGTTTGTGTGTGTTTCTGTGTTTGTGTGTATGTCTGTGTTTGTGTACATGTGTCTGTGTGTGTGTCTGTTTATGTACATTTTTCTGTGTGTGTGTGTGACTGTGTGTGTTTCTGTGTCTGCATCTGTGTTTGTGTGTGTCTGTGTATGTTTCTGTGTCTGTGTGTATGTCTGTGTTTGTGTTCATGTGTCTATGTGTGTATCTGTGTGTGTTTCTGTGTCTGTGTTTATGTCTGTGTTTGTGTACATGTGTGTCTGTGTGTGTTTCTGTGTGTGTGTTTCTGTGTCTGTATGTATGTTTGGGTACATGTATCTGTGTGTATGTCTGTGTTTGTGTTCATGTGTCTATGTGTGTATCTGTGTGTGTTTCTGTGTCTGTGTTTATGTCTGTGTTTGTGTACATGTGTGTCTGTGTGTGTTTCTGTGTGTGTATTTCTGTGTCTGTATGTATGTTTGGGTACATGTATCTGTGTGTATGTCTGTGTTTGTGTACGTGTGTGTGTGTGTGTGTGTGTGTGTGTGTGTGTATGTGTGTGAGTGTGTGTGTCTGTGTATTGAGTCACTAGTAGCACTGAAACTGCTGTGGACAGATAAACTCAGATTCATATGAAGGTTATGAGAAATTAGGGGAAATGATTATTTTGATCCCCTGTGTGTTGTTTTTTACGATTTCATTATAATTTTTTGCCATTTTTAGACATTATATTAGAAATCTTTGTATGGGACCTATTTCTACCAAGAATAAAAACAATAATAAATCCTTTAGAAAGGAACATAAGATTTGAGAGACTATTCATTTAGGACTGTTAGGCATGAAAATACTAAATTTGTGTTTTTCTGAAGCTGGTGTTCCTGTGCTTCTGAGAAAAAATCTTCTCTCCTATACCCACTAAGAAGTTACAGTCCGAACTCTGTTACCACACAAACTGTCACCCAGACCTAGAAAAACTCAACAGCTGAGATACTAAATTTTCAAAAACATGATGTGCCTCTTTGTTCCTTTACTTTGATTTTTGATAGCTAGAAAAGTTTTACGTTGAGTCACACCAAAATTAACTAAAATAAATATGTTGCTATGTAACCCTTTTTTTCTATAAAATACTCCGCAGATGCCCAAGCTTGTTTCTCCCTCATTGTGGACTCATAACCCAAGGGGCAGTGCTCAGCCTTCCCAGGCTGCTTTTCCTCTGTCACTGCTCTGACTCCGAAGGGCATGTCTGCATCTGGGCCGTCATTCCCCATAACTTCATTTGGCCCTTGTTATTTTGACAGTGACTGGGAAGGGATTTGCTTTGCCATGCATCACTAGCGTTTGACTCCTTCAGCCGTGCTTACAACAGCAGGTCTCGTTATTGATGAGACCCTACTTAGTCTATTTACTTTGTAAATGTCAGAGGTTTCTGCGGTAATTCATTTAGGAAACGGTAAAGGTCACACGCTGCTATTTTAAGAAATCAGACCTACCACTTTAAAAACATATTTTCCCTAAAATTGAATTCATGTGATTCTGGACTGTTCATAATAAGGAAATTGTGTATTTAATATGTAAAACCGGGCCCTACTAGTTGAAATCACTAGTCCCTATTAACATTGATAACCCTTAGTTTTGAGGGAAAGAGGTTTGTCGGGACCCAGTGTCGCACATAAGGACCTGTTTCTGTCCTTGTGAATCATGAGAGTTGGTGACAAGATGCTTGGACCACACTCTGGAAGTAACACTGTGACAAAGGCACACTGTCCGGAAACTTGTGAAGGGAGGGGCAGACCTCCAAGGTTTCCAAGAAAGGTCTGTGTGTGGTCCTCCATGTGATGTCTTTTTTCCTTCAGTGAAAATAAGATGTGCAGAAGCCCCAAGGGAGATAGAAGCTGATAATTTTGAGGACCCAAAATATGAAAAGTGAGCATAGACCAAGTGGCCAATAGCACGAAGACTGAGACTTGAAAGTCCTTCCTGGTTCCAAAAGAGGCAGGGTCTGAGGGCTTTGAGTTAGTGGTGACCAGACTCCTGTGAAGGGGTCAGGTGCCAAGACTGTGGAGAAAGGTTGATTGGCAGCAGATCATCTTGCAGCCAAGGACATGCTGACTTCCATGTCCAGCACAGTGGGCAGGACAGCATGGAGCTGCCCAAGCACTGTGACAGTTGAGGAAGTGACCTTGCTATTAAACTTTACTAAAATTCAGTAGAAATAGCACGCTCCCATGAGAGGGAAAGCAGGAAATGAGATCTGTGGCCCCTGCAGAAGCCACCAACAGGAGCTATTCTAAGTCCTTCCTGTTGCTGCGATGAAACACTCTGAGCAAGCCTAACTGACAAAGGCCTTGTTTGGCTCACACTTCCAGTTCATAAGGCATCACTGAGGGAAGTCAGAGGGGAACATGAAATAGAAGCCAGTGGGGAAGTATGCTGGCTGGCTCACCCCCTGGCTTGAACTTCTTGTAACTTTTTCAAACAGCCTATCACCACCTGTCTAGGTGGTACAGCCCACAATGGGCTAAGTGCTCGCTCCTACGTCAACTGATAATGAAAGCAGTCTTCCCCCAGATACGCCCACGGGTCAATCTGAGCCAGTCTCTGTCTCTCATTTGGGAGTCATTTCTTGGTGACTGTAGGCTGTGTCAAGCCGTCAGTTAAAGCTAACTAGGACAGAAGTAGTGATGGCCTGAGCCAGGATCACACTGGGAAGAACAGAGAGGAAGGGAGGGGCGGGATTTGCCCAAAAACACATGGGAAGTACAGTGTGTAGCGTTCGGAGCTCACTGCTTGTGGAAGGGGAAATCAGAAAGTAGAATTTTTTCAATAGAAGGAGAAGGAGGAGAGTAAAGAGGAGGAGGAGGAGAGAGAGAGAGAGAGAGAGAGAGAGAGGAGATATGCTAATGCACTCCTGGATAACCAAGTCAAGAGATCCTCATTTCATTTCAGATTTAGCTCTGTGTTAGGAAACTTCGAAAGGCCATTTCGTTAATGGCCGTGTTCCCTCAATTCTAGGCATAGTGTTTTCCATCTATTGTGCTTGCGGCTTGGAAGCAATTTGCTTAAAAGATGACGAACCATTCCTTTATGGTTGGTGTCTCAAGATGAAAAACGAGCATCCAAATGTGAAGCCCTTTGTAGGCTGTGGAGTCAAATGGCTCTCAACACCCCGTGCTCTCTCCTAGCCTCGGTGGCCATTTTCTTGCTGTAAACACAAATAGGTGATCTTTGCCTTAGGCCAAGCGTGATCAACAGTCAGTGGCCGTGGAAGGTGAAGTGTGCTGTGAGATTTTGGTATTAGAAGACTGCCAGTCCATCTTCTGCTTCCTTCCTTCCTTCTGGTTTTTCAAGACAAGGTTTCTCTGTGTGACAGGGCCTTGGCTGTCCTGGAACTCACTCCAGGCTGACCTCAGACTCCCAGAGCCCACCTGCCTCTGCCTCCCAAATGCTGGGATCAAGGGCATGTGCCACCACCTCCTGGCTGCTCTTTTGGCGGGGGGGGGGGGGGCTTATTTATTTATTTTTGGTTTATGTGCATTGGTGGTTTTGCCTGCGTGTGTGTCTGTATGAAGGTGTCAAATCACTTGGAGCTGGATTCCAGACACTTGTGAGCTGCCATGTGGATGCTGGGAATTGAACTCATGTCCCCTGGAAGAGCAGCCTCTTAACTACTGAGGTGTGGCTGCAGCGCTCCAGTCCTGCCACATCTGCTTTCTCCCCTCAAACTTAGAACAATAGAAAAGTATGTAGCATTAAAAACTACGTGAACTCAAGGAGTCCCTGGCTTATGTTTTTAATGGAGTTTTATATTACTCAGGTCTAAACTAAAGTTAAAACACTTAAATATAGGCTACAGAACATTTTAATTCACCCCCCCCCTTTTTTTTTTAGTACAGAACAGGTTTTTAGAATTATACATGACCCATCCCCCATAACTTCTCCTCATGTTTGCAGGAGTAGCCCGGTGAATATTGAGGACACATCATGACTTCACAGCCCATCTGCTGGGTTCAGAATATCTTCCTAAAAGAGGGGCTCTGTTGGGCCTCACATGTTCCATTGAACTGCAGCTGACCGGTTTTGAATCCTAGCCACTGACATGATTTTGCTGCATTATCTGAATTGAAAGCTGAGTCACTGGGAAATCAATTTCCTTCTCTCTTTCAGATCATGTGTCAGTTGGAGGACTCGGAGACAGCTTTTATGAATATTTGCTTAAGGCATGGCTAATGTCTGACAAGACAGATCTCGAAGCCAAGAAGATGTATTTTGATGCTGTTCAGGTAACCCGATACTTAAATCATCCTCTCTAGTCTGTTCTGCCTTACAACTTGCCTATTAAAGAAGTGTTAAAAAAAAAAAAAGAAAGAAATAGAATGCCCCATAAGTGGCGTATAAAGTATTTTCAGTTAGGGAGAGTTCAACGTCTACAGTGTCATCCTGACAATAATGACTATACTTACAATCTTCGTTCTAACAGAACAATGAAAGTTGCTATGTAGTTCGAATCTCACCCAAGAGTCGTATATCTAGCCAGACATAGTGGTGATCCCCCTGTGCCTCCAGCATTTGGAGAGGGGATGTGCAGAGGGTACAAGGACTGCTTTGAGTTTAGAGTCACACTGACTACAGAGTGAGTTCCAGGCCAGCCTGATCTACAGCCACCTGTGTAAAGACAAGCGGTCACAGACCAGACACCATTCTGGTCAACAAGAGATCCTATGGAAGACAGTCTCCTAAGATACTGGTGTCTCTACTATGTTGCTCCAGTGTCGTTGCCTGATGGCACATTACCTGGGATGGACCCCTTTCCCTAAGAATGTGACTATATTCTTTTCTTATTGCTACACTTTCCATTATGGGGAAGGAACCTGGGGTTTAACAGTCTGAAAACTAAGTTGAAATTGCAGATGCTCACTCATGGTCCAGTGCCCTTCAATTCGATCTCATCTCCAGAGATCTAATACAAGTATAGCTAAATCCATGGAAAATTAACCCTTTTCTTGAATGCTCAGAGTATTTTTGTAATCAATACTATTCACTTATGGGGGTAGGGGGTTGAAATGTGTCCTCATCTGTCCTGGATGGCACGGTGAACCTTACCTAGCCAGGATGACATTAAACTATTTATTCTTCCTGCTGCCACCTCCCAAGTGCTGATATCTCAGGCACACACTATCACCTCTGGCCTTCGAAACCTGTAATACCATCTTTTTAAGTCTTTATTCTAAATGTACTGACCCTCTAATAGCCATGGGTGGTTTGTTTGTTGGAAAATAGTGTAGCTTGCTGTGACCTGGCTAGCTGTATTGAGTGTTCTGTAGTTGTCCTCACAGGATCAGTTGAGGACTTCATTGGGCCAACCACAGCTCCTCACTCTCACAAGCAGGCATCAGAACCTCCTTAGGAGAAAGACTGTAATGGAGCCTTTATGATGAGCATCAAATGCTAGCTAAACTGTGGTCCCACTGGTCCTGTCCTCTAGAGAGCCTGTTCCTAAAAAGGTTACTTTTCCTCCTCACAGTGAGGTTTTGAGTACTACTCTGGAGAATTCTTTTCCATATAATTTGGTTTGCATGTGTCATCTGATTAACATGCTAGCAGACATTTTAACCACTTTAATACCCAAGTTGCCCTCTAAGGCCTTGGTAGTCCATGAAAAGCCCCTTTGAAAAATTGTTTGAAGGATTTTTTTTTCCCAAAATTTTAGAACTGTGCCCGTGTAACTGTTAGCATTTTCTGTTTAGACAAACAACTGACAGGAAAATGCATACAGAGCAGATGAGGCAGTGTTTCCCTGTGACTCCTAATTGTAAAAAACAAAAAAAAAAAAAAAAACAAAAAAAAAAAATCAACCCATTGCATATTTTCAAGTTTTGGAAGCAAAGGTAGAAAACAACAAACCAAGTCCTGAAAACATAACAATACAAACCAGCAACCACACCTGTTCTTTTCAAGAGAAGGCAGTGTGTATGATTGTTCTGACTTAGTGAGTCAGTGGGGATATGGTTTTAGCTGTAGGTGGATTCAGATAGGAGTGCTTTAACTAGTCAGTACTTTGGCCTCTCTGCTGGTTATTTTGACCCTCCCTAGACACCACACAAAGACTGTAGTGGGGGCAGGTAACCTATCATATAAGAGTCCGTGAGCTTTGTTGAATATAAATGCGGGAGAATTAAACCACAGAATATATCATGCATTTTTCCTGAATAAATTCCCCATGGGTCTAACAAAATTGTATTTATTAGAGTTACATTAGAGTCTATTTAAATTTTTTCCCTTCCTCACAAAACCATGGCTTTGGGCACAGAACTTCATCCTAGTTTATTTTAAGAGGCAGCAAGTTGGTCAGAATCATGTGAAAAGTAAGATAGCAGTTTATTCACTCTTCATAACAGGGTAATAATGTTTCTCTAATCTGTGTTCAAAAGCTGTTTCTCTTGCCATGGAGAAAGACTAATTTCCTGACTGATGAACAAGTATCTGCTTGAAGGACTTTATTGCAATCTGCACTATGAGAAGGGTAAATAGCTGGGAAGTTCAGTTGCATTAAATGAGAATGAAATATTAATGTGGTAACAAAACCATCAATAAAGTCAGCTTCACCACAGCTAATGAGCACAGTGCTGTTCATCTGTTTCTTATGCTCTTGCTTTTGTTTCTTTACTTCTAACAGAGGTAGGGAAGGTTTCACCTGCCCACATACCCATTGTCAGCCATCCTTCTCCCTTCCCAAATGCATCCTGAAAGCCCTCCTTTCTCTGACAGCAGAGATCACTGCAGACCCCACGAGAGTCCTTTTCTTCCTATGTGATCAGTTTCTATCAGAAGAATTGGAAATTAGCAATTCCAAACCTAGTTCATACTCTTTATTTTTTAATATTTTTTAAAAAGACACGAGGCTAATTTTATTTCTAACCTAGTTTTTTTGATAATATATATCGGCAGTTCACGGACATAAATAAAAATACGTCTTACAAATCCGTTTTGTAAATAATACTTTTTATCCTTGATTTAAATGCCATTTGCTTTAAATGTTTTAACTGTACAGCAGAATGTTTCTCATAAGATTTGAGTGACTTAATTTCTCTGTGTACGTGTAGATACACATGTGGGAGTGTGGGCAGAGGCCAGCTCAGGTCACTCCTCGGGTGACATGGTCTGTCTTCACACTGAAGCTTGCTGAGGAGACCATCAAGGCCCAGACCACTGACTTTCTCCTCCCAAACACCGAGATCACAGCAAATGCCACCACTGGCAGCGCTTCCCCATGCTTTACCGAGCCATCCCCCCAATCATCTGACTGGTCTCAAGAGTTGTAAATAATGACCCAGCAGGGCTAGTGTCTATACTTGATTCTCCCCCCCCCCCCCCCCAGTTTCTATTCCAGAATCTTCCCAGGTGCTTATTTATTCTTCTATTGAAATTGTTATCATGTATTATTATATATACTCTCTGTATTGACATTTGAACTGTTATCCTCTTCACCCACCCCACTCCCATTCCTCCTTCCCCTCCACTTGTCTCCGCAAAGGCTCACTCACTCCTCCTAAACACCCTCTCCACCTCATTGCCTTGGCATTCCCCTACACTGGGACAACGTGCCCTCCCTGGACCAAAGGCCTCTTCTCACATTGATGCCAGACACTGCTATCTTCAGCTACATACACAACTGGAGCCATAGGTCTCTCAGTTTGTGCTCAGTGGTTGGTGTTTTAGTCCATGGGAATTGTGGAGGGCTTGGTTGGTTGATAATTTTGTTCTTCACAAGAGGTTGCAACCAAACAGGGATTGAAGAAAGAGATTATTCAGAGGCTGCCTCACCTTGGGATCCACCCCATTTGCAACCACCAAATCCAAGCACTATTGCTGATGCCAAGAAGTACTTACTGGCAGATAGAGATGCCTCCTCACAGGCTCTGCCAGAGTCATACAGATATAGCTGAGCATGCTTGCAGCTAACCATCGGACTGAACACAGGACTCCAATGAAGGTGCTAAAGAAAGGACTGACAGAGCTGAAAGGGGTTACTCAATTCTTTTAAACATTGTTTTCATGTTATGGATGAGGAGTTTACTAAAACATAGGTATGATGAACAAGTTACCTGCAATACGCCTCACCAGTGTCCGAGATATCACCTAAATCCTTTTACTCTGACCCCGAAGCACTCCATCTTTGCTGCTCTCTTCTGCTGCTCAAGTCTAAAGGGGAGAAAACTCAATCCAGCATCATGGATCTTAGAGCCATCTACAGTGGGACCTGGGTTTTGAACTGTCTCACCTGAGACATGGTTTCAGTGTCCTGTCTTTGAAAGGGGATGGCATTTAGGGACTGAGGATGGCAGGTGTTTGGTCATGGAGCCAAACAAAGCCAATGGGGCAGGCCAATAGAGGAAATAGTAACCAGATGAGTAAGTGGGGCACAGAGAAAGGGAAGAATACAGTGAGCAGGAACCTTTCAGAAAAGAATTAGATTTGAGACAACAAGAAAACGCGAATGTTTTAAACTGTGGTTGTTTTAATTGTGCTTATATACACAATTAAAGTGCATATGTATGTTTTTAATTATAGTATCAAACTGAGAGTGTTGTTGGCACATGCCTAAATAAATCCCAGCATTCAAGAGCTGAGGCAAGGAGGATTTCTGTGAAAGGCAATCCTACCCTGCATAGTGAATTCAAGGCAATCTATGATCTATAGCAAAGCCATGTCTCAAAGGAAAAGAGGGGAAAAAAGGAAATAATTGGTTATGCAATAATAATATAGAATTTATGAATTCAAGGAAAGCTAAGGACCATTTAAAATGTCTTCTCTTCAGGCCATCGAGACTCACTTGATCCGCAAGTCAAGTGGGGGACTGACGTACATCGCAGAGTGGAAAGGGGGCCTCCTGGAGCACAAGATGGGCCACTTGACGTGCTTTGCAGGAGGCATGTTTGCACTGGGGGCAGATGGAGCCCCGGAAGCCCGGGCCCAACACTACCTTGAACTCGGAGCTGAAATTGCCCGCACCTGTCATGAGTCTTACAACCGCACATGTGAGTGTTTGTTACTTTCCGTCACACTCCATTCCCTCCATAACCATCATCTGGAGGGAGGGAGGGAGAGAGGGAGGGAAGGTGGGAAGGAGGCAGGGAGGGAGGGAGGGAAGGGAAGTAAAACAGCTGAGATCCTCAAGCTTTTCCATAACTATCATCAGGAGGGAGGGAGGGAGGCAGGGAGGGAGGGAGGGAGGGAAGGGAAGTAAAACTGCTGTGAAATTTGATGATACTAGTATCTTAAAAGAAATTATACTTGTACTTAAAAGTCACTGCTTTATACAAAAATACCTTTGCTTTACCTCAATAACACTGAGCAAGGGTCTCTGATATAAATATAAAGAGAGGCTTCCCCCAAGCCCCATAAGGAAATTATATGTCTGCCTTCCTATTTATAACATAGGCACGAATGCAAAGATTAAATAACTGGCCTTTGGGAACATTCCAAGAGAATTCTCAACCACTAAGATTTCCGCTCACTGGCAAATGGCTGCAGTACCTTATAAACACCTGGTGGGTTTTCAGTAGATAGGAGGTAAACCGGGGGGGGGGGGGGGGGGGTAAATTTTCACTTCCCAAAATGGATTATTTTAGCTGATACACATTTAGAAGTGTCGTGGCTGTTACGAGTTGTGTATAAGTAGCCCGTGATCACCCTGCCATCTGTCTTCAAGGTTATTACATACGTTCTGATTTTGCCAAGGTCGGACTCTTATCCAGGAGGTAACCCTTGTTAACTGATTGCATGTGCTCTAGATGTGAAGTTGGGACCAGAAGCATTTCGATTCGATGGCGGTGTGGAAGCTATTGCCACGAGGCAAAATGAAAAGTATTACATCTTACGGCCAGAGGTCATCGAGACATACATGTACATGTGGCGACTGACTCACGACCCCAAGTACAGGACCTGGGCCTGGGAGGCCGTAGAGGTGATGCTTTAGTTTGCATATTTCTTACAGACCAGTTTCTTAGTGCAAAAAAAAAATGTTCAGAGCTGGCTGCAAATCTGCTGTGGCAACTTTTCTGAGATTTCCATACGTTTATCAAGTTTGCTCCATTCGACACTGGCTGTTTTGGGCTAATTCACTCTGTAGTGTCAACCTCAGCTTTGGTTTATAGAACAATAATAAGACTGTATTACAGGGTGACTTGAATATAGATCTTGAAGGGTATAGATCTAGACAGAAAGATCTAGAAAGGCATGTTACAGCCTGAAGTTACCCTAACTGTGGAAAGAGTGGTTGCTTTATTCCGCTGGGGTTACTGGACAGCTTCTGCATGTTCAACACTGTCTGTTGTCTGTTTAAAATCACTTCAGACTCCGTGTTTCCCATTGGTCCTTGGGCTTTTGTCTAGAGCAGAGGTCCTCTGTTTTTGTGTGTCACAACCCCTTTGAGGTTAGTTTGTCAGATCGCCTGAATCTCAGATATCTATATTAAGGTTGATAACAGCATCCAACTTGCAGTTATGAAGTAGCAATGAAAATACTTTTATGGTTGGGAATCACCACAGCATGAGGAACTGTAGAAAGGATCTCAGCATTAGAAAAGTTGAGAGTGAGGTAAGGTGCTTAGCTCTAGGAAGAACAGTTTCCCTTGGACAATGGTTGTCAACCAATAGAATCTCTCTACTCTAGCTCAGAATATGGTGTTTTAACTACTTTTCTTGGGTCTCTTCCTACCACATATGGAGCATTATCTCCTAAATGTGTTGTGCCCGGGCCATAGGAGGTGCCTTCAGCAGTACATCAAACCATGGCTGGTTTCAAGAACCAGCATGCCGAAAAGTGTGAGAGAAATCACACAGAGTAAGAGCGGGCAGGTGCTTTAATTACTCCTTTCTCCCTCGCTTCTTAATAGAAAACCTTCTCTGAGACGTCTCAGGAAATCCACGTCAAGCTAAATATCCCGTCGGGAAGCCATTGGTTAACGTGCTTCACCACCCACTTCACCTAGTGTATCTGCTGTCACTAATCATCAGTCATTTTCGGGAGAATATTCAGTTCTCTAATTATATTCAATCAGTAGTGATTACACCCGTTTAAATTTACGATTTTCTCCTCTAGAAGAAAATGTGTTACAAGTGGATTCCAGTCAAGCCTCCGTGATAAGGGACTGGCTGAGACTTGGCCTGCAAAGGAATTATGAGCTTGAATTGCAAATACCCATTTAACTTGGAGACAAAAGGATAACATATTTCATGAGATCTAACATCAAGGCTGGGGGTGTGGTTCGGTTGCTGGAATGCTTGTATGGCAGCACATAAGCCTGGGGTCTGATTGTTGCACCAATTCACCGTGCACAGTGGTGCACACCTAGAATCCAGCCCTCAGGGAGCAACAGGATCAAAGCTCAAGGTCAAGTTTTGCTCCATACCTAGTTTGAAAGCATCCTGTTTCAAAAACGATATGGCTTACTGTGCAGACTTGAGGGTCTGAGTTCAGAACCCCCAATCCCCAAGCCCATGTAAAATACAGGCATGACTGTGTGATCATGTAACCCCAATGCTAAGAGTGCCAGACACTAGCAAATTCTCAACTGGCCAGCCGGTCTGGTCACAGCAGCGAGCTACTTCAGAATTCAAAGTAACATTGACCTCTGGCCTCCACATATGCTCACACAAGTCAGCGTAGCTGTACACACACACACACACACACAATCAGAATTAAGAGAAAAGTCTAACAGCATGATTTGTAGGAGGCGTCGTCATTTCAAGAGCACTCACCACAGCACTTCATGGCAACATTACGGATATTAAATGTAAAAAAGAAAAAATAAGTATATGAGAAAGGCTATCAAAAACAGGAGATCTCTGGTACGTGGTGGGCAGTAAATGACTTTGCTTGATTGTTTCAGTGAAGGGGGTGTCTTTGTAATAATAGCCATGATTTCCTGTAGGTGAATTTTATCTCATTTTTTTTTTACTTAATGTGACATGTGCAATGAAATTATTTCCCTGTGCTGAGCACAGACTCCTGAGGTCTTGACTTCCTTATGGATGAAAGTCATGACCCGATAGGCAGTGCCGACACTCTTCTTCGTGGTCCCTGCGATTCACCGGCAGCCCCGGTGCAGCGCCCTTACTGCCTAGCAGAAGTGCCATGCTTCATAGCCATTCCGATGCTGGCTGTTGCTTCTCCTTAACCCTAAGAGATCACAGGCAACAGCCATGCCAGGAAGAGGTGGGCTCACTTTCCTGTAGGCAGCTCACTGTGGTTGGGGAGTTGGCCAATGAGATTCTAGAACTGGTGTCTGACCATTTTATTCTTCTCTCAAGAACACTTTTTCCCCTGCGCATGTTTACTACATGGCTCGGCTCTATGGCATGTTCTCTGTGGCCCTACAGCCGGAACCCACTCATTGCACCGATCCTACTACCTCCTGTTTCACTCGTCCATCAATATCATCTCAATAAACTCCCTCCTCACAACCTCTACTGCGCATCACTTATCAGGGAACTCAACTGAAATGTAGGGAATCGAAAAGGCACCTAGTAGAACTCTATAGTCAAACGCAGCATTCTGAGCTGTTGGAGATGGCTCAATGATTAAGTATGAGCCTTACACAGTGGGGCCTCAGAGTTCAAGGCATGCTAGCATAGGTCCGTTATCCTCCCTAGTATTTCTACGACAAGATGAGAGGCGCAAATAGGAAAATCCACAGAAATTCATGGGCCAAGAAGCGTGGAGTATACAAGAGATCCTGCCACAAACAAGACAGAAAATGAGAATCAATACCCGAAGTTACATGTTACATTTGTATTACACATACGCACACACACACAATACCCTTTTCTCTGTGTTTTTTCACTAATACACTCAGGAAAACCGATTTCCAAGTCTTCATTAGATAGGATAATTATTTTAAATACATTAGGGCCATGTATACCCCACAATGCAGCGCTGGAGCCTGCCTTCCTGAGTAAATAGCACTCCAGTAATCATAATCATTTGGTCACCAGTGAACACATCTACCGGAAGTAACTTCTACCCGGTACTTAATTTGCCATCCTGCAGTAACGGCAAGAACTGTTGTGCATTTGTCTCGACTGAATTGGTGACAGCTGGCAGATAAGATTTATCTGAATAATGGCGGTGCCTACTTATTCATACAGATTAGGTGATATCGCAGGTGATCCGCAGATGATAAGGCCTTTGCTTTTTTTCAGTTTTCTTTGGTGCCTTGCACCTCAGGCTTTGCACACCGACATCCAGAATCTACGAGAATGGTGTTTCTTTCCCAATCCTGCTTCTCCTTCTCCAGACTCTCTTTGATACATTTGTGTTGCCTGGGTCTTAGTTTGTTTATTTGGTTGATTGGTTGGTTGGTTGTTTTTCTTTCCTTGAGACCAGAGCAATTTCAATAAGACACCATGAGTGGTGTTATGGCTTGGAGGTGGATGCTCACAAATCTCCGTGGATTGGCTATTCAACTCTGATCCTCATAGCAGTACTTCCTGACTTGCTTGTGTCTGCCTGGTCATGCTGGCCGCTGGCTTCCCCTGCCAACCCCAAATTATAATCACTCGGGGTCAAGTTTGTCTTCCATCCACGGATCCAAGCTACAGTCTCTATAAACAGCCCTAACATCCTGTCCTCTGCGATTAGCACGCTGCAGCACATTCGGTCCCTAATAACATAAGCCCTTACACAAAATGCCCAGAGGCTGAGTGCTGCCAGAACAGACTAATGAAATGATCTCAAGATGGGACTGTTTCCGCCTCCGAGAAATGGTGAGAATAAGAATCCATCTTGTTTGCCCAGAAAACCTGCTGTCCCCAGCTTCTCATTCCTCATAACTCAACATTTATACCTTTGTTTGGGGAGGATTTTTGTCATTAGCACATATTAATTATACAAAATAAGAGGACAGCATTTCCAGCCAGTGCACATAAGTGTTCAGTTCATGTATTTTGATTTAGACTTGGGAAAGGTTTTCTATTCTTCTTTCTAAATTATTTTTAATTTATGGAAAATCTTGAACACTTGGAAATAGCTAGGCTGCTGAAAAGCCTTTTTAGTGTGGTAAGTATTCCTTTGCCTGTATTGAGAGCTTTGCCCATATTAAGAGATTTCAGAGGCTAGGAATTAGGAAGTCTAGACTTTAAGGTCAGTGGTCCACTCTCACCAACTTTGTGTTCTTGACTATGGTCTTAGTCACGGTTTCTTTTGCTGTGCTGAAATGTGACCCAAAGTAAACTGGGTAAGAAAGGATTGGTGTTGCTGGCACCTCCACATCACACTGCTCATCACTGAAGGAAGTTAGGGCAGGAACTCAAATGGGACAGGACGCTGGAGGCAGGGCCTGATGTAGGGAGGGATGCTGCTTACAGGCTTGCTCCTCATGGCTTGCTCAGCCTCCTTTGTTATAAAACCCAGGACCACCAGATCAGGTGGGCAACACACCATGAGCTGGATCCTCCCCCATCAATCACTAACATGAAAAATGCTCTTAAGGCTTGCCTGCAGCCTGAACTTACAGAGGCATTTTCTCAGTTGAGCCTCCTTCCTGTCAAATGACTGTAACTTATGTCAAGTTGACAAAAACTAGCCAGCACAACTACTGTCCAGTGAGGAGTTATGGGAGAAAAACCATGAGTAGGCATGAACTGAAAAGGAAAATGTCTCTGTGTTGTCTGTACCCAAAGGCAATGCTTTATCTCTTTCCTTTTTCTGATCTCTTTTGTTTTCTCCGTCGGTTGGTTGAATAGATAGATGGTAAGATGCTCAGGTAGCTGGGGTTTCCTTGTTTGCTTCACTTGGGGGTATCATTAGCTAACACAGGCTGGCCTCAAACTCAAAGTACTCCTGCCTAAGCCTCCTACAGGCTAAACTCAGAGGCATGCACGACTGTATCCTTCTGCCAGCTCTGTATCAAATGAAAGAATGAATGAAAATTTCCATGGACTGAAAGGAGAGCTGATCACCGTGCCTGGCCTGCACTTGTTATCACCTAAAGAGCTTCAGGGGAGTGAATGGGCAATGAAAGGGTTTGTGATTTAGATCGTTTTAAGGAAATATTTGGAAATTCAGTTTCATTACATCCCAGAATAACCTCACTTTTTTTTTTTAATGCTGACCATATTTTTTTCTCAACTTACAAATAAAATTTGGCTTAATCTTCACGTCAGATACTTGGCTGCTTATCAAAAAGTCCTTTCTATCAAAAAACAGGGGAGAAAAGATAATAGGGTGCAGACATTGCCCTTGGAGCTCTCCCTCCATTGTCTTACTGTGTAAGATTTAGAATTTAACTCAAGCATCGTTTTAGGCTCATCGTTTCATTTTTCAAAGCTTTTTTTTTTTTTCTTTTAAGTAGCAAATCACGGGGAATTTTTCTTTTCTTTGTTCATGTAGCACATTGGCTCAATTTTCTTTAACCTAGCAATTAAGTGCTTCTCCTCATGGATGGCTGCTCTCTTCTCCCTTGCCTTATGTAAGTCCATGATGTGAAAAGTCGGTGACCTCATTGTCAGTATCTGTTCACTGTGGCTGAACTTGGGGTGCAGTATCCCTACTTGCTCATGAGCCTTCAGGACTGCTACATGCTTCCTCTTTCCTCTCTTTTGAGCTCAGTTTTCAAAGTATAATATTTTTCTTCAAACCCCGTTTCTAGCTTATGAAAGTTTTTCTCAATTAACATGTAAAGGCCTGTAACATTCGGGTAATTGAAGGATGATTATAAGTGTAAGAAAATAAGAGGAGCCAGGGAATGGCAAAGTTGGTTAAAATACTTGCTTTGTAAACACGAGGACCTGAGTTCAATCCCCAACACCCCCCACATACATAAAATCCAGGCTCAGCAGCAGCATGCACTTTTAATCTCAGCATTGTTGAGGGATGCACAGAGGATCCCCGGGAATGGTTACCCACTCCTAATAGCCTCGCCTAATTGACCAGCTTCCGGCAAATGATAGTCCTTGTCCCAAAGGAGGGAATTGTCTTCATGAGACTTACATTTGCACTTTTTCTCCAGCCTCCATACACACGTTTCCCACCATACAGAAATACACATGTGCTTATGTACTTGAAAAAGTGACAGAACTTTGATTTATAAGAGGAAAACAAATGTAAATGTTGGTACTAGAAATTAGAATAGGAAATTACGAGTAACGTTGACTTATTGTCGATATTTAACTGTTACTCCTAATGTATCATGATTTTTGATTGGTCTTTTTCTCTTTTGTTTCTACAGTTTTGTTAGGTAATTGCCTCACTGCTTGACAAAATAACCAAAATCAATTTAATAAAGAAAGAATGTTTGTAAGTTCATGGTTTACAGGTAGATCCTCCATGTCTGGGAAAAGCGTAATGGAGGGAACTTGAATGCACAGGCAGGATTCAGAGACAAGTCAATGCTTTCTCCTGTTTTACTCAGTCCTGGAGCCCCATTCATGGTATGACACACATTGACAGTAAGGCTTTTCCCCTCCGTGAAGCTCCTGAAAACACCCTCCAATGCTTACAGCGCTCACACGTTCATGAGGTACTGAGTGGATTGAGTAGACAGTGAAGCATCAGCAGTCCAACCTTTGGCAACTCAACTTGAGGCTCAGGCATACTTTAATACCCTTGGCCCCAGAGAAGGCTCACAGGTCACCTCACAGTGCAAAATGCTTTGTTTAAAAGTGGAAGTAAAAATAAATCATGTTGGACTTAAGGCAAACTTTCGACCATCAGCTGCTCTAAAATCAAAATTTCATCTTATATACTATATTATTTACCTTCAACATACAGTGACATAGAGCAGGTTTTTCCATTCCAAAGTGGGGAGGGAATGGGATAATGGCAAGGAAGGATTTGCCAAACAAGACTAACCCCTCCCCCAAAAAAGAAAAAAAACAGAAACCCTATGGCTCTAGGGTTTGTAGTGCTATCATTCTGAGATTCAGAAGTTTTTAAAGAACCCTGCATGCTGCAGCCAGCCCAAGTACCCTCACACTTTGGCTGTTCCACATAAAGCCAATGGGTATCATCAACAGATGGCCAGTAGGGTTAACAACTCTACCATTCTGGTATCTTCTTTGCAGTTTAGGCTTTACCTTCAGAGCTTTATGCAATGGTCTCTCCAAGCCTCTTTGTACAGAAACACTGGTAGCCCCAGTCACTCTTGGGGACTGTGATGTAAGAGTTAATTACCCAGAAACTCTTGAATTTTTGTACTCCTGGTAAACCACCACTATGTGAAGCATACTGCTAAGCTCTGCTGCTAGCTCTAGAATAAACGAGCATCTCTGCGCCTTAGCTACGGTGGCCTCTGTGTACATTGGTGGCTGATTTTGGGAAGAATTTTCCAAGGCAGTTCTTTTCCAGCAGAGGAGCCCTTTAGCACTGTCCTCAATTCAACATTCGTCTTTGAAACTAATTGTACAAATTCCAACTTTGGACAATGGGGTTCTGCCCTCAGAGAACCCTTCCCATAGTCTCAGGGCAACATGTTAAGTTTCTTAGGTATGCTAATCTCTTTAACATTTTTAAGCTCATTCTGCCCTTTCCTGCTGCAAATCACGATACATGTGCTCAGAAATAATCACCCCACAGCCTGTGCCCTATGCTATCTTGACATTTCCTCCACAAAACAATTTAGCCCATTGTTCCTGAGCTCCAGGCTCACTCAAGATTTCAGGACACAAGAACCGTGCAGCCAGATTCTTTGCAGAATATAACACATCCCCAAGTCGAGTTCCCAGGAGAATCCATCGTCCTTTCTACAACATCATGAGTTTGGGTTCCTCTGTCCACATTTTTCTCACAAGAGTTTATCAACCTTTGCTTATGGCACTACGGTGCTTACCCAAGCTCTCCAGATTCTCCCATAGCCCCTCCACAAGTATGAAAAGCCCACAAGCCACAAGATCAGGTTTATTATACATAGTACTGCCCCACTTTTCAGTAGCAGTTTTATCTACTAGTTACTGAACTTCTATGACAAAAAAAAAATTATCTTCAAGTACAGTGGAGGGTTTATTTGAGCTCTCAGTTTGAAGACAGTGTCTGTGATGTTGGGGAAGTCAAGTCAGGAGAAACATGAAGTAAGTGGTTGCACTGCATCCAGGCAGGAATCAGGAAGAAAGGAATGTCAGTGTTTATTCTTTCTCATGTTCTCCTTTTTCTTTAGTCTGGGGCCACACCCAATGGATTGGCCCCACCCATAGTTATCAAGAATGTTTCTCCTCAACCAAGCTTCTCTGGAAACACTGTCAGAGCCATGTTCAGGGACATATTTCCTAAATGATTCTAACCCTAGACAAGTTAACAGTGAAGATGAGCCATTTGAGCTTACTGTGAATCAGGACAAGGTCTCAGATGGCAGTTCTTAGTTAGGCCATGTACTTAATAGAATTTCCAGCATGTGGTAATAAAAGAATAACCTGGCTGAAATGTGCTTATTAACTAGACAAGCGGCCTATATAAATTTAAAATCCATACAATATAGAAAATGAAGACATACTAAGAATTAAATATAAGACCTAAAATAAACAAAACTTCTAGAAGAAAACTTTAAGGAAAAAAAATCTTAACATTGGCCTGGCAATGATTTTATTGGATGTGACACTTACAGAACAGCAAAAACATAAAATAAAACACACAGGACCACATCAGTCTCCAACAGTTCTGCATAGCAGAGGAAACAAACAAGCTAACGTGGCAGGGCATAGAAATTATTTTCAACCATTTGCTATCATGTAACTGTATCCTGACTTTTCTCTCCAACTACATGGATGATAGCATTTCAGTAAGATATTTTTGCTTGGTAGTATTAAGGCTACCTTCTTTGTGTAAGTACACATGGTGACTGTATCTTATAAGGAACTACTATTCAAAATGGCAACTTCATACAACTCAGTGATGAAAGATAACCCATTCTGAAAATGGGCAAAGAACCTCAGTGGGCCTCTTTTTGCAAAGAAGACATAGAAGTAGCCAAAAACTATATGAAAAAAAAAGCTCCATTAGCTCTCATCATAGGGAATGCAAAGCAAAACCATGGTGAGATCGCCTCAGTTCTATGAAAACTACTGTTATAAGAAAGTTGAGAGAGAGAGAGAGAGAGAGAGAGAGAGAGAGAGAGAGAGAGAGAGAGAGAGAGAAGGAGGGAGAGAAAGTCAAGCAATTACTAGTGGTGTCAAGGATGTGAAGGAAGGAGAACCCTGTATATTGGTGGTGACAATATAAACTGGTATGGCCATCAAGACAGATAGTATGGAGGTCCTTTAAAAATTAAAAATAGAGTGGTCATAAGATTTAAGATACCTAATTCCTGGGCATATATCCAAGGACATGCCATAAGACCTAAGAGATATCTGCAGCAGGATTCACAATAACCAACATATAGAAATATCCTTTGCTCTTCAGTAGATGAAGAACTAAAGATGTTACACACCCATGCAATGAAACTCACACATTATCTTGAACAGAACATGCCATATACACAAAGGCTCTGTGTGATGGCACATCCATGTAGAAGCTCTTAACAGAACTAAAGAGCATAGTGGCAGTTATCAGGCCCTGGTGAGGAAGAAGACAGGGATATATATCACATACACTATTCAAATGGTTTAAGTTTTTCAGCTAAAAGATGAAAGCATGCTGGTGGGGGGGTGGGGGCACGACTCTAATCTTAACACTCAGGAGGCAGAGGCAGGTAAACGTCAAGGCCAAACTGGTCCTCAGTGTAAGTTCTAAGATAGCTAAGCCTACACAGAGAAACCCCAGAGAGAAGGAGGGAGAGGGAGAGAGATGGCGGTGGGTGGGGGGGAGGAAGGGAGGGAGGGAGGAATAGAAGAACAGAAAGAGAGATGGAAGGACAGAAGAGAGAAAGGGGGGAAGAAAGCATTTTGGAGGTTTACTGCACTATATAGCATGGTAACTATAGTGAATTACATTGTGAAGTGTATCTCAAGAATTCTCACCACTGTGTGTGTGTGTGTGTGTGTGTGTGTGTGTGTGTGTGTGTGTGTGTGTGTGCTCGAGTGTGAGTCGAACTGCTATGGACATGTTAATTAGCTTGATTGTGGTAGTCATTTCACAATCTGTATATGAAGCAGCATGCTTATACATCTCAAATATATGAGGGTTTTATTTGTCGACGATACATAAGTAAGGCTGAAAAAAAAGAATGGGGCTTCTGGGGAAAAGAGTCTACAGACAGTAGTCAGTTTATTGGCAGAGACCACGATGGAAGGCGGGACTTTGAAGCTTTGCATTTTTATCCCCATACTGCCCAAGCCATCTCCTTTCCCAATATTCATTCTGATCATGCAGCTACAATTTCTCTCTAAGCTTCTGGAGTAGTCAGTGCACTCGTCCCATTTTCTTCTCTACTGTATTAAAGAAATCACTGGTTTTTGCAATGGATTCCAGACTCACTTTTCTTCATTTTCCAGCCACTGACACCAGTAATGGTTACCTATACTTTTTCTTTCCATAGGACTAACTGGAAAGAGAGAGAGTTGGTACATTCTGATGAAAGTAGATCTAGGGGCTCAGCACCCTTTGTCGGCCAACGATTTTCAGTCCCAGTTGACATTAAGGACACCCATAGGTGGAGATCAGCATGCTTTCTCTGTAAAGGTCACACAGAACAATATAGTCTCTTCCCCCACTACTCACATCCAACATGGTGGTGCAGACAGCCACAAACACTTTACAAACAAATGAAGACAGTCTAGCTACGGTTTAATAAAACTTTATTTACAAAAATAAACAGTGATCTAGACATAGCCTGTGGTCTTTTAACTACCAGACTTTCCTCTGGACCAACAATGGACGTACTAGAAATGAATGCAGACTTTTTCAAAACCATCCATGAAAGGGTTTCTCTCAGGGCAGAAAACAGAGCCCATAGGTCATGTACCTTTTCCATTTTATTGGCCTTTCTGTAGTTTATAGTTCTTAAGCTTTTTATCAGAAACTCTTTCCAGCTCTCATTCCCTTTGACACCTTGTCTTGTCTCGATTCAACAATCTCCCAAAACATTACTCATTATCACTTTACTGACTTTCCTGTCTCTTCTTGACAATTCAGGCCCTAGAAAGTCACTGCAGAGTGAACGGAGGCTACTCAGGCCTGCGGGATGTTTACATTGCCCATGAGAGTTATGACGATGTCCAGCAAAGTTTCTTCCTGGCAGAGACACTGAAGTAAGTAAAACTATTCTCCAAGGGTGTCAATGAGGCCCCCAAGGAGATCTTCTCTACAGCTATCTTCAGGATGAACACATTGATAGTATACCAAATGTGACTGATGTGTGCAGGAGCCATTCTGGTTTCGGTGTGTTACCAGCACAGTCTCTGTGCTGGTGTTTGTGGTCATTGCTGAGGCAGATGGCCTGGGACTACTCAGCATGGTTCTCATTATCTACCACCCAAAGCATGAATGACACCATGTTTAGGTCTGTGGGTGTTAGAATCAACTTCGGACCATGAATCTACAGGATGCACAGAGACATACCTATGTCTCCAGGGCATGGATCCTTGTGCCTCATGCTCTCTTTATTTCCTCTCCCCAGGTATTTGTACCTGATATTTTCTGACGATGACCTTCTTCCATTAGAACACTGGATCTTCAACACCGAGGCTCATCCCTTCCCTATACTCCATGAACAGAAAAAGGAAGTTGATGTCAAAGAGAAATGAAAGACATTGTCTATTTTACTCTGCTTCGTTCCCTCACTGCATACCTTAATAATTCCTTTTCTGATAATCAGACATATGATGAACTCTTATTGATTGGCAAAAGTCTATGATTCTCCTAAGTTCTGAAATTGTTTTGCAGTCTTTTATGTTTAGTACCATAAGCTTAAGTGGACCTCAGTTCCTTAGTTCATTGTTCAGCTAGTAGATCCACAGATTCTGCCTGTCTTTTTCTTTTTCAAGAATCTATTGTTTCTGAAATTCATGAAGTCGTGACATCATTTTCATTCTAGAACTGTCTACCAGTGACCTCTTGATTATGATTTGATTTGACTGCAAAACTTCTTCCTCCTCTATGAGGAGATGCTGTCTGCTTCGAGCTGTAATGTTTTGCCATGTTGCAAAAAGCCATAATAATAAATTAAGTATTAAAAAAAAAAGCTTTTTTTTCCTTTTCAAGTTCATGTTAATCTGGTTTGTGTATCCACCAGAGACAGGTCTTACAACTGTGACAACCTCTTAGCAGGTCTATCATTATTGGATAGAATGTCTTCTAAGTTCTCCACTTTCTTTGGAACTCAGATGAGAAAGTCGTCCCAGAAGAGCCTGACTTCATCTCTTCACAAGGCAGTATTTTCTTACTGGGTGATTATGTTTATGTTCCCTCACTTTTAATTTTGTTCTCTGAGTTCTCTCTAAATTCCCTGTGTCATCTCTGTATCGCCTACTGCTTAATTTCTCCCATCACTCACCACACAGCAAGGGGAGTTCCTGGGCTAGACATAATGCCCCGTTACCCAATTACAGGTTTGCAAGGGAAAAGACTAAACTTCTTATGTGCCAGGTTTTCCTTTTAAAGAAATCCATTCCAAAATCTGGTCTCCAGAAAGAGAAGGAGAATTTCTGACTGACGAGCTCATGGACCTGCATTTCCTTCTTGGTTCTCTTTAAGCAAAGGATGCATTGTGCTTGCTTCAGATCTGAAAACAAGCTCTTCCCAGAGGTAGCTCATCATTGCATTTCAGTTTTTACCCAGTGAAAGAAGCATTTCTGATCTATCCATTCCTGTTCAGCTAAAGGAGATGGAAAAGATCTAATTAGCTCTTAAGGACACAGTGTATTTAATGTGCTTAAATTCAGCTTAATAATCTTAACTTACAAATAATTCATAGGGATGGACCCACGCCCTCATAATTTGATCCTCAGCAGATCAAAATGATTATATGATTCTTCTAAACCTTATTTTGAAATATGAATTTTTTCCCAAGGACAGATTTGGTGATAGCTTGTGTTACCACACCTGCTCTTTGTATGAAAGATAAATGATTCACATGTACCCAAAGACAAAGGACAACCTCAATTTCAACCTACCGTGGCTAATAACAACCTCAAAAATGAATAATACAAATCCATGGATTAGACTAAAGTATACATTTCTGTGCATTTCCTTTTTTTCAAAATTTCTAACATTATCAATTTTATATTGTACAACCTATTTTTTGAGACATTTATTTTCTTAAATCTGAATAGACAATAGTTTTACCTGTTTTAGCAGCTTTGGGGATGGTTTCAAAAGATGTGTGTGCCCTGGTTGGTTCCAGTATTGTACATTAGAACACATCAAAATAAAACAAGAAAATTGGTACATGAAAATGATTGTTTAGTATATCATTGTGGCTGTGTTACCGCATCTCTGTGACCCAGAGAAACCTTTGCCTGGAATGTATTTATTCTCTGGAGGTCATGAACCTATGACATCATTTTAATGAAACTGAATAGAACAATCTGCCTTGCCCCTTGATTAAGCTTGATTTGACTATAAAACTTTTCCCACCACGAGGGAGAACAAGTGAAAAACAGATCTTTTCCCTAAAACACAGAGGTAAAAATATTAAAATTTGCTGCCAAAATTCAATCCCTCTGTATTTTGGTTATAATTTTCACTGTCCTTAGATTAGCTATTTAATTCATTTTCATTGCATTTCGACTAGAAGGAGCATTCACAGCTGGTGAGTATTTCCACAGCAGGCAGGGTTTGAAAGGCAGGTCCTGTGTACCTCTCACACTGTAATGTAGCTTTTATGTTCCAGCAGAGGCAGGGAAGACGCTGGCAAGCATTGCTTTTCGTTTTAAAACCTGGAGCTTTTTGTTAATTCCCGATCTCAGAACACCAAAAATGTAAACAAGATAAGAGATAAATTTTATAGTAATGTAATTGATTAGGCTTATATTTTGTGTTAATTTTAAATAATAGAAGGCTCTAAATAGATACCAATTCATCCATTTTCAACAAGACTGTACAGTTTGATTTACATGTATAATCCACATCCTTAAAGATGAACAATGAAAGTAGCACCCAATTTTGTGTTTACAAAACATGTTTTGATATACATTGTGCAGTTGATATTATCCATATAGGTTGTGTGCCAATTTATAGAACTCGGTGACTTCTCTATCCTGTGTATCACCCATTTTTACATTGATTGTCTTTGATTTGTTCATAAGTCATTTCCAACTTTATATAAATCTCTGATGTTATAGAAAACATAATAGATTGACACATAATTTTTAAAAATTATATTTGTAAAATTTCTCTATTGTGAATAAAGTCTTTTAATATATCTCCTCCTGGGTCTCATCACTGTGACTGTAAAAATGCCTTTGTGTGTGTAGACGAATGGGTATAACCAGGTGCAAATGGAAATAACGAATTCTAGTAACAATTACACGCCTTGGCAAGGAAACACTTCCTATGAAAATCTCATTGAAAATAATTTTGCATACACAGCCTTTGGCTAATTGTGTTCCCTTGCTGGGAATCTCAACCAAGTTCAGCACCAGGGCACACAAGATAGAAACCAATGTCAAATAAGGCCCCGAAAATGTGATGTGTTCTTGGGTTTGTGACTTAATCAAAAGATCAGACTAGCCCCACAGCATTCACCCTAAGACCATAAAATGGCATTTAACTGTGTTCATTACAGGCTAAATTCATTATTGACCTTAAAATTGGGGGACCTGGATTGGATAAATAGAAAAGGCTAAATAGAAAAGAGAATTTAGCTGTTCGTGGACAAGCCTAGCTTTGGAAGCCTGTGTTCTGCTCTTCACTGATAATGTGACTACCCCTCTTGTTACATGGAACTCTTTCCTGTTTATATACCCATTCCTCACCTTCATGTTTCTACTCAGCTCTCACCTTGTCAAACTAGTATAGCATTCCCATCAGCCTTTGTCCATTACTCTGTCCTATTCGGTAAAAACCTGCTACATGTTCATGTGACTGAATTTCACAGTCCTGGCCTTATAAAGAAAAAATAATATAATTTTGAAACCATCAACCACAATTTTACATCTAGCATAATCAAATGGGACCCTTTCGAGTTCATTGACTTATAAAACATACAACATAAGCTGCTTATTTCCATACTGGCCAATTTATTAAAATATGCTGTAAACATGATTTGTTTAGGTTGATTGTCATTCATCCACACAGAAATGATATCTTGGCAATACATCTCCTTCTGATAATATGGATACAGTTGATTGCAAGTTAATAACAGTAAAAAAAAAAAAGATCAGTCTTTTCAATTAGACAGAATTTAGATGTCTAAATGTCATTCTAGCTTCCTAGATGATAATTGAGATTAAGTGTCAGTGTCTTAGGGATTAGTTGCTGTGAAGAGACGAGTAAGGTAACTCTTATAGAGGAAAATACTTCATTGGGGTTTGCTTATACTTATATAGGTTTAGTCCATTATCATTATGGCAGAAAGCATGACAGAGTCTAGCCAGACTTGATGCTAGAAGAGCCAAGAGTTCTACATATTGGTACCAAGGCAGTCAGGAGGAGGGTCTGGATCACCCTGGCCAGACTTGAACATAAAAATGAGACCTCATAGCCCCACCTCGACAGTGACACACTTTCTCTTACAAGACTACCCCTCCTCCAATAAGGCCACACCTCCTAATAGTGCCACTTCCCATGGGCCAAATATATTCAAACCACCACATATAGGAAACTTTATTGGAACACTAACTGACTTAATGGTCCAAAGGTCAATATCAAATTTTCCCAAACTCATTCTATCCACATGATCCAATATGTAAGTTATAATTTTCAAGAAATAATTGCCATACATTCAATGTGCTTTTAAAGTATTAAAACAACATGGTACTTTAGGCAGAGTTTCATTCCAACTCTGGTATTTTCAAGATGACTTGGTAGAGTTTTTCCATCCTCGGTAACCATTTTCATCCCTACTCTTGCTACCCAACTTAAAGGACTGGTAAAAATTTTATGCTAAAGAGAAAAACAACAGACGAGTGTCCAATCAACCACACCAAAGTAGAGGTATTCATTCAGAACTCACACAAAATGTGTCTATCAAGGTGTGAGCTAAAGTTCACCTATAGCTGAACCTCATAGAAAATCCAGACCTCACCCACTCTTAACAAAATTGTGATGTCCCAGAATATTCTGTTATCCTCTGCATACAGACACTGAGAACCCAAGAACAGGAAGCCCAAGAGTGGCATAAAAGCTAAGGAATTTGTGATTTATGATAAGCACATAGTTCTACTACTTGACACATAAGCACAATTTGACAACCCTAATCAATTTGGTATCTTTTTTTTTTTTTTTACAAAAGCATTTCTGAGCAATGTATGATACATCTAAATCTTTTAAACAGAATTACACTGGACTTTTAAACATGATTCTTCTCAGGGGAATCTGTATAAAGTATTAACTCCAGTTACCCCAGGCTTTATTACATGATTGTTTTGTGTGCTCTTTTCTCTAATAGCTGCTTTTAAACTCATTTCTTAAACCGTTTCTCCATTCACGGTTGTAACCTGAGTCACTTTCACAGAGTCCATGTAAATCCTGAGTTATCTGTGCATAATATTGTGTACAGAATGTGACTGAACACCAAAAGCACCTTCATGCCCTGCCCTTCCATCTTGCCAAGTCCTTTCACATTCATTTCCAGACTGTCAATGGTTTCATTGGCATGGCATTATTTTGATCAACTTTAATCCCCTTTAAAACATGTCTTTACTTAATGAATAAATGAACTTAAATCTTTGTCACAGATCTATTTAATTTCACAGTGAATGCAGACTGCCGTGGAACAGTTGAAAACAGTGATATGATAGATGTGTAACTTTTTGAATGCCTTTCCCACATACTGAGATATTTTGTCCATAGGCTATGAGTACATATTAATTTTCATGTCTACAAAGAAGGACATAAAATATACTGTGTTTCAACTAACAATTTCCAAAATGACTGGCACATGGGAGTTTTGTTTCTAAACTTACAGGAGAAACAAATGCACATGCATTCATAGATCTGAGGTGTCTTTGGTCTTGCTCTTTCAAGCCATATAAGTCTGTGGAAAACAGGAAAGCATGACCTGGAATCACCAATTAGAGCCAGCTACATCTCAACATCCTGTTACATGAACCCTACGAGATTTCAGTTCTAGCATTTTCCTTTTCCATCCTGCATTTGCCTACTTGATGACTTTGTCATTTACAGTCTTTTCCAGGAGGTGCAATGTGTATATTAAAGGCCTCCCTCTGGTCTCCTTTCTGTGTGTAATATAGTATAAAAGGGAGAAAATGTAGTTACACTGGGGCTGTGGAAAACAAATTTCACAAGTAATCTAAACAACCCAGTCCTACACTGAGATACATCCTAAACTGACAACGTGACTTGGGATGGGCATTTGAGGGCTTGAATCTCAGTTTCTTTGTCTGGAAAATATGGTGAAGCAGGTGCAGTTGCTAGACTGGGTACCCATGCAAAAAAATGGCACTCATGGAACATTTACTAGTACACCAGAGACTGCTATCCCCAAAATACAAGCTATCATAAAATAGGGACTTGGAGAAAAGACAGCATCTTCAACAAAGTTGCCACTCAAAGTGAAAAGCTACGTGAACTAGAATGAATCCAGGTTCTTATCTCTCTCCCTACACAAAGCTCAACTCCATGTGAATCAAAGACCTCAACATATGTCAAAACAATTACACAACTTGACAGGATATGTTGTCATTACACTACTGATATCCTGAATTATATACCCAATACCCTAACTCTGATAGACAAGAAAGTAGGTCATGCACTTGAACTCTTTTACACAGTACAGGACTGCCTCAAGAGGAATTGCTAACATTGGCATTAAGAGAAACAACTGACAAATGGGACATCATGAAAATAATAAAAGGCTTCTTTACAGTGAAGAACGTTCTCATTTGATTGAACGGTCAGCCTAAAGAATCGGGAGAAGCTTTACTAGTTATGTATCTGATGAAGAGTTAGTATCTAGAACATATAAATAACTGAAATAAAATCTAAATGGCAAGAAAACAGATAATTCAGCAGAAAGTTGGGGCATGGACCTAAATAGTTCTCAAAAAATTGAAATTGAATGACTGAGAAATACTGTTTAAAATGTCCAACATCCTTAGTCATCAGGAAAATGGAAATTCAAACTACTTTGTGATTTCAGCTTACCCCCATCAGAAGAGCTAAGAGCAATAAATAAATAAAACAAAATAACAACAAACTTTGGAGTGGGTGTGGACAAAGGGAACCATTACTCACTGTTGTTAGGGGCACAAAACCTTCCAACAATGTGGAAGCTCTTCAAGTTAGGAATAGATCTACCACATGATCCAGTTACAGGCATATCCAAAGGACCCTATGTTGTAATAAAAAGATATTTGCTAATCCACAGTCATAGCTATTTTAATCACAATAGCTATCAAACTTCCAGTCTTTTATCTAACACACTAGATGTCCATCAACAGATGCATGCATGGATAATGAAAATTTGGTATAGCTACAAATTATAATATTATTCATGTGTTAAGAAAAATGAAATTATACAATTCATAGGCAAATGGATAGTAATGGAAAACAGTAATTCTGATTGAAGTAATCAATACCCAGAAAGATAAATACCACGTGTTCTATGTCATTTGCAGATACTACATTTGAAGTTTTAGGTGTTTGTGTGTGTGTGTGTGTGTGTGTGTGTGTGTGTTTGTTTAAACTGAGGTACTTATGAAGTTAAGAAACTGATAATGAATGAAGCCTTTGATTGGTTACCCAAAAGAAAGTGGTCAAAACTGAAGTCATATGCACAAAACAGACTCAGCATGTTATATTTATATATTTATGCACACATATACACATATACATAAGTGTAACAATAATAAAAAACTGGTGCCTACTTGATAATGGGGGCATGTGGAAGGAGGTAGAGAGGGAGGACTTGGAAGGGGATGGAAGAAAAAAAGAAAAGAAAGAAGGTGATGTAATTACATTTTAATTAAAATGTATATACAAAAGAACCTTTGCATTAGGGCAACAGATAAAATTTCAAGTCAAGTACCCTTCTTTCATGAAGAAAAAAAGGGGGTAAACGGGGAATGTGAGGGATATGAGGGAAGACTTGGGGGGAAGAGAGAGGAGAAACTGTAGTCAGGATGTAATATATGAGAGATAAATAAAAAAGATTTCAAGTCAAGAAGCATAGGACACAGATGCTGTGAAGAAGCGTGGGGGAATAATGGAGCAGGAAGATTTAAATGGAGGGCAGAATTTGAGGCAGACTAGAGGGTGGAGTATGAAGAGGGATAACTAGCATTGAAGACCTTAACATTTGATGCATTAAAAACCTACTACAGTGGAAGTTTCCTGAAATATGCACATATATAAAAGGAGTTTCAATGAAGTTACCATTTAAAAAAGGTGATGCCTTTCCTAGACACAGGTGGCATGAAATATGGTCTACCTCTTTACAATTTGTTGGTTGATGTCATCCTATAGACAATCCAAGTGTTACAGGGCTGTTGCCAGTGCTCTGCCCTTCAAAACTTGATGGTAGAATGCTGTTGCTGATGAAACCACATATTTATGTCACAGAACTTGGAGAAAGCCAACTTGTAACAACCTGGAAGCCTCATCCCTACTGAGTAGCTTTCATTGTAGTAAACTACTCAAGGCACTAGATTCTATGCAACCCAAGACTTTAAGATGACCCAAATTGAAGAGGGGGCTGTAAAAAGGAGCTCAGGATGCTTATCTATCCCGTGCCACATGTGAAAGTTGAAGGAGTACTGATGGAGAACAAACTGCAATCTATTACATCCCAGAGAGAGGGCCCAGGAGGAGGGAGTTCGTGGCAAGCAGGCACGGAACTTTGGGGTAACCTGAGTGGAGAGGCAATGGGGAAAAAACCTTAGATAGTCTACTATGTCTTCGTTATAAGTTTGAGTTGTGCACAATTCTCAGTTGTATAATGTAGTCTTGCGTGGTCCAGCTCCATCTGCATTTAGGACTTGGTACTTACCACCGGTCCTTCCGGGCAGCCACTACTGTATTAATTTCTGACTTAGTAACGCCCACTTGTCCTTCACATAGGAGGTCCCATGGTGATTTAAAGAGTGAGAAAATTGTTATGAAATAAAAAGAAACTCCCAATCTTTTGTTCAAAACACAAACATAATCTTCATCTAAACTATCCCTACAGTAGAACTTAGCTCTATCAAGTGCCTACTAACACACCATTTTAGGCTGAAATATTGAATCAACTTACATTTACCTTTACTATAAGATACCTAGTTATAAGTTACCGACGGAGGAAAAAATCATTAATTTACACAAAAATAGGACAGTTTCCTCATCTTTTTGTGTGTTCCAAGCATATCAGCTGTCATGGGGAAGACTTTCAGGATTCTAAACTGTATTACCCTATTGTAATTGACCACAGACTCTACATTGTTGCAAACACTAGTCAGACAGCTGCTACTCCACTGGAGTCTAACTTGCTGATTGGATGCTCGACCATTATGACAGTGGCCTGGACAAGCCGTGGAGGACTTGGAGGATAACATCAGTGACATAAATAATAAATGTCTTCTATAAAAGTTATTGCAATCTTTTTGTAATCCTCCCTGGTAATGGGACAAAGAATTTCAACAATGAAGGAAAGCCATTAATAATTATGTTGCTACATTTTTTTTTCAAACAAGTTCGGCTTCCTTTTCCCAAGCCAGCATTTCTTCAGCCATTCTAACTGGTGATACAAGTGAATTATTACAATTTCCCTCTAAGCCACCTTCTCTTCTTGTCACCAACCTCTAGAGCAGGTGCTTATATTAATGGCTACAGAACAAAGAGGGAGAAATAAAAACAAAGGATTTGGGAAGTATTAATCAGTCCCTACAGAAATCTGAAAGTGACTTTTGGCGCTATTATAAATCAATATACAGAATTTCTTTAAACACCAGATAAAAACGGTATAGTCTGTCAAAATCATGATTAAAAGGTAGATAGACATAATGAATTTTAACAAGGTCATCAATTTCTTTGGCTGCCTTAAGAAAGTGGTATAGATCATTCTCTTCCCTCTGGTCCCCTTCACACAACGATGCTCACATTAAGGGATGTTTCAAACCTTCCACACTGTATATTTAGGCTTTCGACCTCTCCCAGAGATCAGATAAAACCCACAAAACCAAAGAGCATTCTTGGCTCATGCGCTCAGCTCATTCTTTAAAGAGGAGCTCCGGCGTGTTCCGGCAGGAGCAACGACGTCTTCACTGGCTTTATGTATCAATTAAGTGTAGAGAGCATTCTGTTTGAAATGAAACTTGAATACCTGTTAAAGTAAATGTTTTGTTCTACTCTGAAGTAAAGGGCATGAAGGGAAAGGGAAATACACCCATCCCTCCTCCACCCTGGAAATAAAATTAGGTTAAGTTTTCACCGGTGATGTGGAAGTAGCACGTGGGGCGGGGGCGTGGTGGAGGGGGCAATATGAGGACAGGGCTTAGCAATGAGTATTTGGTTTTCTTTTTTCCTCCTGAGATAAAAAACAAAACCAACTACCAATTCCCACTGCCCTCAGCAAAAGTCACTAGATGGCTCCCTAGTGACCTTTTTGTAAAGTACTTATGGGCCTTATAACTTAAGAACGGGCATTTTAAAGCATTTTTTTCCCCTGTCATGACAAATGCATTAAGATCCATTCATGAAAATTGGATGCACACCAAGTGGATTAGCAGGAAGTAGGAATTCCTCTGCTGTTATTTCTGTCCATTACCTTTATAAGGTTACTCAATCTCAAAAACCACCCTACCAAACAGAAAAAAACAAAACAAAAACAAAAGTCAAAAACAACACCTAACCACAGATCATGGAGGGACAAGACTGAGAGGCTACACCGGGTGATAGAATGGGATGACAATTCAAAAGTCATCCCATCAAACAGAAGCTGGAAGACACAGGCAGAAGGTGTCATGTCACACATCAGAAGTAAGAGTCAAAACAGGTGTTAGACTTCTACTGGCCAACTTCCCAGCAGGACTAACATCATACAGAAAGAAAAAAAAATGGCCTAACAAGGCTGTATCCATGCAGAAAATAAAGTTAATGAAGGGAAAAGACATGATGGCCCCTCCCTGTTCTCTGCCCTGTGGCATTTACTGATACCTTCCATTGGTCAAGACTACCAGAGGTTACAACATGGAAGTCTGGGAAGTGTAGTTCCTGTCTCGTATAGCCACTCTAAGGAACATCAGCAAGTAGAAATGAGAGGAAACAGGTAAATGCCTGAAAAACTATACAAATCTAACCACAGATTGCCATTTAGACCCTCTCGAGAAGCCTTGAGCAAGATAAACAAGCATCAAGTCTCCAGCTGCTGGAAACTGATAGATTGAGCACTTTTACTGCTATGATCTATGAGTCCTTTCTGTACTGTAGAAAAACACGGAACTTATTGTCAAGCCAGTATCTTCCGCATCTCACCCCACTCAGCTTAACAGTTATAAGGTACATTCATGCTTCTAGGAAAGTTCAAAAAAGGATATTGAACAATTTCTTTCAAGGAATGGGCTTCAGAGAAGGAAATTTATGAGCCCATAAAGCACTTGTTCTGAAGTTAGAAGGACAGATGGAAGTAAAATAAAGCCCGTAGACAGCGTGGCAATCAAAATGACTGTCTTCAATACCCATGATAAAACTTGGACTACTCTGTTTCGAACTGCAACTGATCTACCTCCCAATTTTCTCGTGAGTGATGGGAGGACTTTGCTAAGTCCTCCTCTACCAGACCAGAGAGCCGAATTTTATATAAATGTATGTTGTTACTAGTTCTTAACTGTAACTTGCTACTGTTATGAATTATAGTGTAAATATAGAATATGCAGTACAGTCTTAGATCACCAGATCACTTTATAGATGCTTGTGAGCCACCATATAGTTGCTGGGAATTGAACCCAAAACCTCTGGAAGAGCAGGCCTCCAGCCAGCCCACACATGCCATTTTTCAATGTGGGAGATATATGTGGTCCCTTGACTAGAGGCCTCCAAAGCTCCTATCTGTTTCTTCCATTTTTCTTCCATTTTCTCTCCAAATGTTCCACATAAGTCTTATTGTAGATAAACCCAATGACAAAACAGTTATCACTTCATAATTATTTTCTGACCAACTCTAAGAATTTCACTTGGACAACCTTCTTGGGAGCTCTTAATATCTGAGTTGTATATTATTGCAAAAGGCTCTTGAGTAGGTATGTGCTTTCAAAGCTTTGCAGCAGACATCCTTTATAGCCATACCCCCAAAAGTGTTCCCTGGTTATTTCCAGTATATGCTGCAGGAAATGTGAAACCTAATTTAGTATATAATGAATATTAATGGTCTGTAATCAGCTTATAATAAGAAATCAGCAAAACAAACAAGTACTTGGCTTGCTTAACATGTAATTAATAAAATTATTAATTCTGGACTGAGTGTAATTAATTCTGACAAAATCTTGGTTGCATTAATAGGAACAAGTTGCTCAGAGTCATGGGAAGCAATGTCTTATCTCATGTGATGCAAAGTACCTCATACCAAGTACAATACATATACATCAACAGTATCTTTCTTGAAAAAGTAGGTAATGCTTTGCTGTTTTACTGGAACAAAAATATGAAGGTATTTGGGGTTTATGATCATATTCTCAAACAATGAGCTATCTGCTGCAACACCAACCAACCAAAAGCCTCAGTGTCCAATTTTTTAAGGCTTATTTTTATTATTTTTAATGCATGTATATCTCACCCCCTCTCTCCCTGCCCTCTCCCTCTCTGTCCCCTTGTCTACCTCCCTCTGCCCCCTCTCTCTGTCTTCCCAATGTCCCATCGTCTATTCTGGTCAAGGCGTTTTTATTGATAGGTGAATGTTTCCACACAGTGCATAAAAGATCCTCCTACACTGGAGACAAAATGAGGGCCAGGCTGATGTGATTGGCTTGCACTAACACCTAAAGCCATGGTGATATCTTGATCTATGCTGCCACCAAAGGCCATATCTGGAGCTGAAGTCCTACTGCAACAGGGTCTATGTTGATGCCAGTAGCCCATTAGCCACTGAAGGCCATGCGGATGTCTATGATCTGTGCAGCCTCTGAAGTTATCTTAATGTCCATAGGCTGTGCCACTACAGAGGGTCATACTGATGATGTTGAGGCCATGATGATGTCCAAGTCCCTGCTGCCCCATAACTGGGACAGTGGTCCTACCACAACTGGGGTTTATGTTGATGTCTGTGCCCTGTGTTGCTATTAAAGGTCACATGGATACCTGTGATCTGTATGGCAGCCTGAAACCATGCTGATTCTATGAGCCATACTGCCAATGGGGACCATATTGATGTCAATATCCTGGGCTGCCACCTCAGGCCATGGTGATGCCCATGGTTCAGGTTGCTTCAAGAGTTTTGTCTGGGTCCGTGAACCTACTGCAGCATGGGGATTTTGTGGTCTGGGCTGTCACCAGAAACAAAAAATGGAAGCCCATGATCCATGCTCCTGCTGACTGTAAAGTGTAAGGAAGCTAATTTTTCAGTGATACTGAAGATGCACAGTTGAGATAAAGGGATATAGAAGGCTTCTGGGGCAACCCTTATTGCCACCCCAATCCCCACCAACCAAAAAAAAAAAAAAAAAAAAATAGCAGCCTAAACAGAAAGCCATTAAAGAGAACTCTTTTTAAAATGTGTTGTAAGGGTGCTGAAGTGTAGCTCTCCACAATTGGTGGCTTCTGGTCAGTGTTGGGAAAGGAAGGACAACTCAGTTAAGTTCTATGTGTCAGGCCACTGAGAGTTTGACTATGCTTTAACGGGTATATAGCTAACACAAACTGGACTTGGGGGAGTTTGTTAAATGTTTGTGAGGGGGAGAAAGATCACAACGTTTGGGGGTGGACACAGAAAGACTAGGAAATGAGTGTGATCAAGGTGCATGATGTGAAACTCCCAATAAATCAATAAAAATATTATGCTTTTTAAAAATGTAGCAAGCACTCTTAGCCATTGAGCCATCATTTGAGCTCCTAATGTTTCGGTTTTAAATGTCACTGAAAATAATGCTATCAGCATTCACATGCTTGACATTTTATGACATGTCTTCACATATATGACTTCATCTATTGATTTTAGTGGGGTCATATATATCCTGTGTGTGTGCCTGTGTGTGTGCCTGTGTGTTTGAAAATAAATGCTAATTACAGTATACAATGATTATGGCATACTTCTGAAATACACCGCAGAGAATTTATATGGACCATACATTTCTGCAATGGTGTTAGATCCTCACTGAAGTGATAACATATCCTAACAAAGGCAGTTTGAGACAGAAAAGAATTTTCTTGGCTTAAAGTTCTAGAGAGATACAATCCACAATAGTGGAGAAGAGAGAAACAAGAAGGCTGGAAAGACAAGGTGGCCAGAGCCTGGGCCTGGCTTGTCACACTGCAACCATGTTCAAGATATAGCATTAACAAGAAATAGGGGCCAGTCTATTAAACCTCAAGGCTCATATCTAGTGACCTGCTTCTCCCCAGGATCCTCTACCTCCTAATGGTTCCAAACTGTTTTCAAATGTCATCACAAACTGGGGTCCAAGAATTCAAATGAGCCCAAGAGACTCATTTTAAATAAAAATACAGCCCCCAGTGCCAGAGGACTGATTGTAACATGGATACATGGATGGTGTCTCTGAACATGAGGCTGCATAAGAATAAGGAAGCAAAACTTGAATAAGACTTTTAAAGAAAGAATCTCCTACCTGGAAATGATGAGAAAACACTGTTGAAAGTAAATACTCCCTTTAAGAAGTAAATGCAGACACTTCCCAGTGGCCCAGGAGGTCCCTGCATAGAACTTTGCTTCACTGTTTAGATCTACAAAACTTGGCTACCATTGCTTATTTTCTTTCACCTTTCAGTTCCCATTCGTGAGCACTGTGAGCCTCCTTTTAAAAGCTTTTATTGCAAACAGGAAGTAAGAGGTAGACATATGGAAAAGAAAGTTGCTACTGTGTAGAATACCCAATAAATGCTCTGCTAATCCAGATGAGTTTATCAATATAGGCCAAGGACTGTAAACTTTGGGGAATCTATGTTCAAAATACATCTTAGGATTTGCTCACTCTATCAATATTTGCCTTTATAGTGACATACACACACACATATGCACGCTCACACACACACAAACAAATAATACGCATACAGTAGAAACAACACTTTGGATTTTGGGGTTTTGATCCCTTCCTAGGTAGTGGTATGTAGCCTGATACTCTCACATGCCGAAAAATGGCAGCACAGGCTTTATCTCCCAGGCGGCCACGCCATCCCTCTACAGACATCCCTCTTCAGTGGACTAACACAGTGTTGCCAGACCATTATGTTCATCAGGTAGGGTTGTGAGATACAGTTTCATGACGTATGATGGTTTTCGGAGGCCCTGGCCCCAACTTAATTTAAAGTGCATATAAATATTCTCTTGTCCCAGCATGTATATTTTCATGTATATTTCAGAGAACCAAAACGTACAATTTAAACCTGGACACATTAGGATCTTCCATCACAAAGCAATTCATGGAGGGAAGATGTCTATGCAAATTAAGAGACCCATCTACAATTAACTGAAATAATGCCACACTCATTGCAAGTACTGAGACATTTGCAGACATCAACCACTTTTGGTGGGAAATGATATTGAAAACATCTGTTATAATTAGGTCCATTTTCAGAGCACCGTTTAAAAGAACATATATTGGTTTCCTGTTTGTCACCATCCCAGGCCTGATTTGTGCTTGTGTTCCGATTTTTCTCATCATAATATTCCCCCAAATACTTTGCTTTATAGTTATATGTGCCATCGATCTTCATACAGAGATTTATGTCCAAATAGATGCCACAAGCTAGGAAACGCTAAATTAATCCCATTACTCTCTTTTGTGGGAAAGAAATGCTTGTTGTTGACTGAATACCAGCCTAACTGGCTGCTCACTCACTGGGTTAATATGTTCCAGAATGCTATTCCTGGGTATTTGGAGTCTTCATTAAAACATTAATTTCCAGACTATCCTAGAAACTAAACATGATTCAGGAAGTATCAGAATAAATTGGGTGTTCTCGCCTAGCAACCAAACAATGAGTAACATTTTAATTTTCAAGCTATAGAGATTGCAATGAAAATTGTTCTTAATGCTAACATAAATGAGGGGAGCTAATAACAAGAACAGAGCAAGAACCAAACAGAAACCAGACCCACAAGCAAGACAAAGGAGGATAAGGTGATTAGCGTTCAGGAGAGACAGGGAAACTAAACTAGAGATGAACAGCTAAGTGCTTACATTCTTGTGCCTGGTGAACCCCACCAGTTGGTCCAGTTCTGCCTTCATAGCATTGGATTCCTTTATAACAGATCACTTGTGTCTCACACGCTAATCAAAACAAAGCAGGAGGAGTGGGGTTAAACAGATTGCTCAGCAGTTGTTTTGCAGAGGACCCAAGCTCAGTTCTCAGCACCCACATCACAGATGCCTCACAACCACATGTGACTTCATTTTCAGGGGAATCTAACATCTATAGCCTATAAAGTCATCTACACTCATACGTACACTCATACACACACACACACACACACACACACACACACACTTTCAAAATGAAAACCTTAAAACATAGGTAACAGTAAAAAGTACCACTACAGTATCCAAGCCCCAAATCAACACATTTTTATTAGGAGAATAGCCTCCCTGTGTTGTTTGCCCTATTGGCCTTTCCATCGTTCTTCCTAGCTCTGTCAACCCTGGCCCTTCCAATTTATATCTACCAGTCCCCAGCTGTTTTCCTCCATCATTTCCTAGGGATCAAGTCATTGGGACTAAGTCTGGGAGCTAACCCTGCATTTCACAGTATCTGACTTGGCTTAGTGTATATCATGAGACTGGAGTATCCTGTATTAACCTGCTATATTATGTGCTGATTTCAGAAATGACTTGCTTGGGCAATTTCCAGGAACTATAGGGTTTGATGCTCTATGCCCAGAAGCATGTCACCTCTTGGAGTATCATGATGCTGACAGTAGGTAGGCCCTTGGAACAAACCAGTCATTCCCCCCCCCCCCAAAAAAAAATAAAGAACAACCAAAAAATCTTGTGTTCACTCTGGTACAATAGAATAGACTTGTGGAGAACAGCCAATAGGATGCTTCCTATTTGGCCAGGACATGGATTCTATGGTGAATCCACAAGACAAGCTGTGGAGTCTGAGTCCAACTCTGCCTTTTATGACATCAAAGTAAATGGTGATGTTACAACCATTGAATTGACTTGTCAGCTGTTCATTCAGTGCTTGTCACACCCCAGACCCTGTTCCCATGCTTGGAAAACATCAGTGGACAAAAGATATCAAGTCCTCTGCTCCTGAGAGCCTTACACATTCTAGAAGACAATTTAAATGAGTATGTGTTAAGAGTTCACAAGAACTATAGAAAAACTTTAACGTACAAGGAGGAAAGGCAATCAAGAATGCCAGGAATGTGGGCAGTGCACTAGTTAGAGGGTTAAAATTGAGCAGTCCAGGCAGATTCCACTGGGAATATGAGACTGGAGAAAGGGCACGAAGGCTATGAAGAAGTAGCCATGTGATTATTATTCATATACCCAGGGAAGAGTGTTGTAGGCAGAGGGATGTCTAGATAGGATGAGATATGGAAAACCCACAAGAACAGGGCATCACAGGACTGAGTAGGGGCATAGAAATGAGAGTGGGGAGTGGGGTTGAGGAGTCTACTGTCAGGGTCAAACACTGCCATTTTGTCCCCTACCTCCTCTTCTGCCTGAGTGTGAGAAGCTGGTAGTGAGTGAAGGGTTGGTGTAACACACAGTGAGGCCTCCAGAAGTGTGAATAGTTTTCTTCCACCTCTTTCCCCAGAAATTATAATCAGTTCAAATGACCCCAAAAATCAAGGCTAAATGAGAGTAGAGCAGAGTATAAACATTGTCTAATAACACACTTAGAGATTGCTTTCAACAAATTTAAGGGGAGGAGAGGAATCCCGTGTGTACAGTCAGATACCAAAGATGAACCTTCAGTGTTGTTCCTCCAGAGTCACTCTCTTTGTTCTCTGAAACAGAACCTCCCATTGGGACCCAAACCTCACCAATTAGCTCATAAGTGAGTCCCGGTGGTCTGTTTGTCACTGCCTCCCCAGCTTCAGCATTGTAGGCACACAGCACCATGCCTGTCTCTTTATGTGGGTGCTTCACGTTGAACTCATGACCTCATGCTGTGCTGTAAGCACACCACCACCAAAGCTTATGCTTTTGCTTGCTCCACACTCTTACCTCCACCCAGAAGTCCCTATTCAAGGCCACATTAATTATCCTCCATGGATGGAGATGAGGCAGCTCAGAGAACCAAGATCAATGAGCAAGTCCAGATGGAGAAACAGTGGTTCAAAAGTGATTTCCCCTTACCACCCCTCCCTTGATCACTTCACCATCCAACCTCCATAGCTGCCTATTAATCTTGCAGCATAGGGTTTATCATGTAGTCCTTTATCATGAAGTTCGATTGCATGTCAGGGAGAGCTCTCTACTTACTCCCTTGAGGAGGAAAGGAAGTGTGAGCCAGCACATTCTTGGGAATGGTGACAGCACACCCAAGCAGAGGAAGGGAGTAGATAAGGAGCTTCCCTGTCGGAGTGATACACTCCACGGGACCTGGAATCCTGTCACTCTCCAGGCTTCCTGGAGGAAAGAAAACTGTTGTGGCCTTCATCTCTTTGATTTCTGAAATAGGAAGGAACACCTCGCAACCTTGGGAAAAATGCAAGCAGTTCTTGAACAGGAGCCTAATCAAAATCATAATTGCTATAAGAAATATCCCTCTTCACACTGTTCACATCCCATGACAGTTCAACAAAGAACACAGAGAAATGTTGTGAACTCCTTCCCAGAAGCACAGTGGGCTATGATGTTCTTTCCAGACTGATCTGGGGACAAAGTAAAGCCATAAATAAAGCCTCAAAGGCAAAAAAGGCCATGGAAGGAGAGAGACCCTGTCATCTCTCCGGGAGCCAGCTGTGCCTGTCTGTAGATAGATTCTTGGACTTCTCTGTCCTTCCTGCTGCCAGCCAGCAGCTGCCCTGTTTCCATCCCTCTTGGAAGAACTAGCCGCCTTGCCTCTTCCCATTGAAAGAAGGTCACAGCTAAGAGCATAGTTCCTTTTACCTGAGCAATCCCATTCCAGGAAAAGCTCCACCCTCTGTATGGCTTTGTTGTTGTTTACACTGTTGTTTAATTTTCTTGCTCTGGCTTTATATAATCTTTATTACTACACTTTTAGCCATTAGAAACCCCTGCCATCTGGTGCTGCCCTTAGTCTTTCTGTTTGAGCATGTTTTGGTGCCTGTTCTCTGACTTTTCTATGTGCTCCACATGACCCTCCTTGGCCTACAGTAACCATTCTTCACTTCTGCAAGATGGAACGTTTAGCTTCCATAAATGAGGGAAGTCATTAAATATTTATGTTGCTATGCCTGGCTTGTTTTCTATTAATCTAATAACCTCTAGCTCCATGTAGGCTGCTACAAATAATAGGGTTTTCTCCTTCTTTGTGAATGAATACTATTCTGTTGTATAGATGTACCAAATTTTCTTTACCTACTCATTCTTCAGTGGCCACTTTAGTTGTTTCCCTATCCGGAGATAGTGTGAACAGTGCTATAGTAAACATGGAGGTGACAATGTGTTTTTGATACCCTACTGTTTCTTACCTGTATTCACTAAGAAGAAAATAGGGAGAGTAGGCACCATAACATCAACCACAACGTTAAGGTGGGAGAGGTGGGGCACAAAGTGAAAAGCAGAGTGAACTTTGGGGAGAGACAGGCATGTGTCTGGTTTCTACCAACCATCCTAAGGGAGGAGGGAGAATCGAGAGACCTAGAAGAATCCTTGGAAGATGAGATGGTGAATGATGAGGTCAGTAGGGGCCAGCGGAGGAGGGGCTGTTCAGGACTAGTGAAAAACAACTTGCATAAGTAGGGTGGGGCCAGGCTGAGCACTGTGTCAAAAGCTAAAGGAACGTGAAAATTCCCCATCTAAGAAACCAGCCATTAAGAAACTGAGGGTTACTGGAGGTTTCGTGTTCTGTGCTGATCTCGATGGTGAAATAACAGCTGTACAGCTCTCTCCACTCCACATCACACACAGAGCCACGGGGACCCACCCAGTTCATTGCCAGGAGCAAGGGCAGCCAGGATTCTGCTGAGTGAGCTGCCACAGAAAATCTGCTTCTTGAGTGGATCAGATCTCAGGGGAAACTTCGAAGCTAGTCAAGAAAAAGAGGTGCCAAGTCATCGGGAGTTCTGCATATGAAAGTAATGTCAGAGCTGGAAGGGAGGTTGGAAGAAAAACTACTAGGGAAAAATCACGTATGGCAGGCACAGGCTGCACTGTTTGGCATCTTATCTCTTTGTTCTTTTTGCATGTCCACAGGGACTTGGGAAACATCTCCTGATGGACATCTGGGGATGGGAGGAGGGGCATAGGAAGGATCAGAAGAACAGCCTCTCGAGGGCATTGCCTACCCCTCCTGTAGGCAACCACTGGACACTCATAGACACTTTTTGCCTTCTACATCACCTCCTCACTTATTTTCACCCACCCCACAAAGGAAAGAAGAAATATTCTCCTTCCTACCTATTTTTTTTCTGTTAACACTCTTTATTGAGTTGCCCTCTTCCTTCTCTAACCAGCTTGGCATAGTTTTGTCTCAGTAAATAAACCAAAGCAAAAGCCGAGTGGAGAAAGAATAAACAAACAGTAAATTCATCTCTGTTATGTTATCCATCATTTTATACATGATGCATCCCTTCAGAGGGTAGATGTTAGGGTAGTGTCTTAGGGTTTATTGCTCTGAAGAAACACCATAACCACAACAGCTCTCATAAACACAGCATTCCATTGAGGCTGGCTTACATGTTAGAGCTTTAGTCCACTATCATCATGGTGAGAAGCATGACAGCGTGCAAGTAGACATGGTTCTAGAGATGGAACTGGTAGGTCTAGATCTTGTTCATCAGGCATCAGGGAGGAGACTGCGCAACACTGGACATAGCTTGAGCATATATGACCACAAAGCCCACCTCCATCGTGACACACTTCCGCCAACAAGGCCATACCTACTCCAACAAGGTCAGACTTTCTAGTAGTGCCATTCCTTATGGGTCAAGCATTCAAATACATGAATCTATGGGGCCATATATATTCAAACTACCATAGGAGGGAAGGAAGATTGCTGCTGTAGAAAGAATACTGATTTACAAACTAGTGTCCAAAATGTCTTTGCTTCTCTTACAACGGCAGTATATGTCAGTGGTTACTTTTTAAGTAAATAGTTATCATGTTCTCTTTCTATGGTTACATGATTATATTTTTGATCACTGAAATTGCTCTACCTCAATAACTTTCAATGCCTTTACCCAGCAACCTTTCACTGATCTCTCTTACCAGTGTAGAATGGTAGGTTCTATTTTAAGTCCTTGTTTAAGCTGTGGAAAAAGCCATTTGGAAAGAACGCATCACCCAACAATACTAGCTTTACTTAGTGTTTGCTTTCTATTCAAGTCTCAGCCAAATTCCCAATCTTTAGCATCTCCAAACATGAACCAAACCACTGTTTTACTAACTATGCAATTTGGCTAAATGTCAGGGAATTAAGGGAAACTACATTCAGCAGGGAGTCTCACTGGAATAGATAGGAAGCAATGCTGGCCAGAATAACTACTATCAGGGAAGGTAGTGTGCCTGGTCTGGCCACAGATACAGAGCACTTGATAAATGCTGGATATGAGTGTTATGTGGAGGTTGATTCTGTACCAGACCCTGGCAAACTCACTTCCTGACTATGCTGAACTTGCCTCTTAATCATTGGCATCTACTAAGGCAAGGGTTAGCCTGGAAGAAGTTCCCACTGTACTTCTGAAATATATTCTTAGGATTTTAAAGACTAGAACCCGAGGTCTTGGCTTCTCTGATTCTCAGTCAGCCTAATTCTACTTCCACAGGATGCCAGAGGTACAGATATAATACCTTCAGCATGAAGGATCTGGCTCTTACTGGCATTCCATATCCCCCCCAATACACACACACACACACACACACACACACACACACACACACACACAGATATATATATATATATATATATATATATATATATATATATATATGAGCTATAATGATTGTTCCCCTGATATTATTAGTCTTTCACAAAAACATGATGTTGTACCACAATATTCCAGAGTAATTTGGCTCAACATCACAGGGTGTTGGCAGTAGTTAACAGCCTTGTAAAAATATATTGGCAAAGATTGTTGGCTATGTGATTATTATTTTTAAAGCATAGAGTTTGGGCTACAGTTAAGTATGTGAATCATTTATTTAAAGTTTGTGCCATTAATTAATAAATGCCCGATTTCCTGTCATCTATTTCCAAATAATTTCTTTTATTCACAAACAAAAAGATCTCCAAGCAGCAAAACAAACTATTTGGCTATGAACCTGTACACATTAGCCATTACTATAACGCTTCCCCTCCCTTATCTCTGCTCATCCCACATGTGAGGTTTGATTCCTTCAGTTTGTCACTGTGGTCTCCCCCAGCTCCCTATGGAAATTGTTCTGCTGGGCCAGCCAGTCTCTCAAGGAACTCACACACCATCGATGGAAACTTCATCAGTGAACAAGTGAGTGTCTTGGGAGCTCAGGATCATCTTGAATTCCATCCTGACCCATGAGGTGGATCTCTATATTGTCACTCACTGCGTCAACAGGGCCAGTAGGAGAAGGATTTACACAGGCGTCAATACATAGCTCATAACCAGTTTTGAGCTTGCAATCCATGGCAGTTTCACTCTGATTGAGTTAAAATCTAGGGCCATGTAAATTGTAACTGGAAACAGACTATTTTCAACCCACCAATGTCTCTTTTGTTCTGGACATTAGAGTAACTTCAATAAACAATTGGGCTAATTTTCATGGGCTGTTTTAGATAGTAACAAGGAGAATGAGCTACTACCCTGCACTTTGTTTCTATAATCAACTTGTCCTTGAGTCTCTTAGACTCAAGTGGAAACTCTTAGATGAGAATATGAAGTCCTCTTGAGGGGGTTTCCAGGGCATAAACTCAGGGAATTGGTTAGGTCAATAGGTGTTTAGGGTGACTGAAAGCTGTCATAAAAATCCACTTACCTTTTATCCTCTCCACCTAAAGAGTAGTCTCCTGTATGAAGCCCATCAATCTCAGCTTTTTCAGAGCCTCTCCAGGGCTGTCATAGAAATGTCCAGAGTGGCAGACTTTGCAGGGGTAGAGGACATGTGTATTTTAAACCTAGCTGAAATAAAGATGCAACTCTGAAGGTGGCCTTAGGCTCCAGAAGTGGAATTTGTTGGGTCACTGTATTAAAAAGGAGCAATGCACATATTAATAGTTAGGAACAGTGCTTGGCTTTATCCAGGGTTACTAATGGCAGGCACAAAATAGCAATCTTTCGCTCAGACCTTAACAGACTGACCTTAACAGACTGTAAAAAAGAAGAAGAAGAAGAAGAAGAAGAAGAAGAAGAAGAAGAAGAAGAAGAAGAAGAAGAAGAAGAAGAAGAAGAAGAAGACTTTCAGAAATCCAAGTATATAATCAGACAAAAAAAATTTAGGTTCAAAATTTTCACCTCAATATTACTTATAATAGTAAATTTTAAAATATCCTGTCAGTAATAAATTAAAATCACACCACATGGTCAATAAACCAATAGTTAATAGCTGCGATATGTAATTAATATAAAAGCTGAATGCCAATAATAATAATCTGTTTTTTAATCATATATATATATATATATATATATATATATATATATATATATATATATATATATATATATATATATATATATCTTGCAAATTCCACATATGGTGAAGTTTGTGAAATAAATTGGTCTCACTAATCATTAGGGAAGTGCAAACCAAAAATGCAATGGCTTATCCCAGCCAGAAAAGCTATCATCAAAAAAGAAAAAAAATAACAAGTGTTGCCAAGGATGCAGAGAAGAGAGAAGTCTTTCATGATGCTGCTGGGGTTGTAAATTAGTGCAGTCTTAATGAAAGTGCTAAGGAGGTTCCTAAAATAATTAAAAATAGAACCACCACATGATCCAGTAATTCTGCTTCTGGGTATATAGCCAAAGGAAATGGAGCTCATAACAAGAAAGGAATTTTCACTCCCATGTTTACTGCAGCGCTATTCATTAAAACAATGAATCAGTAGATTCGTCCATCGATAGATGAATATGAATATGTGTGTGTGCGTGTGTGTGCCTGTACATGCATGTATGCATAATAGAATATTATTCAGTGACATAAAAGGATGCTGTCTTATTTTTTCCAGTAACAAGAATGGAGCCAGAGATCATTATATTTCAGTGAAATAAAAGAGACACAGAAAGACAAATACCATAGGTTTATACTCCTTAGTGGAAAGTAGAAAGTCAGTCCCAAGCAACTCAGGGCAACTGTTTATTAGAACCATCTCCACAATATTTCAAAACTAACTAGAAAAACATGACAACAACATACAAAAACAATTAATCTTGACGAAATAGATCTGTTTATGGCTCTGATTTCATTATCACATATTATGCACATATGTAGAATTACCATGAATTACCATAGTGGCATACAGCTGTCATCAATAAGTTTTCAATAAGTCAGAGTATTGAATGGCCATTGGGAAGGATGTAAGAGGGTAGGTGGAGGGAGATAGAACACACATGATGAAAGGAGAAGAAGGAATACTAAAGGTGGTAACTTTGAAATGTAGGTAGAAGCAGGGGGATGGCAGCAAGAAGGAGGCAGGAGCAATGCAGAGAGAGGAGAAAGGTGAGGGAGGGAGAGTTAACCCAAACTGAGTATGCAAGCTCATTTTTTAAATGTAATTTAAAAGATAGGGAGTTTGCATAAAGTTACCTGCATAGATAGAGAATGCTGATACCAAAAGCCATGACTATGAAAAAAGATTCTAGGGCCAGGCATAGTTACCCCCCTGTGATTTATTGGTCAGAATGTTCCCAGAAGCCCCCTAAACAATATAAGTGACACTTGGTTTTCCACCAAAAGCAGATGAAAAGCTCCTATGGCTGAAGACTGTACATTTTGGTTACAGGACACAGAGAAATCAAGCTGGAGCCAACCCAGAAGTTCCTTCACTGCTGCCAAGCTTTCATGATGCTGGGGATGCTTTATGATACACAGGGATGAAAAACCCTTGGTCTTAACTCAGCACTGAATCTGACGATATCTTGACCTGCCAAGAAAGATGATGTACCCACTGATGCAATAATGCATAACTGTTATAGGGACAATCAACCACTTTCTCATCAGATTCTTGGCCCACTCCATGGGAATTTACACCTGATGCTGTAAGTAAGGTTCAAAGGCCGTAAATAGGGGACATATAAGTGCTTAGCAGGGTAAACCACTACTGAGGGCATGCTAAAGGAAAATATTGTCAAAATGTCTTCCAAATATTTATGCTTAAGCATGTATATTGGTACTGCTGTCAATGTTGGTCATGGACATTGTGTTGGGAAGTAGACCAGTCACCTCAGAGACTCGCAACTAGTCAAGGTGTTAAGAATAAGTACCTAATACTCAACCCTAAGTGAGATGTCTATTTCAGCTCCTAGAGCAAGGCTATGAATGAGAGTGGCCTGAAAGAATAGAAGGGCTAGAGGTGGGAAGGATGCTGTTTTCTGGGCATGGCGTCCTTGTTATATTCAGGAGCTCATAGAAGCTGTTGTTTACATGAAATATTCATGAGATTAAGCCAATCAACATCCTAGCATGGATAAGGAGGTGCTCATGAAACCCCAGTCTTAGCTGAAGAGTAGGAAAACTCCTTTTTGTTCAGGATGTAGCCACTGTTAAATGGCTCACAAGCCAATAAATAAACCCATGTTCATGAACATAAAATAACTAAGTGCATTAAAAATAAGGAAAAATTAATGAATGAATGAATGAATGAATGAATGAATGAATGAATGGAGGGAGGGAGGAAGGGAGGGAGGGAAGCAGGCTAGGAAGAGAAAAAGAAGGCTCCAGAGTGAGTGAGAAGTGGGTAAGAAGGAAAAGTGATGGTGAAAATGATTGAGATACATTATATTTGTGTATGAAATTATTGATATATGTGCTAAATAACTCCTGGAGATTAAACAAGAGGGACAGAAAATATCAAATAGCCATCCTATCATCTTGGTGCAAGAATCTCCTGGGAACGGGTGATAAGAAGTGAAAGGCACACACACACACACACACACACACACACACACACACACACACACATAAGCCAGAAAAGGGAAGATGAGCTAAGAAAAAAAAATAAGACAGGAAGGAGAGAAAGTGAGGAGAAGAAGAAGAGAGAGAAGGAGGGAAGGAGAAAGAGAGACCAGAGAGCTCAGCCTAAGGAAGGTTGGAAAAAGGTCTCAGGAAACCCCCAAAGCAACAAGAGAAGAGAGGAAAATGAGCTGCTGGGCAGAAGCTCACCCTGGGCTGCCAGTGCTGGTCAACTCCTTAGCATTTCTCTCTTTGGGCTCATGCTGTTTCTCTATTAATGCTGCCTGAGAACTTCCAGCTGCTTACAAAATAGCCAAGTTCAGAAGGGCTCTGCTCCCCACTGAAAGCAGAAAAGATCAAGTTTTCCCTGATCAAACTCATCCAACGTGGAGGCAGAGGAGACACTGAAGAATCCTAGCTTAACATAAACACAAGGAATGAAAATCCTAAGAAACAAACAAGCAAACCCCACCTGGACTCGCTGGTGACATCAGTCTTCTGTCTCCACCTTGTCATTCTGCCTCCTAAATAAATTTTAAGTATCTTGAGTGACACAGGGTAAAAAAAAAATCTTTTGCCTAAAGTTCTTAGCATGGCATAGTGTTGGGGGGAAAAGAACCCAGAAAGCCCAGGTAGAACTACCAATTGTCCCTGTATTGTTATCGGTGAAAGCAACTCATCACCGACCTACATCTGCTGGCATGGATTGGCACCTAGTGGAAAGCACTCTTGCCTGGTGACTGCCATTGCTGTTGCTGGTGGTTTTCTCTTGGCTGAAAGAAATGATTCGAATGAATTTACCTTTCTTTGTTGCTGTGACAAGGTGTCTGACAGGATGTAAATTAAAGGAGGAAGGGTTGGTTGGGTAATTCCATCACCAAGGAGAATGCAGAGCTGCAGGTGGCTGCATATTCACAGCCAGACAGATCAAGATGCAGACAGAAATGGATGCTGGTTCTCAATAAACTTTGTGCTCTTCCCTTATGTAGCCTGTGAGCTCCACCCAAGGGATAGCATGGCCTATGTTCATGGTGGGTCTTCCTTCCTTGGTTTCCATTCTGGAAGCACATTCACAGAAACACCCAATGCTTTGCCTCCTTAAAGTATCTTTTCAATTCAGTCAAAGTGACAATCAAAATTAGCCACCGTGTACGGAGACACAGAGTAGAAAATGGAGAATACAGGACTAAGATTGACAGGTGGACATGTGTCATACATCACATCCTAGATGACTCAGTCTTTCTTTCTGATCATAACTCTATAATTTAACTATTGACCTTTAAAATTTTATGACTCTTGGATTCATACTTAAAGCTGAATTAAGAAGACTCTCCTCCAAACTCTGAATATATATTTTAGATCACTTTATTTTATTTTATTTTTTACCTTCTAGACACTATTAACAATTATGTACAATTTCTTTATCTTTGACTTTTTTTTATCATACATGGTACCAGTGATCAATTAGGCAAAACCCTGTTTGATATGAAGCTGGGTATCAACAAATACATTAAGTGGTGTACTTAAAAGCTAGCTGTTGTGTGATATGCTTTTCCTGAGAAGACAAAACACACATGGTTACCCACCACATGAAGGAAACCAATGACTAGCGGAATTAACATGCACACCCAAGATCAACTTGGGAAACCTATGTGTATTTATTGTAGTTCTTAATAGATCTGTGGCTTAAGGGTTGCCTACAGGAGAAGTGATGGGAAAAAACAAACATCTGCATCACTGAAAAGCCCATCTAAACACAGGATAACTTCATGATAACTCATGAAAGCTGAGGACCTAAGAGATGGCCTCTCCCAGCTCCGCTAGTCAGTCTCCCTTTCTTGTCACTAAAAGTTGCTAGGCACTTTTATGAGGCTCCAGAGAAACCTTCTAGAATCTTCCAAGTTTCTTCTTCCCAGCTATGAGACATTCTGCTTGCCCGGTGAGAATCCCTGACATCTACACAAATGTAGAGACCTTCCCCCCCACCATACACCCATAATGCTGAATTAGTCATGCCACATTCTCTTTCCTAAAACACTGTAGGCCAGGTCAAGTGCTGAAATGATGGAAAGGTTGTCAGGTGATAGAGAAGGTCAAGTTTAGTTCCCTTGTGCAGGATGAGGACACTTGTAGAGTTCAGTGTTTAAAGAAAAGGGGAAGGGTTGGGGGACACCGAATGGTTTCAAATGAAAAATCAATCTTCAAATCTAATTTAAAGCAAGCTAGAGCAGCAGCTGGGGAGGGAGATGAAACTCCTCCTTGGGTTGTAGCTCCTAAATTTCCCTGTACTTCCACTTAGCCCACGCAACCATCCTATTAATATCTACTAGCAAAACTGGGTTAGTAAAGGAATAAAGGGCTCCAGACAGTTCCTTCCTGGAAATTGTTTGTACACAGCATGTGTGAGAAGCTGATACAATGTTTCTCTTTACAGAAAGACCAACACAGCTTCCTGTGCCAATCTTAAATGCCTAATTTTCCTGCAAGGCTGTCTAAAGGTCTTTATGCCCCAGAAGTGAGTAGATTAAAATACATGTTTATTTTTTACAGCATGTATTCTTACAACGAATACTCTGTTGGGTGAGTGCTTTTAGGGATTCTTTAGATGTAGAGAGTGTTGGGACATCAAGATACAGACCCAAATAGCCAGATCAGTTCCCCACAAGACTTCTAGGTAATTGTACCTTTTTCCTGCTTTTTACTCCCTCCAACTCCTTCCATTTTTCCTCCATTGTGCCCCTTCTCAAAATTATTGGGTTCTATATTTTGAGTGCGTGCACAAACCCTGTTCGGTCCATTTATTTTCAGGGTCAACCACTTGGCAATGGATAACTTTATACCTTGGTTATCAACAGCATCTCTCATGAGCAACCAATCAGAATGCTGAGTCCATCCCAGCCCTGCTGGTTTGTTTTATGGGCCAGCAACTGCTAAAGCTTGCGATTTAATCATCGTAGCGCCTGGCTGGTCCTTCGGCTTGTATCTAACCTCACACACTAGGCTTCCTCTTTAATGATCTCTGTTCAAGTTTCAATTTTGTGAAACTCTTAACAATGGCTTGATTGAAATTTGCTCCTGTATATTTCTCTCTGCATGTGTGTGAGTGTCACAAGAAAAGGCAAGTTCTAATAACCAGGCAAGAGAAGCTGGGTGGAAATATTTCTGTGATAAGGAGCTGCTGTCAGAAAAAAATGAAAGAGATCACCAAGCTAACATGGCCAGCGGTCATTTGAGAACTTGCTGGAGGGTTTTTGGGTGCTGTGCCCTCGATAACCACCGTTTGCCTGTTGGCCAAGCCTTCCATGAAGCTTCTCTAATTGGGTGACTTCTACATGAGACATTTCTTGGCCAAGTTTGGGAGACTAGAAGTCTAATAGAGGTTGCCCTGCTTTCTGGTGACCCAGTGGTGGCTTCGTGGACAGTTTTCCAGGGCCAGCAGCCTCTACTCATGAGCACACCAGGAGCCACCTTCTTTTCCACCATAAAGGTCTCCTCCACTCTTCTGCCTGGATCACGGTACCAGGTGGAGGACTCCCTGAGGTCAGAGTAGGACAGGAAAAAAATCCAGAAGATGAGGCTTGGCTCTAGTTAAGAATCTAGAAATAGAGGAAATTCCTTTCTCTCTGTTTTATTTTTGACATTATGATATAATTATATCATTTTCCCCCTCCCTTTCCTCCCTTCAAACTTTCTCATACGCCCCCTCCTTACTCTCTTTCAAATTCATTATCTTTCCTTATTAACTGTTGCTACATCCATAGATGTATGTTTAATGCATTGTGCTCAGTCTACACAATGTTATTTATATGTATGTTTTTAGGGACGATCATTTGGTGTTGTATAACCAGTTGGCAAGCTCTTCCCTGGGGAAGACTGTAGTCCTGTGAGTAGGGCTGAGAGCTACTGGGCTTTCCCCTGTCGACTTCCGCATCCCTAACGCTATTCTTATTAAGCTCATGTTTAGGCAGACATGTTGGTGGGGCTTCATGGAAGTAGCTTCTGATATTACTAGGAGGAGCAGCTCCCTGATCCTCTGGCTCTTACAATCTTTCTGTGACATTCCCTTAGGTACCGGAGTTGTGTTGCAGCTCTATCTTTTGAGACCAGGCCAGAACTCTGCATTTTGATTAACTGTGGTTTTCTGTAATGGTCACTGGCTGTTTCAAAGAGAAGTTTCCTTCATGAAGAGTAAGGATTTCACGTATCTCTTAGTATGAGGACCAATATTTAGAAGGAAGTTAGGGGTTATATGGGTTTAGGAAGGTGGCAGTTGTGGATTCTCCCCCAAAATCTGTGTCTTTGCAAGGCAGTGTAGTTAGGTAGCTTTTTCATACTAGGCATGGTTTCCCTCTTGTTCATCAAGTGCTAAGTTCAATTTGACATCTGATGATCAAGGCTGCCTTACTGGGCTTGGGTTCCTAAATAAGAGAAACAGTTCCTTCTGAACTGTGAGAAGTTCTTGCCTGGATTCTGCAGGCTGGGGCAGGGGGTCGTTTGTTTACTTATTTGCTTGTTTGCTTTAAGTTCCATCATGGCTCACAAAGGCATCCTCCTATCTGTGCCTTAGCCTTTATAGTTCTATATTCTATAATCAAAGATCTTTCTTGGTTCATTTTTCTCTTATTTTGGTAAGGCCTTGGGTTATCATCTCAGGTATTCATCTTACTGAGCACCTCAGGCAGGGTCTTGACCAGAACCTGAGACACTGAGGCTTTGAAAGCCATGCTTGCCTTTGTTTAAATCAACTGCAAAAAGTGTCTCGCTGGGTTTGGGCTACAAATACAAACTGTCTTATTTTCTACCCTGTATTTCTAAAAAGCCTGAGGACTTTCCACAGCTGTGCCGTATTCTGTGGTCATCCATCTCTAAACACCTATTGGGCATATTGTCTCATTTAATCGCCCAAACAACTTAGAAGAGCAACACGTTTTTTATCCAGGCTCACAGAAAAGCAAATTGAGGAATAAAGAAATGAAGAACATGTTGGCCAAGGTCACAAGTATGGATTGAAACAGAATTTAAATTGCCCCCTGATACACACACCTCTACTTGACCCCGAAGATCTATTTTTCCCACCGCGCTAAGCTGCCTTTCATACAGAGCCTGGGGACTTTCAGGCCATCATGAGGTTACATTAGGAAATAAAGAGTGCAGATAAATCCCCCCCCCCCAGTGCTCTGTTCCTAAAAGCATACAGAAAAATAAACCTCAAACCCAAAGACTTTTGCATCAGCCAAGAGAAGATGGAAGGAAATATCAAATGCTTATATGATTACCTAGGTAACCTTGCCAGCGCTCTGTAAGCGCATAGCAATGAGCCAGTTCAGGGGAGGGAGGTTTTCTTAGATAAGGGTGTTTTTCATTTGCTCCTGAGATTTGCTGAACTTGGTATGTGGAGAGGGAAATGGCTTCTGTCTACTTGGCATAACAATGGACCAAAAAAATGAAAGACTTTCTCTCATGCTTAGGTACAACATCTTAAACCTTCTTCAATCTAGTTGTATCTATTCCTGTGTTTGTAGCACCCGAGAGAATAAGGCAGGAATTCTCATGTGCTGAGAGCGAAGCGAGTAAGGCAGTAGAATGATCGTGAAGAGGTGGCGTTAATGTTTGACAAATGTCAGACACAAATGGCTATTGATTAGTGAGAGGGATCGTTGGTGAGAAGATATTAAGTATTTCAGGGGACTGCTGACTATCACCGCTTTTCACTTTTGTGATATTTTAGGGGACAGCAAAGGCAGGTCTTGGTTCCCTGAGGTTGAGCAGCTCAACGCTTTCCAAGAGCATTGGTAGTTTTCTAGTGCCATCATGTGGTCGCTTCTCAATTTGTTCAAAAACTTGGCCAGAGCCTGACCTGGCAGAGAGAAGCTACAGTGGTTTATACCACAGCCTCTTAAGATGGCTTAACCCTCAACTAGCTGGTGGCACATCTGATATTCATAACAGTGTGAATGTACGGGCACCGGGGAGGAGTTAGGAAAGAAATTCCCCAGGAGCTCCCCGGAAGTGGAGTGGGTAGCACAGAAGAATGCAGGCCTTGGGACTTGATTGTGTAGTCAGGAAGTGGGCTGAGGAGAATCATATCCACTGAGATTAAGGCCACACTGATGGACCTGGGTTCAAAATACAGTTTTAATCCCTCAAAAGGAAGATTCAATAAAATTAGGTATGAGTTTCAACCATCATATCATGGAAGTAAAATGAAGAAGGAACCCAATCCTATTTTGTATCCTGGTCAGTGGTTTTGAAAAGAACCTGCTGTCCCTTATACTCCTTCGAGAGAATACCTGAGCCATCAGAGACCTTCCTTCCTGCTCATCTAGGGAAAGGTATCTGCTAACACTTTATACTGTGTCTTCCAAAAGGGGACAGACTCTTTACACTAGAGACAGCAAGTTCTGGAGCAGCATCTTCCGGGGGGCCCTAAAACAGAATGTGAAGGTGGGTAAGCAGGTCATAGGCTCCATGCAGACAAAGCCAAAACAAACAAGAAAAGTAAAACTCTGTATTTTGAGCCTGCTACACGGGAATCATCCACTGTCCCGTGTGTGTTGGCAGACATCCAGATTCAGGTGTAAATTACTTTGTCGTAGAAGAGATGGAAAAGCCTGGATGTCCTGACTGGAACGTGGTGAGAGGAAGCTTCCATAGAACAGGCTAAAAGCAGAGTATTCTAAGTGACTGGTCAGGAAGCGAGAGTATATTTGCCCTTTGTGGCTGTGATACTTCCTTGGTTGGAAATGAGGAGCAAACTCAGAGGATGGGGTTATTCAAGCCCTCACCGTGTGGGACTGACTGTTGAAGTTTTGCATGCTTCCTGATTGTCAAGAGTGGTAGAACCTTGGCTTCCTGCAAGTCTGATTCTACAGAGGAGCTAGTCCATTTTTATAGTCAGCTTTTAACTCTAAGAGGCTACAACTCAATAATCTGCCTAAAAGCAAGTGGTCAGTGCTGGGAGACCTCCTTTTTGAGCCATGGAGGAAATTGCCGCAAGACTTCAATTCTGTTCATTTCCATCGCCACAACAAATTACCTGACACAAAAACTTATGAAAAGGGAAACGTAGTTTAGCTCGCAGTTTCAGACAATGATCAGCCAGATTGCTTTTGTCCTGAGACAAGACATAACACCATGGCAGCAAATCTGCAGGAAGGAAGAAGCCAGGGCAAGATCCAATCCATTAGCACATGTCCCCAGCCTCCTCCAGTGAACTACATTGTCAAATGCTCTCCAATACAGCACAACTAACTGGAAATCAAGTTTTTAACACAGAAGCCTGTGAAGATATTTAACATTTGAACCACAGCATCATCTTATGTGATCTCTGGTCAGAATCAAGCCGTTGAGTGGACAGAACCATGATGAAGGCCTCTGGTAAGGTTAATGCTGGAGTGGATCATGGCTCAGACCAATAGCTAAGATGAACTTATACTAAGCGCTGCCTAGTCACTAGTGTATAGCCAAGCAGTGTGGTTATCTGCAGCCTCAGTCATGAAGAAGGTACATTAAGAGATATGTGTTAGGAGAAGAAGAAAGTACTGCTTAGGTTAGTGAGAGCAGTGTAAGGGCATCCCATGGGGTGAACATCTGGGAAAGGTGAAAGATAAGAGATGAAGGGAAGTCTCCAGTGATTTGTCGGAGTCTTTGTGCAAGCCTAATCCGGGTAAGAGACTCTGTTTGACTTTCTAAATATGACCATAACCTGGAAAGAGCAGAGGAGCTTGCAAACAAGTCTGGAGATGCCCAGCTCTGAGAGGGAATGTCTCATTTCTTTTGCACCACTGGGGATCCAACGTCAGACCTTACACATGGCATCTCTGGGAGAGAATGCCCTGAGTGCTCGGATCATTTGCATACAGCTGAAATAACCCTAAACTGTGCAGAAGCAAAACCATGTTGCTTTCTTCTCCTGTCAGCAATTTTTATTCCTATCTTTATGCCATTCTTCCACTGGAAGTGGACCACACAGTTCTCTCCTCACACTGACGTTCAGTTGTCAGGTCTTTATAAATTGTGCAGCAACACAGAACACTCCAGTTGTAGCAAAATATATGAGACCTATAAACTATCTCTGGAAATGGTCAAGATTGGGTGAGTTAACCAGAAAGGAATTAGGTCCCAGATGGGGGTGTGTTTGCTTTTAATTTTCAACAATTTTTAAATTGGCTCCTTGAAGGCTGATATGGAAAGATAAAACGTTTCCTCCAAAATCTCGTGCATAATTTAAGCTATGTATATTTTCAGCCTGAATAGTTCCTTGGTGTTTTCCTTTAAGATTTCTCATAGTCGTTATTAAACTGGCTTTGAGAAGGAAAGTAGCAGTACCTAAAATGTAATGTCAAGCCATGGGTAACGAATATCTCATACCGATAATCCCAGCACTTGGGAGAATGAAGCAAAAAGATTACTGAGAGTTTCATACTAGCCAGGGCTACACCATAGACTCCAGGACAGCCTGCACTACAGAATAAGACCTTATCTCCAAGTAAAACGTAAAGAAAATGGAAGACTAAATATAAATGCATAACAATTACATTATTCCATCTAGGCATTCACTCAGAAACCTCCTTTTTTACCAGAAATACTGGGGGAACATTTGGAGAATTACTCAAGGAACAGTAAAGTCTCTGGCTCTACATCAGAAGACCGGGACTCGATTTTCAGCTGTAAATTATGAATAAATACAGGACCTCCATAAGCTTGAGTTCTTCGTCTGTGAAGCTGAGTGTTGCTTTGCTGAGTTGTCCCAAGGATTCAAGAGGAAGCATGCACAAACAATCTAACAGCCTACTTGGTACATGATAAATAATAAATGTTAGATGATACTATTATCATTAACAACTATGATATCAATATCATCCTCATCATCATCATTATCATCATTTTCCCTTAAAGCTGAGTTACCAGTACACTGTTCTTACTATTAGCTGGTTCACAAAGCTTTCATACTGTAAGTACCCACAGGAATGGTGGTCATAACATACTGAGGGTGAGTGTTACAAAACATGTGCATGCTACTAAACGTGAAAGGCCCAGTCTATGGAGTTACTGGGTCTCATGTTGAAAGGCCAAGTCAGTGAACCAATGACTACGTGTATCAATCAACGTGGGGCTTTTATTTTAATATTGCCTGCTCTGCCATTGGTCTTAGGTTCTCTGGGGAAGTTGTTTTTTTCTTCCAGAATGAACTGAATCAGTAATAATTCCAACAGAAAACAGTGAGAACCCAAAAGAGTGGATAAGGAGTTAACAATAGAACCATTTACAAAAGTGGAGAAATAAAAAAGATGGAAAGCAGGGGGTTTGTGAGGGATAATAAACACAGCAAGTTGTTGTAGGCATAAAGACAGAAGGGCAAAAAGAAAAGGCTGTTCATAGAGATCTAAGATATCCAGTGTCATAAAAGGACCCTGAATGTCATTCCCTTTCTGGAACCAACAGTGATAGAACATAGACAGCAACCTTCATAAGTGGGTTTCCTGCTTCCCTGTTTCCTGAAGCACCTCCTAGAAACTAAGGCCAATTGTAATGTAAAAGGCAAGGGGACCAGGGATACAGCACACTCAGAGGTCAGCAGAGCGGCACCAGAGTATCTGCTCATCCAACATTGTGTTTACAGATCAATGCGACACTATGAACCCCTTAAACTCTTAGTAGAACAATCTGTAAATGGCAAATAAATCAACCACAAGTGTGTTTGTGAGTGGGTGTGCAAAGAAAATACCAGCTGCTCCTCAGTTGATGATAGGGTCATAAAACACTTTTCATTAAGTTGAAGATATTACAGGTAGAAATAGATTTAGTACCTCTAATTGCTGGACATTAACAGCTTGGATTACCTACCATAATGTGCTTGGAACACTTAGCCTGCAATTGGACATTGTGAAAGGTTAGCTATCTACCACATATTGCTAGCTTGGGAAAAAATCAACAGAAAAATACAATTTGTACTGAAAGTACAGCAGAGCGATTGGAAATTAGGTCCATATAATGGCATGTACCTACCATGTAGGGCATGGAGACAGCACCCCCAACTGGCTAGAGGACACTTCACAAGACCTACCAGCTCAACACTTGGTTCTCCTAAAGGAAAAAGCCACAGGAAAGCTTTTCCCTAGTTGCCCATGTAACCAACAAGCAAAATACTTTTGGAGGTAAAGGGGAAAGCATTATGAATTCCATCTTTACTTGCAAGCTAGCATCGATAGAAAATGATGCAATTTATCACAAAGAAAACCCACAGCTTTTGTACAAACACAGGCCTGTCACCTGAGCCAGCGCCACTCACAACAGTTTGGAGCAATGATGGCAGATGTACATGTATGAAGGAAAAGCCATCATTTTCCAGTATCATGAGCATCTAAAGCACACTGGAGTATGGTAAACAACCCCTCCCTTATTTAAGTGCCTCTATCCAGAAAAGTTCCAAGAAGGCTTAAACCGTCTTTCTGAATGAAGAAAGCAGTTTGTCTGTCTTGTTACTTTCCTACAGCAATGCCCAGGTAACAATCCCATTATCAGAGCAAGCCCTGTCTATCCCTCTCTCAAGCTCATTCTTCATGGTAGTAAAATGCACATAAAATGTACCATCTTAATCATTTTTAAGTGTACAGTTGAGTCGTGTTAAGTACATTCTCATTGTTGTAAAACCAACCTCCAGAACTCTTTCATCTTGGAAAATGGACATTCTACACTCATTAAGCAATTTTCATTTCCATCTGGCTTTGCTTTCTCTATACCACTCACATAAATGGTGTCATATGTTATTTTTGTGAGTGGCTCATCTTACTTAGCAAAATGTTCCAGCAGGTCATTGAAGTTGTTTCAGGTATCTAATTTTTTTTTTTGATATCATTGTATGACCACATCTTGTTTATCTGGTCACTATTCATGTAATTTCTACTTCTTGGCTATCATTCATTTATTCATAATGTGTGGCCATATATACAAAGATAAAAATACAAAGTCTCACCAAAAGACTCTGCTTTCAGCTCCTTTGAGTGTGCTCACAAATTGAATCACTGTTATATGAGCATTGTCTCCATTTCATTCTTATGAGTTCTGGAGCTTTACAGTACTTGATTTTTCTGAGCAGAACGATGTGGGTTCCTTCTGTATTCCACAAAATAGGGTCATGTGGAAGGAAGAATCTGACACTTGGCATCATAGACTCAGAGTTTCAGGTGCCGTTTTAGGGGTGGGAATATATATATATTCCTAGCAGGGGAGACTGGTGGCAGAAGAAAACAAAGTAAACAATCTTAAACCTGTAAAGGATATGTCCTCTTGGTTATGTTTGTTAATGTCCCAGAAGCCTGTGTTTTCTCCCGTGAATGAGCACCTCAGATGACTGTTCTCCTAGGAGTGTCATAGCAAAGCATCACCTGTGTGTACTGGACCCTTAGAATGTACTTTTTCACAGATCTGGATACCAAAAATTCCTAATCAAGCTGTCAGTGAGACTGGTTTCTGTTTGCTTTGTTGGTTGGTTTTGTTGGAGAACTCATCTCCAGAGAAAAATCTATGTCACACTTTGTTCTCCTTGCCTTTTGTGGCTGTTTCTGGAAGTCTTTGGTGTCCTTGAAATGCAGCTTCATGGCTCCAAAGTCTGCACTCTTCCTCTTGTGTGCCTGAGGCATTCTCTTTCTAGTGGTGCCTAAATTCCTTCATTTTACAAGGACAGCTGTAATTGAATTGAAAGTCATACTATGATTAAAGTTTTAGAGCAATAAGAGATACCAGGGACATAATTCAGCATAATAAAGGCAATTTAAAAAAAGCCTATAGCCAACATCAATTTAAATGGAGAGAAACTCAAAACAATTCCACTAAAATCAAAACAAGACTGTCTTCTCTCTGCACAGTTATTGTACTTGAAGTCGTGATGAGAGCAATAAGACAGCAGGAGACCAAGGGTGAGCAATCTGGAAAGGAAGAGGTCAAAGTATCTGTATTTTCAGAAGATATGATAATATATATATACATAAGTGAACCTCCAAATTCCACCTGGGAACTCCTATAGCTGGGAAACACGTTCCGCAAGTACCTGGATATAAAATTTACTCATGAAAATCACTATCCACCTGTCAAATGTGCTGAGAAAAAAATCAGAGTAACAACACTTTTCTCAATACTCTCAAATAATATAAAATATATCGGAGTAACTCTAACCAAGCAAGTGAAAGACTTGTACAATAAAAACTTTAAGTCATTGAAGAAAGAAATTGAAGAAATTATCATAAGATAACAAGCTCTCCATGTTCATGGATCAATAACATTACTGCAATAAAAGTGACCATTTACCAAAAGCAATCTATAGATTCAATAAAATTCCTATTAAAATTTCAACACAATTCCTCACAGAACTTAACATGACAGTTTTCAGTTTCATACAGAAACAAAAATCCAGGATAGCTAAAATCATCATGAATAATAAAAGAGCTGCCAGGGGAGTCACTATCATGATATCAAGTTATACAACAAAGCTACAGTAATAAAAACAGCATGGCATGTGAACAATAAAACAAAGACATAGAATTAAAATGAAGAAGAAGACAAAAATCCACGCACATATGAACATATGATTTTGAACAAGAGGCCAGAGATATAGTGGGGTGGCTTTTGTGTGATCTTTTCTTCAATCCCTGATCGTCTATTTGACCTTGCATTTACTCCCATGAGAGTTTTGTTCTCTTTTATAAGAAGGACTGAGACATCCCAATTTTAGCCTTCCTTCTTTTTGAGCTTCATAATGTCTGTGAATTGTTTCTTGGGTATTGGGTATTCAGAGCTTTCTGGGGCTAGTATCTGCTTATCAGTGAGTGCATACAATGTGTGTTCTTTTGTGACTAGGTTACCTCACTCAGGATGATAGTCTCTAGTTACATCCATTTACCTATGAAGTTTGTGAAGTCATTGTTTCTAATAGCCAAGAAGTACTCCATTGTGTAAATGTACCACACTTTCTGTATCCATTCATCTGTTGAATGGTTCTTTCCAGCTTTTGGCTATTATAAATAATGCTGCTATAAACGTGGTGGAGCATGTGTCCTTGTGTAGGAGAATCTTTGGGGTATATACCCAGGAGTGGAATAGCTGGGTTTTCAGGTAGTACTATGTTTAATTTTCTGAGGAACCACCAAACTTATTTCCAGAGTGGTTGTGCCAGCTTACAACCCCACCAACAGTGGAAGAGTGTTCCTCTTTCTCCACATCCTTGCCAGAATCTGCTGTCACCTGAATTTTTATCTTAGCTCTTCTAACTGGTGTGAGGTGGAATCTCAGGGTTGTTTTGATTTGCATTTCTCTGATGATTAGGAATGTTGAGCATTTCTTTAGGTGCTTCTCAGCCATTTGATATTCCTCAGCTGAGAATTCTTTGTTTAGCTCTGTGCCCCATTTTTAATAGGATTATTTAATTCTATATAGTCTAGCTTTCAGAGTTCTTTGCATATATTGGATACTAGCTGTCTTTAAGATGAAGAATTGGTAAAGATCCTTTCCCAATCTGTAGGTTGCTGTTTTGTCTTCTTAACAGTGTCCTCAGCCTTACAGGAGTCAATTTCATGAGGTCCCATTTGTCGATTCTTGATTTTAGAGCATAAGTCATTGGTGTTCTGTTCAGGAATTTTTCCCCTGGGCCTATGTGTTCTAAGTTCTTCCGCACTTTCTCTTCTGATAGTTCCAGTGTACCTGGTTTCTTTGATCTACTTGGACTTGAGCTCGGTACAAGGATATAGGAAAGGATCAATTTGCATTCTTCTGCATGCTGAATGCCAGTTGAACCCACACCATTTGTTGAAGAGGCTGTCCTTTATCCCTTGAGTGTTTTTAGCCCTTTTGTCAAAGATCAAGTGACCATGAGTGTGTGGGTTCACTTCTGGATCTTCTATTCTGTTCCATTGATCTACCTGCCTATCTCTATACCAATACCATGCAGTTTTTGACACAATTGCTTTGTAATATAGCTTGAGATTAGGGATGGTAATTCCCCCAGTAGTGTTTTTATTCTTGAGAATAGATTTCACTACTATAGGTTTTTTGTTATTCCAGATGAATTTGCAAATTGCTTTTTCCAACTTTATGAAGAATTGAGTTGGAATTTTGATGGGGATTGCATTGAATCTGTAGATTGCTTTTGGTAAAATGGCCGTTTTTACTATCTTGATCCTACCAATCCATGAGCATGGGAGATCTTTCTATCTTCTGAGATAATCTTCAATTTCCTTCTTCTGAGTCTTGAAGTTCTTGTCATACAAATCCTTTACTTGCTTGGCTAGGGTCACCCCAAGGCATTTTTATAGTCTTTGTAATTATTGTGAAGGGTATCGATTCCCTAATTTTAATTTCTTTATCAGGCTGTTTATCCATTACATAGAGGAAGGCAGTTGATTTGTTTGAGTTAATTTTATATCCAGTCACTTTACTGAAGTTGTATATTAGTTGTAAAAGTTCTCTGGTGGAATTTTTGGGGTCACTTAAGTATACTATCATATCATCTGCCAATAGTGATATTTTTTACTTTTTCCATTCCAATGTGAATCCCTTTGATTTCTTTTTGTTGTCTAATTGTTCTGGCAAAGACTTCCAGTACTATATTGAATAGGTAGGGGGTCAGTGGGCAGCCTTGTCTAGTCCACTTCAAGTTTTTCTCCATTTAGTTTGATGTTGGCTACTAGTTTGCTGTATATTACTTTTACTATGTTAAGGTACGAGCTGTGGACTCCTGATCTATTCAAGACTTTTATCATGAAGGGGTGTTGAATTTTGTCGAATACCTTCTCAGCATTTAATGAGAGGATCATGTGGTTTTTATTTTCTTTGAGGTTGTTAATATGGTAGATTACGTTGATGGATTTCCTGCATCACTGGGATAAAGTCTACTTGTTCATGGTGGATGATTGTTTTGATATGTTCTTGGATTCAGTTTGCAAGAATTTTATTGAGCATTTTTGCATTGATGTTCATGAGAAAAATTGGTCAGAAGTTCCCTTTCTTTGTAGTGTCTTTGTGTGGTTTAGGTATGAGCATAATTGTGGCTTCTAAGACCAAGTTGGGTAGTGTTCCTTCTGTTTCTATTTTGTGAAATAATTTGGAGAGTATTGCTATTAGGTCTTCTATAAAAGTCTGATAGAATTATGCACTGAACCCATCTGGTCCTGGGTGTTTTTTTATTGGGAGGCTTTTGATGACTGCTTCTATTTCTTTAGGTGTTATGAGACTGATTAGGTGGTTTATCTGATCCTCATTTAACTTTGGTATCTGATATCTGTCTAGAAATTTTTCCATTTTCTCCAGATTTTCCAGTTTTGTTGAGTATAGGCTTTTGTAGTAGGATGTAATGATTTCTTGAATTTCTTCAGTTTCTGTCATTATGTCTCCCCTTTCATTTCTGATTTTGTTAATTTGGATATTCTCTCTTTGCCCTCTAGTTAGTCTGGCTAAGGAATTATCAATCCTGTTGATTTTCTCAAAAAAAAAAAAAAAAAAAAAAAAAAAAAAAAAAAAAACAAAAAAAAAACCAGCTCTTGGTTTTGTTGATTTTTTGTATAGTTCTTTTTGTCTCTATTTCTGCTCTGAGTTTATTTCCTGCCTTCTACTTTTCTTGGAGGTATCTGCTTCTTTTTGTTATAGGACTTTCAGCTGTGCTAGTGTATGCTCTCTCTAGTTTTGTTTTGGAGGCGCCCAAAGCTATGAGTTTTCCTCTCAGCACTGCTTTCATTGAATCCCATAAATTTGGGAATGTAGTGGTGTCATGTTCTTTAAATTCTAAAAAATTCTTGATTTCTTTCTTTATTTTTTCTCTTGACCATGTTAGTATGGAGCAAAACATTGTTCAGCTTTTAGGTATATATGGATTTTTTTAATTGTTTTTGCTGTTATTAAAGACAAGTCTTAGTCCATGGTGATCTGATAGGATTCATGGTAGTATGTTGATCTTCTCGTATCCGTATCTTGAGGCCTGTTTTGTGACCAACTATATGGTCAATTTTGGAGAAGATACCGTGAAGTGCTGAGAAGAAAGTATATAATTTTTTTGTTTTGTTTTTGGATGAAATGTCCTGTAGATTTCTGTTAATTCCAGTTGGTTCATAACCTCTGCTAGTTTTGCTGTGACCCTGTTTAGTTTCTGTCTCCATGATCTGTCCATTGATGAGAGTGGGGGTGTTGAAGTTTCCCACTACTATTGTGTGTGGTATAATATATGCTTTGAATTTTAGTAGGTTTTCATTTATAAATGTGGGTGCCCTTGTATTTGGAGCATAGATATTCAAGACTGAGAGTTTACCTTGATTGATTTTTCCTGGGAAGAGTAAAAAGCGCCCTTCCTTATATTTTTTGACAACTTTTGGTTAAAAAATCTATTTTATTTGATATTACAATAGCTACTCCAGCTTGATTCCTGTGCCCATTTGCTTGGAAGGTTTTTTACCAGCCTTTTACTCTGAGATAGTGTCTGTCCTTGTCTCTGAGAATGAGTTTCCTGTATGCAGCAAAATTCTGGATTCTATTTATGTATCCAGTCTGATAGTCTACGTCTTTTTATTGGGGAATTGAGTCCATTGATGTTAAGAGAAATTATGGAATAGTAAATTTTGTTTCCTGTTATTTTTGTTGTTAGAGGTAGACTTATGTTTGTGTGCTTTTCTTCGTTTGGTTTCCTTGTATGATTAATTTTTGCTTTTCCTTGGGTGTTGCTTCCTTGTATTGGGTTTTTCCATTTATCATCCTTTGTAGGGCTGGATTTGTGGACAGATATTGTGTAAATTTGGTCTTGTCCTGGAATATCTTGGTTTCTTCATTTATTGTGATTGAGAGTTTTGCTGGATATAGTAGGGCATTTGTGTCCTCTAAGTGTCTGTATGATGTCTGTCCAGGACCTCCTAGCTTTCATAGTCCCTGTTGAGAAATCTGGTGTAATTCTGATTGGTTTGCCTTTATATGTTACTTGTCCTTTTTCCCTTACTGCTTTCAGTATTCTTTCTTTGTTTCAAATATTCAGTGTTTTGACTATTATGTGTTGGGATAAATTTCTTTTCTAGTTCAATTTATTTGGAGTAGGCTTCCTGTATGTTCATGGTCATCTCATTCTTAAGGGCAGAAAAGTTTTCTTCTAAGATTTTGTTGAATATATTTACTGTGCCTTTTAGTGGATATTCTTTGCCCTCTTCTACACCTATTATCCTGAGATTTGATCTTCACATTGTGTCCTGGATCTCTTGCACATTTTGGGTTAGGAGCTTTTTGGGTTTTGCATCTTCTCTGACTGATTTGTCTGTTTTCTATGTTGTCTTTGGCCCCTAAGATCCTGTCTTCCATCTCTTGTAGTCTTGGTGATACTTGCATCTGTGACTCCTGATTTCTTTGTTTTTTTTTTTTTTTTTTTTTTTTTTGGTTTTCCATCTCCAGGGTTGTCTCTTTTTGTGTATTCTTTATTGCTTCTATTTCTGCTTTCAATTCCTTTATCTGTTTGGTTGTGTTTTCCTGTGATTCTTTCAGTGATTTTTACTGGTTCTTCTCTAATTGTTTAAGGGAGTTATTTATGTGCTTCCCTAAGATCTCCTTCATCATCATGAAGTATGATTTCAAGTCTAAGTCTTGTTTTTCTGGTGTGTTTGGAAATCTACTACTTGCTTTGGTGGGAGAGCTGGATTCTGATGTTGCCAGTTTGTCTTAGTTTCCATTGCTTAGGTTCATTTGCTTTCCTCTTGCCATCTTGTTTTCTGTGGTTATGGGTGATCTTGATATCTCTGAGTGGAGCCTGTCTCTCCAGTGAATCTGAGGACCTATAAGCTCAGGAAAAAAAATTGCTTCTGGGTGTTTGGCTCTTTGTAGGTAGGCAGTGAGTTCTGATTGCAGTGAGTCTGTTCTGTCTCCATGGGCTCAGGTGTGAAAGCTCTTTGGAGGCTATTCTGGTAGCTCAGCTGTGTGCAGGGGGGTCCTGAGCCTTGATTTTGGTCACCCTGCCCTCTCTCTGGGCCATAAATGACCCGATCCAGGAGTGCACCATGCTAGTTGGGCTCCAGGGGCTCCAGGGGCTCCAGGCTACCCATCCCGAAACAAACTTAAAGGTATGTGTCAAGCTCTCTGTAGGCTCAGTCAGAAGAGTGCTTGCAAGGCTGTTTTGGGGTCTTGTCCATCTGTGGGGAGTCGCCCAGCTCTTTTGCAGAGGGCTCAGGTGGGAGACCGCTTGTAAGTCTTTGTGGGCTCAGCCTTCCGCTTAGGATGGAAAGTGTTCCTGCCACTCTTCTGAGCTCCCAGGGATCTATGCGCAGGCGGGCCAGGTGTGGCCCACCCAATCACTTCTAACTATACTCATAGATCAATGCTTTGCTCAGTCATCACCAGAGAAGCTTCCTCCTTCAGCAAATACAAAAACCCAACAGACAAGAAATATGCAGAGAGTGAGAGACCTCTGAACATTCATCCCTAAATAAGAAGGCTCTATCAAATACCTTACTCCAGGGCCCAGGAAACCCTGCAGAAGAGTATCAGAGCCAAAGAGGACAGAGGACATGACAAAGCTAAGGACTCTGAGTCAGCATGACCAGTGCATATCTGATCTCACAGAAAATGAGGCAGCACGCACAGGGGCATGCACAGATCCATGCCAGCTAAGGTCCTGGAGCTGAAAGGAGATGTGGACACATGATCCCATTTTTAACCCTGAAGCTATCTTCCAACTGATAACTGCTTGCAAATGAAATTTTAATTTTCTCCAAAGGAGTCTTACTGGAGAAACAAACTGCTCTTAAGGACAGGCCATGTGGCCAGCAAAATGGCCAGTGGGAAATAAACTCAGTGATACCTTTGGAGGTTCCTTGATTCACAATGCTGTGTCAGAGCTCTTCCTTTTTAAAAATCTTATTATTTTGATTATATTTTTCTTTCTTTTTCTTTTTTTCACTACAGGACTTTGGCACATATATTATGGCTTCCAGTTTAGTGTTTCAACCAAGTTTTTGACTGTGTGAATGAGTTGGAATGTGTTTCTTATGACTTCTTCTTCCCTCTTGCTTCTATTTTATTATGTTTTGTCCAATTCCAAGGTGTTAGGCTCTATTTTATTTTACTCTATTATATTTTATATTATACTATATTAAATTAAGCATATCATAACCCCAGATAAGTCTGTTTGTTTTCTAATGAGAAACAGAAAGGGGTGAATCCAGATGGGAAGGGACATTGGGATATACTTGGAGGAAGGAGGGATAGCATAATCAGGATATATTATGTGAGGGAGGGGGAAGTCTGTTTTTAATAAAAGGAAAAAGAGAATGAATACAGTTTTAAAAAAAATCTTCCTGTGGCTTTAATTTTTAACGATGAGATTGGGTGTTACTCACAATTATTTAGATTCAAATGTACTTGGGATCATTGAAATTTATAACTTATTGTCAATTTGTGCAAGTATTTAATAACTTATTTAATATTAAGTAATATTTAATATTTTAATCAAAATGACAAGAGAAAGAAAGAAAGAAAGATAAAGAGAGGGCAAGAAAGAGAGAGGAAAAGAGCCATCCTAATCTAGTATGAGCTTGTCTAAATTTGGCTGTACCTGCAAAGACTATTTCAAACTAAAAGCCCATTCACACATACTAAGATTAATTGTCAACATATTAATTGGGGGGCAGGTATGACTAAAGCTTCAATTCTTACCATCCAGAATTTCTATGGGTATTTCATGATCTTCTACGTATTCCACCATCATAAGGGACAGGAGTCATGGTCACGGCTAAAGCAACATTTTGTTTGAGTCTCTTGTAAATGCAGGAACTCCCTTCCCCTTCACTAGCTGTGGAGCAATCGGTCCATTCCCGTTGACTGAGTGCCATTTGACTCCCACTGGGACTGCATTGACTGTGAGCCACTGAATATTGAATTGTCCTTTTCACCCCAGGAAGAGGAGAAACGTAGAGTGTGGACATTGGGAATCAAGTGTGACCCATAAGGTCAAAGTAACTCATTGGTCTCTGGAGAGCACACTGCTGCTGCTTTTCATCCTTTGCTTGTCCTGAAAGGCACAGTGTCCCAAAGACTGAGACCAAAGATCTGCATGGTCATTATGTCCTTCCCCCACATGCTCCACAATGATCACATCCAGAAAAACCACACACCAGAGAGGTACAAGATGCCTAACTGATATATTGCCTTCAGATGCTTGCCCACATCCTGTGTAATGTTCTGCACGCTGGGAGACACAAAACAGATTTACTAGGAATGGGAGTAGAAGTGATTAACTCCAAACATTTTAACCATATTGCCAATAAATGACCTATTTGCCCGTGTGCCCTGCGCACTAGAGGATAATCATTTTCTGACACATGACATCCAGCATTTCCAGAAGAGATAAAAGTAGGCAATGACTGTGCCCACAAGGTCTTTATTATTTAATTCCTTTAAGCTGCTAGTGTAACCACAATAATAACAATTGAAAATTTCATTTACAAATTTCCTGAGCTGTATCTATTGTTAAAGGTGTAGCCAAATGCCACTTGGCTTGTTTTCAGGAAAGTGTGACCCCAGGGCTATGAGATGAACTTCTAATAGAATTCAGCAGGGGCTTCCCACTATTTTCTGTCATTCAGTAGCTCAGCTGCTGTGCAACTTGGCTTCCCAGGTAGTGCCAAGCCTACACTGACCATGGGGATGCAGGCAAGTAGAAGGGATAAGTCACAAACTCAGCACCACAGATTTCTCAGCGCCTGGGCAAGTTCACCTGGTAATCTGTTCACAGAGATAGCTTTTTTAAAAATATTCTTTTATGTTAAAGGCAATTAAAACTGGGCATATTTCTAAATTCTAAGGCCATGTCAGAGTATAATTGCTCTTATTTTATGCTTAGTATCTAGTTGGTTTTTATGAGCCATGGCTTTGCTTTCTAGTAAAAAAAATTGAAGAGTCATTCTATGTTTGCAGACACATACGTATGTGTGCATGATGTGGGTGGGGGGAGAAGGCATTCTTGTGTGAGTGTGAACACGGGCTTACCACCATGTGCAGGCAGAAGTCAGAGGTCAGCTTCTGCTGTCCATCAGCTCCCTTGGTACAGGGTATCATGCTCACTACTAAGTGTGTTGGGTTAAATGATCTGCAAGCTTTAGGGAGTCTCCTGTCTTTGTCCCCCACTTTTCCACAAAAGCATTAGCATCGTAGACAGATGCTGCGGTCCCTGGCTTTTATGTAGGTTCTAAAGAGTTCCATTCAGATCTCCATATTTGAAATGTTCTCTCCTCTGTGTCATTTTGTCAGCTCCCAAGGAGCAATTTTTAACATAAACAAACCTACGCAGGTGACCCAACACACAAGTGGCCACGCACTCCTCTGTTGCTGCCATAGGTCCTCAGCTATGAAAAGTCAATCTGGCTTCCACACATCCAGAAAGACAGAACATAGAGAGTGGCTTATGTCCCATTGTAAAAGCTTGCTCAGTGCTGCTAATAGCATAAGTCATTCTACTGCGAAGCCCAGGGAGGATTCTTTCATTTACTACCTAATGAATCAGTTCAGGATTTAACAGATAATAGGTCCTCTGCAGTCTACGCTGCAAAGCACAATAAAGAGCAATGTGTAAATCCTAGGAGTACCTCAGCACCAGGGTTCTGAAAGGGAGAGACTCTTACTCACCTCTCTTTTACAAATTTTCCTTTCAGCATGTGGGAAGCGAGACTTGGCACTTATAGGAGAAACACCTTCTCTTCTGCTGCTGGAACTCTTGAGGCTTGAGTCAGCAAGGCTGAGAGGAGAAAGGAGAAAACCAGGCTATGTGCATTGTTGCAAATGGCCCAATAGTTCAAATGAGATGATGATGCTGATTACAAGGACTGAAAGAAAGCGGAGAGCCAGGATCTGGGGGTGGCTGAGAAAGGGAGAAACAAATGCCTTGTGAATGTTCCAGAAAGTAGGTATTGCCTACTGGTTGTCTTACAACTGTCCTTCAAGGAGAGCCTTATCCTACCTGTGATTAGCGCCACAGCTTCCGATGGGGCTCACTGATGAGCAGGAGAAATGGAGAGTCTTTTTAGTGGGGAGGCAAATCTCATTTAGAGGAAATGACCCATTTTTTCTAAAGACACTTGGACAAACACACTCTTCCACGAGAACATGCTCTACTTTCCTCCTTTCGACAACTCAAAGGTGCAGATTGCCCCGTTCATCTTGTCTTCTTGAACATTTCAGCCTCTCTCCTCCCGCTCAAGCCCATTTTTACATGATCACAGCTTTAGCCTTATGTTTTGTCTCTGCCCAGAGCCTTGAGGTTCAAACAGACCTGGTCGACTTATTTCAAATAGAGCTGTCAGAACTGAGAAGCAAGCACCCAAATTCACAACCACCTCTAACTGCATCTCACACAACTGAGAATCTAAAACTGCTTATTTTTCTCTTGCTGTGACTCAGCCACAGGGCTTCCATTGACCCACGAAGCCCTCTTCGTCTACTTGAAGGAGACGGGAACGCCTGGACAACAGTCCACTGTTTCTTTTTCATAACTGCTCCCCTACGGGGGCTAGCAGGAGAGAGTTTTTAAAACTGCAACCCCCGGTGGTGAAATGACAGTCAATTTCATTTTAAATGGGTCACTGAATATCTCCAGCGGTGGTGGGGTTTCTTTCATATCTTACATGTGCTGCATTATGAAAAAGCATAATATCATAAGTGAGAGTTTAGAATCTTTTCCCCCAGAAGGCAAAAAGTCTCATATTTCCTGTTACTCAACTGAATCTTTTTTTCCCTCTGCTATAAACTGTGCCTGAGTTATTTTTTTAAAGGGCCAGTCTTATTTTTACACCAGTGCTCTGTAGGCAGGACTCTTGCTCCTCAGAGCACTCATGGATAAAGACTTCCGGATGCTGGCCAGAATAATCTGAGAACCTTTGTCAACTATAACAACCTGAAGTAACTTTCTGGGGTCATCTCCCCAGCAGCAGTGGGATGTCTCGAAGGCTTGAGATGTGGCTCCATAATGATCGGGAAGATTGTGGGGTCCCCTTAAAGCCTCATGGGTATAGGCACAGAGACACTGACATAGCTTTCACGACCTGTGCTCCTCCGCTCCTCATTGTGAAGAAAGTTGAAACAGTAGAAGTATTGCTTCTCTTTCATAGTCTGAGGATGCTGATCATGCGTGGAACGAGCCAAGATGATAGTGTCTTCCAGAGAGAAGCATACCCAAACCTATGACCACCATCACATCTCACAGGACGGATTCTGTCAAAGGATAAAGGATCTTAAGATGGGACAGAGTACCGTTTCCCAGGAGGGCCCAACATAATCACAAGAGTCCTCACCTGTGAGAAAGAAGGAGAGTGGATGTGTAAGCACCTTGTGTGCCTTATTGTGAAGACGCTGAAGAAAGAAGATGGCCTAAGCCAAAAATACAGGCAACCGTTAGAAGCTGGCAAAAGTTAAGAGATTGAACCCTCCACAAGAACCTCCAGAAGTTCTGAACCAAAGCTGGAATTTTAGCTCACTGAGGGCCAGTTTAGACTTCTGACCTTCAAACTTTAAAACAATGCATTTACGTCCTTCTAAGCCTCATGTTAGGAAGTTGTTACAGCAGCAGAAGTAGGGAACAAATTCGTGGAAGAAGTGGAAAACCCTGTTCTCTAAAAGTCACTGAGCTACAGATCCCAAAGTAACGATTCACACTGTGGTGCTCATACTTGGTCCCCGCAACTGTTAGCATAAACTACAGTGCTAAAGAAGAAAAGAATTAAACCTCTTCGTGGGCAGAGCCTTCACTTTTGTTCTAGGTACCCCTGTGCCCTGAGTACCTAGAAGCATATCTGGTATGTGTTGATTGGTTAATACAAGCTGCTGGTTACACTGGGCAGTAAAGAGCAGTCGGCTAAGGCAGGTGCAAAACAAAGGTGCGGTGACCTTTGTGAAACAGAACAAGCACACTTCTGCTTCCAATCCTGTCCCCAAAGTATCCTCCCTGGGCATTTCACCAAGCTGGCCACTGAGCCTGGCCCTCAGCTTCTCCTGTACTCCTGCATTCTGGTCTGAGCGGTTTCCTTAAACCACACAATGGGCGTGCCTCTCCCCTGTTCCTGACACGGGAGCTAAGACCAAGGACTATTTGCAAGGCCTACCAGAGGCATGCTGTTACCCTTGTGTTCTCCATTACTATCCCCAATCTCTCTTGCCCAAGGCCTTTCTTTATGCCTTTCCCTCTCTCATGAATGAGTCACCTTTCTCTACTACTACCAACCATTTCTACCAGGTGACTACTGTTCATTTTTTATTTCCTTCTCAAGGGTTACTTCCTGAACTGGGTGTATATCTCGGTGGTATCTGATATGCACAGGGCCATAGGTTTGATATCTGTGTCTCTCTCTCTCTCTCTCTCTCTCTCTCTCTCTCTCTCTCTCTCTCTCTCTCTGTGTGTGTGTGTGTGTGTGTGTGTGTGTGTGTGTGTATGTGTGTGTGTGTGTGTTTGTGTTTGCTGGGGGTGGTTCGAATGTTTTGATTGGGAATCGGCACATGATCACTGAAAGTCCTGATTGGTTCTTGATCGATCAATAAAGATGCTAGTGGCCAATGAGCTGGGCGGAATATGCTGGACTTCCAGTTTTTCACGGGCAGGCTAGCAAACACAGGGAGAAGAAATGGATTTTCATTCTTCAGAAGGAGAAAGACCCATCAGACATGTGAGATCTCGGGTGGAGTGGCCATCAGCCGCTTCCCCGACTGGCCCTGGGGTAGCAGGCAGGAGATTAGAAACGCAACTAAGCTGAGAGCAGATTTGCAGTGCCAGGACTAAGGGTAACTGAGCAAACAAAGTTGAAGGCAGATTTAGGGTGCTGAGCTTGCAGGGAATAGGAGGGTGTGATAGCCAAGGAAGGCTTAGAAGAGCCCGGCCACTTAGCTAAAGCATATAAAAAAGTGTGTGTGTGTGTGTGTGTGTGTGTGTGTGTGTGTGTGTGTGTGTTTCATCATGGATCCAAAGGAACCTGAGCTGGGCTGGTAGCACCATCTGCTCTGAGCTTAGCTTAAAGTGTAGTAGTAGGAACTACATGTTACATGTGTGTGTTTCAGGAGTGCCTTCTGCCCCCAAGAGTCTTCAGGATGCAGTCCTACTGGTGCCTAGCTCACAGATCCCTGAGAACAAGCTCTGGTGGTTTGAATGAGAATGCCCCCATAGGCTCAGATATTTGAATATCTGCTCACCGGTTGGTAAACTATTTGGGGAAGACTAGAAGGTGTGGTTTGGTTGGAGGTGTGTTACTGGATTTGGCCTTTGAGGTTTCAAAAGACTAGCACCATGCCCACTTCCTCTCTCCATCTTCTTCCAATCAACAACCTCCTACTCTCAGAAAAGAATGCAAGTCCTTGGGTACTATGTCAATACCAGGCCTGTCTGCCTACTGCCCTGCTCCTTATCAAGAAGATCATGGACTCTAATTCTCTGGAACCATGAGCTTCAAACTAAATGTTTCCTTTTATAAGTTGCCTTTGTCACAATGTTTTGTCACAGCAAGAGTAACTAAGACACCAGCTCAGATTTTTGACCTCCAACTTTCCAGGCTTATGGATGCCCACCCTACCCGACACTCTCACATGCTACATATCCCTGACTTTCTGATGCCTAGCACAACAACATGGAAGCAAGAAAGCATCATGGTATAAATGACCTCATTGAGGGCAAAATGGTTTCCCTCAAGTCACACCCCTCACAAGTGGCAGAGCTAGGTATAAGATGGACGTGTCTCACACTTTCCTGTTACTTCATCTCACTCCTCTATGTGACCCTGAGCAAGGACAGAGGAATCACTGTGAAGACTGGGCAGGGACTTCTGAAAACCTACCCAGCACATGAGCATGGTCAATGACAGGGCCTTGCCCTTAAGCACGGTGTCATTTTCTTCAAGAGGAGGAGTAGGAACGTGGCTGTCCATAGCAATGAACAGCACAGAGCTTGACAAACCCATGACATAGCTTAGGATCCGGCTGCTATTGACTGTCTGGACTTTGCAGTCATATCTGCTCATAGGATAAGGAAGAGGACAAAGGAGGGGCTTAGCAAATTATGAGACACAGAAAGCAGAGGCCATGAAGAATGGAATTTTGCCAGCCTCCAGTTTATATACCAAAATTGACTAAGTTTAGGAAGATAATCCAGATCAAATGAGGTACAACAGGACTGCGTATGAAGAGATCAGTTTTAGGAGATAGAGTTGGATGAAGATGTAAGGATGAGATTCTATCCATTTTCTTAGAAGAGTGTGACCTCTACCCATAAACTTACATTGAAGAAAAGCCACACAGGGAACAAGACAAGGAAAGGATAGCTGCTAGTCAGAAGGGAGGCCCTCCAGAGCTCTGCTATGCTGGTACAGGATCTAACTGTGAATCACTTAAACTATGAGAAAAATCAGCATCTGCTTTTGGAGATGGAGCAGACCATGGTACTTTGTTATGAAGAATAAAGTCCAAAGGTTTGCAGCACCAATTTATCTTATGCAATTGTTCTGGATAAGAATAATACAGGAAAATTAATTATTCTAATGGGTTTCAGCTTTTTGCCAGTCATGGGTCAATACCCCCAGCTCTTAGTGATAACACTTTCATCACTTAGTGATGATAATGATTTTCATTTGAGAAATTCTGTCTCTCTCCTGAAACCCAGACCTGTTATAAATGGAGTCTTGATAAAGCTGTAAATTAAACCATAGAACCCTTACAGTTAGTTGAAACAGGATCGAATGGCCTCTAACCATACCTTTATTACATGGCTAAAATTTGAAAGCTGAGTACATGAATTGAGAAAATATTGATGGTAATCACTTTTATTGATAGTACCTACCTCCCCCCAAAAAAATTAGGACCCAACAAGTTCCCTTACCTAGATTATTGGAGCTATTATAGTACCTGCCCTTTGTGCTGGCTGGCTGGCCAGCTGCTTTCAGTTTGATGGAACATTCCAGATCCTACTCATAAATCCTTCACTTGAATTTGGCCAAAAAGCTAAAAACCAATCATAAATTCGTTTTAATTTGAACCCATCAAACTTGAACTTGGTACCTTGCAACCAAAGAACTCTAAAAGGCGCCAGGGGTCTTTCAGATTTCTGCTACACTTTCACGCACCAATTAATTAGTTTCACCCAAGTATGCAAAGTAGAATAAGTGTGCATCGCTGAGAGCCACTTAGGATTTGGCCAGAATTTTACAACATAAGAAGTTTAATGATTAACTGATAATGGTGTTGTATGTCTGTGACCCCAGCATTCGGAAAACGGGGCAGGGAGACTAGACTATGTACTGATACTCAAATACGATCTCAAATACGATCACCCAAAAATTGACTTTAGTAACCAATGTCTGCATTAGAAAGGAGAATGTGCTTTGATCCAAATATACAATATGAAATTTTCAAAGAAAAAAAACTGAAGATTTTTTAAAGGAAATCAAAAAAGATGTGCTTTGTTTCTGGAGATTTCTTTCTGATGATGGTTTTTGGCAATGCAATACTGTTTTGGCCCACATGGTTAACAACAGAATTCATGTCTTAATCTATGCTAAAACATTTGAATAATGATTAGAAGAATAAAGAAGGTGAAATGTGTTTTAAAATTAAAATCATGGTGCAACAGGTGAGCAAGATAGTGGAACTCACCTTAAATCAATGAACAGGGGTTTACTGTCTTTTTTTTTTTAAGCTCTTCTTCCAAAAACCTACATCAGAGGTCTAAAGCCGGTGAATGAGAGAGTGCTGAGGGCAAGTCACCAGGACTTTTGCAGAGTTGAGAGGACTCAGCTCTCTTCCAGGCCGAGAATATTTACACTTCTCTATTTTGACAGGGGAATGAGAAAGGAAGGCTTGCTTGGTGTGTAATGAATATTTAAGAAAGTGCCTTTGCTTCCTGGCATAGGCCTGACATTTTAAACTCCAAAAGACCCCAAGGGATGTAGGAGAAACTATTTTTAATGGACAATTAATTTTTGATGTCTTCTTATTGTGGAGCATATCATTTTTATAAAATAATGTATTATATGACTGTGGCTGAGTGCATAAGGAATGCTGATAAGCTCTTTGTGGCACTTGGGAAATAGGATGTGATCAGTTCCTTGGAGCTTTTTCTATCTCTCCAATTACTTCCTGATTTCTCTCTCAAAGAAATTACTACCATCCTGTACTTTTATATTGATCATTCACTTACCTTCCATGACTCTTAAAGAGTAGATTGTGTGTAATCCTTAGTAAATTTCATCTTCTGTTCACCATTGCTTTTTAGATTACCTATGGTTGATCCTTATGTCTGAAGTCTATTGATTTGGGCATGATTATATAGTGTTCTTACTTTATAAATGCACTTTATGACTCCAATTAACTCTTCCACAATGGAATACTTGATGCAGCTAGCTTCACAAAAGGACAACTTTAATATTTTTTAAGATTTATTTATGTGATGCATGAGTGCTCTGTCTGCATGTACACCTGCATACCAGAAGAGGGTATTAGATCACATTATAGATGGTTGTGAGCCACCAGGTGGTTGCTGGGAATTGAACTCTGGACCCCAATGCTCTTAATCTCAGAGCCATCTCTCCAACCAAGACAAGTCTTACTTAGTTGACTGTTCAGCAGGTCAAAGGCCATGGTGGTTGTATCAAGTCAGTTTTTTGATGGTGTTGGATATCAATTGCAGTATTGTCACTAGCACAGGAAGTGATCTCATCTGACCACATTTTGAGCAGGGGCAGATGAGGCTGGCTTGCTTCTTTAAAAGATTCTTCCAAAAGACCCCAAGGAACATAGGAGATACACTTGACACCTGCTGATGACCTAATAATATTCTGCTCTGCCTCACCTCCGGGAATTCTGCTACTTTCTTGTAGCTCTAGCTCAGGGACCAAAGTCATAATGGGTCCCTAGGGAACTCAGGTCACATTTAAACCATGGAATATACTACTTAGTCTAATTCTGATGGATTGTTCTTATATTGTGTGCTTGGACAGCCTCCTGTAAATAACTTATCTATTGCACATATACCAAAGTTTTTTTTTTTTTTTTTTTTAATACATTGTGGGTAGAATTTCTGAGTCACAAGTTAAGTACAACTGCCCTAGGAAGTACAAATGTTTTTTTTTTTTTCCAATATAGCTGTGATGGTTTATATTGCCTCAAGTAGAAGACAGTGTTTCAAAAGTTCCATGTTTTCAGACCAAAGAAAGACATATAACTTAATAGTCCCGGTACTTCTTTCTTTCTCCCCCCAAAATGGCAAAGGGATGGAGAAACCATAGACTGCAATAACCCTTCTGAGCTGCTTTTCTGATCTTATCAAGTCTAATTTTGTTCCTTATTTGGTGTGAAAAGAGAGATTTCTTACTTAATCAGTTTGTTAGTTGTGTGTGTGTGTGTGTGTGTGTGAGTGAGAGAGAGAGAGAAAGAGACAGAGACAGACAGACAGAGAGACAGACAGACAGACAGACACACACACACACACACACACAGAGAGAGAGAGAGAGAGAGAGAGAGAGAGAGAGAGAGAGAACCAATAAGTGTAAAAGCTGACCTATGTAAACCGTAAGATATTAAAAAAATCATAGATAAGGGTTTCTTGAAAAGGCCCAAAAGAATGTCACATGCTTTGTAGACCTTTTTCTAGGATCACTTGGTGTGAAGACTCCAGCTTATGAATAGTCAAGGGACTTCTTCTACATAGGAACATCCAGCATCCAACCTCAACTTGCTAGTCTCTTCTGTGGACCATCTCAGAAGCAGATATTTTAGTTTCAGACAGGCTTTCAGAGGACTATAGCACAGTAAAGTGTGTGTGTGTGTGTGTGTGTGTGTGTGTGTGTGTGTGTGTGTCTACAAATAAATAAATGGATAGATAGACAGGTAGACAGAAAGACAGATAATAGTAGATGAGAAAAAATTATTATTTGGAACATAACACCATTTATGAAATAAACTGGTTCCTCCCTATTGATCTGTGCAAACAAGTTTCTGTACACTAATGCACTTTTCTGAACCCTCCTGTTCTGCTACATTGCACTTGTTTATTTATTCTGTTATCGGCATCCTGTTTTTAATTACACAGTCTGGTAAGTTTTTATGTTCACTACTGCAACCCTCCCATCAATATTCTTCATTCATGATTCTTCCACATAGATGTTCAAGTTAGCGTGACAAATTCTAAAAGAAAAAATACAGCACAGGTTTTAGCTTTAATGAAATCTCATCAAATATGTAGGTCAACTTTAGATAATCTTTGCAAAGTCATTCCTTCCCTAAGCATTGTATGTATGTATGTATGTATGTATGTATGTATGTATGTATGTATGTATATGTGTGTGAATGTATTTTACATTTCAATATAAATAAGTATCCTAGTTAGGGTTTTACTGCAGTGTACAGGCACCATGACCAAGACAACTCTTAAAAAGAACATTTTAATTGGGGCTGGCTTACAGGTTCAGAGGTTCAGTCCATTATCATCAAGATTGGAACATGGCAACATCCAGGCAGGCGTGATTCAGGAGGAGGTGAGAGTTCTACATCTTTATGTGAAGGCTGCTAGTTGAATTCTGACTTCCAGGCAGCTAACATCAGGGTCTTAAGCCCATGCTGAACAGGGCCACACCTTCTCTCTCTCTCTCTCTCTCTCTCTCTCTCTCTCTCTCTCTCTCTCTCTCTCTCTCTCTCTCTCTTATTATTTTACTAGATATTCTCTGTATTTACATTTCAAATGTTATACCCCCACTCCTATTTCTCCTCCCCCTCCACTTGCTTCCATGAAGGTGCTTCCCCTCCCAATCACCCTCTTTATCTTAGTGTCTTGGCATTCCCCTAAACTGGGAAAACATGCTTTCACTGGAAAGAGATCGAAGGCCTCTTCTCCCATTGATACCAGATGATGGTTTCCTCTGCTACATATGCATCTGGAGCCATGGGTCTCTCCATGTGTGCTCAATGTTTGGTATGTTAGTTCATTAGAGTTCTGGAGGGTTTGGTTGGTTGATTATGTTGGTCTTCCCATGAGGTTGCAAATCCTTTCAGATCCTTCAGTCTTTTCTCTAGCTCTTCTATTGAGCTTCATAATGTCTGTAAATTGTTTCTGAGGTATTAGGAGCTTCTAGGGGTGAGTATCCACTATATCAGTGAGTACATACCATGTGTGTTCTTTTGTGACTTGGTTACCTCACTCAGAATGATAGCTTCAAATTCCATCCATTTGCCTAGGAATTTCATAAAGTCATTGTTTCTAATAGTTAAGTAGTACTCCATTGTGTAAATGTACCACAATTTCTATATCCATTCCTCTTCTGAAAAACATCTGGGTTCTTTCCAGTTTCTGGTTATTATAAATAAGGCTGCATTGAACATGGTGGAGCATGTGTCCTTGTTATATGTTGGAGCAACTTTTGGAAATATGCCCAGGAGTGGAATAGTTGGGCCTTCAGGTAATACTATGTCCAATTTTTTGTGGAACCACCAAACTGATTTCCAGAGTGTTTGTACCAGCTTACAACCCCACCAACAGTGGAGGAGTGTTCCTCTTTCTCCACATCCTCACCAGCATCTCCTGTCACCTAAGTTTTTGATATTAGCCATTCTAACTGATGTGAGGTAGACTCTCAGAGTTGTTTTGATTTGCATTTCTCTGATGCCTAGGGATGTTGAGCATTTCTTTAGGTGATTCTCATCCATTTGGTATTCCTCAGTTGAGAATTCTTTGTTAACTCTGTTTTCCATTTCAATAAGATTATTTGGTTTTCTGGAGTCTAATAGTGCCACTCTCGGCCAAGTATATACAAACCATCACAATATGTATACACGTGTGTATGTATGTATGTATGTATGTATGTATGTATGTATGTATGTATACACTTTGTTTCCAACAGTTTTGCAAACATTTTCATTTCCATTATTCATGTTGTCTTCTTCACAGACAATCACATCTCCTAAAAATCACAGTATCTTCCTTTCAGTTTTTAATTGATTTTTTTTTCTGCCTTGACTAGTACCTAGCTGACTTGAAGTGATAGAGATGGACCTTCTTGTCTAGTTTATTTTCTTACAAATAATTGAGCTCCCTTCTCACTTCCCATTTTCTGGTCATGGAATTTGCCAAGCTGCTAAGAGTGTTGCTGGCAACCTTTTTCGGCTGAAGAAATCTACCTTGTCTATATCCCTCATGCTTCCGGCTACAACGCACCTCAGGTAACAGGATACCCTCAAGAATGGAGGCCAAATTCCAAAGTTCCAGACTATTGTGGGACTCTGTGAAGGATTGTCTAAGTTGTTCCTAAGGCTGCACCACATCCCAACCTCTCCTGTAGCCACCCAATCCTACTTTCTTCTCTTTCCTTCCATAGAACACAAACCTCTGCAATATGCTCTCACTACAAGGTGTTCAGAGAAACCCAAGTGGTGACCCTGTCTGTCAGCTGTTTGCCAAGAATTTTTGAAACTGGATAAATGCTGAGTTTTCACATTTGTGTTCTCCATAATTTGTAACAATTATATGTTTTTCTCTTCTAATTTCTTCATGTGGGAGCAAACAGGAATCAACAGAAATTGTACTGATGTTCGGAATACAGTTTGGTCTTGAAAGAATAAATTGTACTGGATTACAATCCTCATTACCTGGGCCACTTTGGGGCAAATCCACACAAGTAACCAGATTTCTCTCTTTCTCTTTTCTTTATTTTTGAAGTTTAATTAACACATAATAATTAGACATATTTATGAGTAGAGTGTGATAATTTTTGGTACACACACAGCATAATGATCCAAGCAGGGTACTGTGATTTAGAGGTGCCTAGAATTTTCTTCCCACCCCTCAAAAATCTATTTGGTAAAATTTAATGCATGCTGTGAGCTGATGAGAGGATGAAAACTTAATCTGAGTTCATCCGTGCTGTTTAGAGGTGAGGTCTTTGATTGGGATAGGCAAGATTATTAACTGGAGACTCCATGACTGGATTCTATGGGTAGCAAGGCACAAAGAAAAGGAGAGAGGGAATGAGAGGAGAGAGAGAGAGAGAGAGAGAGAGAGAGAGAGAGAGAGAGAGAGAGAGAGAGAGATCTGCATAATCCCCAGACTCTGTCAGTGAAAAAGCCATTATTAGCACCCACAATTATGAGCTAAAGTGATACTCTTGGATACACACTTTAGAGCGGCATGATATCTACAGCAATTAACCTTGCCTTCTTCTTATGCAGGCCTTAAGGTGTCCCTCCAGGGGTGAGGAGAATCTTCAAACACTTCTAGTTCTTTATCAAAAACGAACAGAGGAAATTGCTACAGAGAGTGTCATCCTCCCATAACAGAAGATTTACAAGAACACTGAGAGTTCATTAAGTACATGCACGTTTTGATTTATATTCAGGCTAGGTCTGTCCAGATTGTTTAAACACAAAAATTAGAATGGCTAATAGAATTTTAGGAAGCTCACAACTCTGGCGGCAATAAAGTTCAAAAGCAACAATCTAGGACTTGCATCTTCAGATAGGCCACTTCAGGATCACAGATGGCATTCTCTCTGTGCCTTCAGATGATGAGTGGCCTCTTTGTGTCTATGTGTTCATATGTTCAATAGCTTATTGAGCAGGTTTCACCTTCATAACCTAGTCACTTCTCAAAAAGCTTCGTCTCTGTCCCATTATGTTGGAGTTAGGATTTCAATAAATCAATTTTGGGAAGATAGAAGCACGGAGAAGTGAAAGAAAGTAATGATCCCTCCAACTTAATATTTTTCATTATGGAGCAACTGCATATTTGACCTGCAAATTATGGAGGAGGATATGGTTAGTGGCAGAGTACTTCAATAATGTATATATATGAGGTCATGAGTTCAAACCCAAGCACTACAAAAACAAAATAATGTATATATTGCTTAATATTCTTTTAGCTATACCAATGGGGTTATTAATTATTTATATCTTTTCCCAAAGTTTTATGAAGTTATAATTAGCAATTTAAAATTATATATCTGAGTATGTGTGTATATGTATGTATTATAAATGACATACAAGGTGAAATTTTAATATATGTATACAAAGTGAAATTATTACATCAAGTTCATTAGCATATCACCTCAATACTATGTTCGTGTTGAAAACATTTAAAATCTACACTTCTGGGTTAATTTTTTGAGATGGGTGGGTGACCCCCATCCCTCAACTAATGGCTGTGATGAACCATTGGATATGGCCTCTACAGGTTATATCTCCCCTTTGTTGGGTATTTCTGCTAATGTCATCCAACTGGGTCCTGGGAACCTCTTGCTTCCCTGACACCTGGGACTTTCTAGTGGTTACCCCCAGTTCCCCAACCCCTTCTGCTACACAACTTCATTTAATTTCCTGACCCTCAGTACTTCTACCTCGTCTCCTCCCACACCTGACCCTGCCCTCCCTTCATTTTTCTCTCTCCCTCCTCTTTCCCTCCCAGGTCTTTTCCTCCCTCAAGCTCCAGTGATTATTTTGTCCTCCCTTCTAAGTAGTACTGAAGCATCCACACTGTGGTCTTTCTTTTTCTTGAGCTTCATATTGTCAGTGAGTTGTATCACGGGTATTCTGAGCTCTTTTTCTAATATCCACTTATCAGTGAGTACATACCATATGTGTTCTCATGACTGGGTTACCTCGCAAAATATTTTCTAGTTCTATCTATTTGCCTGCGAATTTCATGAAGTCATTGTTTTTAATAGCTGAGTAGTACTTCATTGTATAAATGTACCACATTTTCTGTGTCCGTTCCTCTATTGAGGGACATCTGGGTTGTTTCCAGCTATCCATCTTAAAAACATCAACGCAAAATTGCTCCTGTCTAAAGAAAACACAGGGACAAAGAGTGGAGCAGAAACTGAAGGAAAGGCCATTCAGAGGCTGTCTCACCTAGGGACACAGCCCATCTGCAAATACCAAACCCAAACACAATTGCTAGTTCCAAGAAGTGCTTGCTGACAGAAGCCTGGTATGTCTGTCCCCTGAGAGGCTCTGCCAAAGCCTGACTAATACAGATGCAGATGCTAGCAGCCAAACATCTGATTGAGCATGGGGATCCCAAAAAAAGGAGTTAGGGGAAGGACTGAAGAAGCTGAAGCCACCCCATAGGGAAAACAACAATATCAACCAACCAGACTCCCTAGAGCTCCCAGAGACTAAACTACCAACCAAGGAGCACATGGAGGGACCCATGCCTCCAGCTTCATATGTAGCACCGGATGGCATTATGTGGTATCAATGGGAGGGAAGCCCCTTGGTCCTGTGGAGGCTCAATGACCCAGCGTAGGGGAATGCTAGGGTGGTGAGGGAATGGTGGGTGGGTGGGGGAGCACACTCATAGAAACAGTGTTGGGGGATGAGATGGGGAAGTAAGATAACATGTGAAATGTAAATATATAAAATAACCAATGAAAAATCTGCTTTTAACAACTCTCTGATATACATCGTTGTTAGCAGTAGCCATTTGCTGTACTATATAGATCTCCAGAACTGATTAATTTTGTATAATTTCAACTTTCTACTCTTTGAAAAATGTGTCTCCCAATGGGGGCTTTTATTATTACCTTTATATCTTTCTAGTCCTTTTGATAAAGAAGAAATTCCATCCCCTTTGGTTCTCCATATCACTAATGAAGGGATTTAAGAATGGACTAAAATGGAAGCCTATAGAAATTTTTACTAGATTAAAAGAAAAATACTCCAGGGCAGAAAGCCTGTAACTCTCAGCAGTTCCCCAGAGAAGAAGGGAAATATGGCCAGATGGTTTAAGCTGACATGAAAGTCAAACACATACACAGTATATTCTGATCATGGCTTCCCTACCACATAGCTGCACAGCCACACCACCTCTTCCCAGACTCAGGTAGGTGAATACCAGAATCCTCCTGCCCTCTAATACCATCTCTCCATTCTCATGCTCAGCCTGGTAACAGCTTCAGGTACCCCTCCCCAACTCAACTTCTTTGACTGGAAACTCTAGCTCTTGGTTCAGACCCGAGGTCCCCTAGCCCTTTCAAACCTGTCTCCCCAGACAATTATTTGCCTTACTACAATCTACTTACAGAATCTCCCTCTTCCCATTATGCCTCACCCTCCAAAAACCACACCTCTAGGTATCAACTGGATACCCTTAGCTCTTCCCTGAAACCACTCTTGGCCTTTTCCCTCAGCACACTTCTATGTCTCTCTGCTGACCACCGGCCAGGCAATCCACAGCTGTCACACATTTCTAAAATACAGAGAGAGCAATAAAAAAAACAAGGAAAAGAACCGATAGGTTATATCTGCACCATCAGTGAAATGAGTCAATTTAAGGCAGATTAGATTATATTAAAGGCAGGTTTATTAGGAAGCTACACTCAGGGCAATTCACGGACTCCAAGGTCTAAGCCCATGGAGAAAGGGAGAGGGCAAAGGAGGGAGAGACAAGAGTGAAAATGGTGTGCTCGCATAGAGAGAAGAGAAAAAGAGACCAAAATGTCTGGATTACTTAGGAAGAAGCCTCTGGGGGAAAGGCAGCCTAGCCAGTGGGCTATAAAGTTCAGGGATGAGGGCAGGATATTCCAGGTAGGAACTGAGGGATGTGGGGAGAACCTAAAAGCTAAGTCTGCTTTGGTTATGTAAAATATACACCTCACTCCCTTGTCCCAGGTCTGAAACCAAACAAGAACATGTACCCAACAAATATGAGACTGATACTAACACCTAAAATTGCCTCAATGGTCCCAACCCCAGATTTCCAGACACCAGCACAAAATATAATCACTGTTTCCTTCAATAAGAAAGAAAGAAACCTGGATTTAGAAAGATGGGAAGTGGAGAAGATATGAACAGAGAGAGCGGAATAAAAACAGTGTGGAAAAAAACTTTATTTTCAAGTTTTAAAAAAGTGTAAAGTTACACACACATACACACACACACACACACACACACATGCCTGTTGTAGTAAAAATAAAAAGGGTTCTGTTGCTACTGGGGAGCCACTCCAATGTGGAACCAAGCACAGCCCCCTAAGGCAGTTAGTTACCAAGCCTGGTACCCACACATCTCGTTCCACCTCATACAGGCAACAGACCTGAAACTGCTGGTTCCAGCTGCCTCTCAGCCATTGCTTTCACATACTGTCCTCCACAGCCTGGTAAAAACAATAATCAATAACTTATCAAACAGATTTATATGTTAAGTTCTCAATCCGCAATCCCTCCACACAATAAGCTTACAACCAGTTGATAGAGACATAAACTGCCCACCTAGACAAGATAAGTCGACCTATAGAAATCCATCCCTAGAAAGTATACATATCTACCCATGGCTACTCAGAGCCATGAGATGGGTCATCCTCATCTTCCATCTTGAATCTTCCTACTCTTCCATCTTACAAAAACTCTATTCCTGCCCACTCTCTACTGTCCAATCATGTATCGCCTTGACTTCAACCCACACACACCAGTTCCATAGATACCATCAAGAAGAGGCTGACAAACATGAAACATGAATTACAAGCACACTTCTACAAAGAGATCAAGGACCAATGCACCCTGGCAGAAAAACTAGGTGGCAGTTCAGTCATTCCCCTGTAGGCCAAACCTTGCTAACTGCCTCCAGCCCCTGCCTGGAGCATGTTGCAGGCTGCCTCTTTCCTGTCTACACTGAGGGGCTGAGAATATCCCAGCACTGGGAGGGCAATCCTTTCACCCCATATGCCAAATATCTGCCCTACCCCTGTATGATACTCCTGTCTCCATCTCTGATAGTTCTGGCCTTTCCAAACTGTCCTCTCCTCTGGGCTTTAAATAGACCAAGTCCCTCTTCAAGCACCCACTTCAGGGAGGAGTCTATATTTTTTTATAGTACCCCTATTCCACACCCCAAACTTCTAACTTCTGCCAACTTCTAACTGCAAAATCGTCAGCTTAGTTCTGTGTGCGAATGGAATGTTACAGAAATGATCCTTTATCCTTGATCTTAGCTGATCATGAAATCAGGAATAATAAGGAATCATCAAATAAAAAATAGTGCAGTGTGGAGAGTTTTTTAATATTAGTGTGTGGAATCTGAGTGGCTTACTTTCTCCCCGCCCCCATCCCCTAGTTTTCTCACCTAAATGATCGAAGCTTGTTTTGTTTTTCCCACTGTTTCTTGCTTGTCTATTTTTGCTAAAATATTTCTACCCTTATAAAGAAAATCCAAGCTTTTTTAACATACTTACTTTATAAACTTCATTTAGACTTTCAGCCCAAGGCCAGAGCCCACCCAGTTGGTTGCTGGGCACCCAGAAGAGTCTCATAAGGACTCTCACTCTTGAGCTCAGGGGTAAGTCCACACTCCCTGTCCACTGTCTATCCAGGGAGAGGCCTCCCGGAACTCTCAGGGTGCAGCTTACAGTGCTGACTGGGAGCATACACTTCTGGCCCAACAACAGAGCTGGCCCATCTGCATCAGGACTGGACACTGCCATCAAAACTCAAAGCCTACCCAGAGAGCTGAACACCCAGGAGCAATCTCCCTCCAGAGACCACGGGCCCACAGACCCATAGGAGAGACAAGCTCCAGTCAGAAACAAGATCACCTAGCATCACCTATCACAAGATGGCAAGAGGCAAGCACAAGAGTCTAAGAAACAGAAACAAAGACAACCTCGAAACATCAGAACCCAGATCTACTACTACAGCAAATTCTGGATATCCCAACTGACCAAAAAAAAAAAAAAAAAAACAAGATTTAGACTTAAGATTATACTTCATGATGATGATAGAGATCCTGGAGAAGCACATAAATAACACACTTAAAGAAGTACAGGAAAGCCAGAAGAACACATGCAAACAAGTTGAAGCCCTTAAAAGGGAAACACAAAAATCACCTAAAGAGCTTCAGGAAAGCACAACCAAACAGGTGAAGGAATTGAAAACAGACATAGAGACAATGAAGAAATCACAAAAGGAGACAACCCTAAAGTTGGAAAACCTAGGAAAGACATCAGGTGTCCTACATGCAAGTATCAGCAACAGAATACAAGAGATAAAAGAGAAAAATCTCAGGGGCAGAAAGTATCATAGAAAACATTGACACAACAGTCAAAGAAAAAGTAAAAATCAAAAAATTCTAACACAAAACATCCAGGAAATCCAGGACACAATAAGAAGACCAAACCTAAGGATAATAGGTATAGAAGAGAGCGAAGACTCCCAACTAAAAGGACCAGTAAATATCTTAAACCAAATTATAGAAGAAAGCTTCCCTAACCTAAAGAAAGAGATGACTACGAATATGCAAAAAGCCTACAGAACTCCAAATAGGATGGAACAGAAAAGAAATCCTTCCCGACACATAATGGTCAAAACAACAAATGTTCAAAACAAAGAAAGAATACTAAAATCAGTCAGTCACAAATGAGGCCTTAACAAATATAAGAAGATTGAAATCCTCCTATGCATCCTATCAGATCACCATGGACCAAGGCTGGCCTTCAATAACAACAAAAACAACAAAAAGCCCACATACACAAGGAAGCTAAACAATGCTTTAGTCAATGATAGCTTGGTCAAAGAAGAAATAAAGAAAGAAATGACTTTTTAGAATTTAATGAAAATGAAGTACAACATACCCAAACTTGTGGTATACAATGAAAGCAGTGCTAAGAGGAAAACTCAGAGCTCTGAGCGCCTCCAAAAAGAAACTGGAGAGAGCATACGCTAACAGCTTGACAGAACACCTGAAAGCTCTAGAACAAAAAGAAGCAGATACACCAAAGAGGAGTAGAGGGTAAGAAATAATCAAAGTCAGAGCTGAAATCAACCAAATAGAAACAAAAAGAAGTATACAAAGAATCAACAAAAACCAGGAGCTGGTTCTGTGAGAAAATCAACAAGATAGATAAACTCTTAGCCAGACTAACTAGAGGGCACAGAGAGAGTATCCAGGACTGAAGAAGCTGAAAGGGTCTGCAACCCCATGGGAAGAACAAAATAATCAACTAACCAAACACCACAGTTCCCAGAGACTAAAATACCAGTCAATGAGTTCCCATGGAAAAACCCATGGCTCCAGGTACATAAGCAACAGAGGATATAGCATTATCTGGCATCAATGGGAAGAGAGGCCTTGGTTCAGCAACAGCTAGGTTTTCCAGTGTAGAGGAATGCTAAAGTCCTGAAGAGGGTTGTTGGGAAAGGGAGCACCTTCATGGAGTCAATGGGAGGGAGAGGGGGAACGGAATTGGGGTAAGGGGATAACATCCAAAATGTAAGTATAAAAAATATCTAATTAAAAAAAACTTCATTTAACCAATATCTTTTTTCTTGTCTTAAATCAGAAAACATCTAACTCTTCGAAAGTACTGGAATCAGCCCAAGACACCCCAAGACCAAGTTCTCAGTACAAAGGAGAGTTATTTGCCCCAGTGGGACAAAGGGCAAGAAATAAGATACAAAGACAGGAGATAGGAAACAAGAAGAGGGGAAAAGAAACAAGGAAGAGGGTGGGAAAGAGATATTTGCCCTGGAGGGACAATGAACTACCTCTGGATAGACAGGAGACAGATGTGGCCCATAGACAACTGGCAGTTGATAAAAGAAAAACAGAAAACCCTGATAGAATGAGGTGCTTCATTTTAATTATGCATGTTAATTTGGTGATCCAAAGAGTTCCTGGGCTCTAATACTTTGGTAGTTGGGCCTTGGTGGTTAACCTTAGGAGAGGAAGTGGCCTAAAGGGGTAATAAATAGGCCTTAGTGGCTAGCTGAGGGGCACTCCTCCATTGCTGGTGGGGTTATAAGCTGGTACAATCAGTCTGGAAATCTATCTGGTGGTTCCACAGAAAATTGGACATAGTACTACCTGAAGACCCAGCTACATACCCAAAAGATATTTTAACATATAACAAGGACACATGCTCCACTATGTTCATAGCAGCCTTATTTATAATAGCCAGAAGCTGGAAAGAGCCCAGATGTCCCTTAATAAAACAATGAATACAGAAAATGTGGTACATTTACACAGTGGAGTACTGCTCAGCTATTAAGAACAATGACTTCGTGAAATTTGGAGGCAAATGAATGGATCTAGAAAATATCACTCTGAGTGAGGTGACCCAGTCCAAAAGAACACACATAGTAAGTACTCACAGATATGCGGATTTTAGGCAAAGAGCTTGGAACACCAACAATACAACTCACAGACCACATGAAGTTCAAGAGGAAGACCAGAGTGGATGCTTCAGTTCTACTTAGAAGGGGGAACAATCAGTGCATACTATCAAACCTTTCCTTTGCCTCCGAAATGATTTTTGTGGTGCCATTTTTATTTGATCAATAGTAAATGTACAACAAATTAAAAAATGTTTTGAAAAAAAGAAAGGGGAATAAAATAATCGAGGTAAGTAGAGGGAGGAAGAAAGGAGCTGAAGGGGGAAAGGGAGTAGAATCAGGTGTGGGAAGAGATGGAGATGTACAGAGGGTCAGGAAATTAAACAGAGGCGTGTAGCAAGAGGTGATGGGGAACTGGGGGTAGCAACCAGAAAGTCCCAGATGCCAGGAAAGCAAGAGTCTCTCAGGACCCCACAAGAATGACACTAGCTGAAATACCCCACAAAGGGGAGGGAGAACCTGTGGAGATCATATCCAGAGGTGAGGCATAATCTCATGGTGAGGGATGGGACCACCCACCCATCTCCAAAATTTTAACCATGAATTGCTCCTGTCTAAAGGAAATCCAGGGGTGAACAGTGGATCAGAGACTGAAGGTCATCCGGAGACTGCCCCACCTGGGGATTAATCTGACATGCAGATACCAAACCCAGACACTATTGCTGATACCAAGAAGTGCTTGATGTCAGGAGCCTGATACAGCTGTCTCCTGAAAGGCTCTGCCAGATCCTAACCAATTCAGATGCAAATGCTGGAAGCCAATTGTCAGACTGATCACAGGGTTCCCAATGGAGGAGTTAGGGAAAGGACTGAAGGAGCTGAAGAGGTAGAATCTGTTATCAATGGGAGCAGAAGCCCTTGATCCTGTGAAGGCTTTATCAAGTGTATAGGAGTGCTAGGTTGGTGATGTGGGATTGGAGGGGGGGTGTCCCCTCATAGAAACAGGGGAAGGGAGAAGGGAATGGAGGTTTGCAGAGGGGAAACCAAGAAAGGGAATAACATTTGAAAAGTAAATAAATAAAATATCCAATTAAAAAGAAGAAAGTAATCTAACCATTTAACAAGGCAGTCAGATGGGGAAAGAAGGACAAGGCCTGTGGAACCACGTTTGTCATGCCCAGGCCTACTAGAGCCCTCGCTCTGCACCCCACACAGCCTATATAAGCTGCCCAGTACTTAATTTCACCTTATTTTTCTTCCACAAATAAAATAGTGGTGGTTTATTCAAGTAGTGGATCTATACATGCCCCACTGTAGCAGTATTTTGCTTTGTATACTCTGTATCACAGGCCTTCTGTTTGTGATCAGCTGGCTTTGCTTCACAGTAAGTAGAGACTTGAAAGTTTCTCTTCATGAAGATCATCCAAGGAAAACTCTCTCCATTCTTCTTTGTTTGAAGCCATATATGTACCAGGCATCCAGGGGCTCCAACAAGCTAGGACCCTTTTAAATGATGTTACACACACACACACACACAGAGAGAGAGAGAGAGAGAGGGGGGGGGTGTTGGGCCACATCATGAATTCAGAATACCACCCAAAGAAAAGTGTATCAGGTTGTGAAACCTCCACCCAGGTCTTTGCTCCATACTGGGTTCCACGAAGGAGTCTTTCCTCATTGCCTGAAACTCAGGGTCCAGCCCTTTGCAGTATCGTTAGGTGAAAACACCTCAGTTGGATTTGTGTTCTAACTTCTGCTTTTAGTTAAGTTTATGGAGCTTTATGTCTCCTCACTCTCCTGCCTAAGAAGCACTGTACTAGAAATGTTTTAAACCACCTCCCCAATGCCCCAGTGACTCAAGAAGGAAGGCTGTTGGGGGTGACTTATCAACACTGTTACAGCTTCCATTTGTAGATCAGTTAAGATAATCACAAACACCCTAGAAGAAATAACCCTTACTTGCAAAGGGCTATGTGGGAATTGCACCGTGGGAGGCACTTGGCAGCTACCGATTAACAAAAGACCATTTGTGAACCAAGGGCTTCACCATGAGATTTTTCTTATAAAGACATGCCGCCTCCAGGGAATTCACTGATTCTTGAACCTCTAATGAGACTATCACTCATCACGCCCCCCCCATATATGCACAGTTGAGTACCAATGAGAAGAATCAGGGAAGACTCACTACGTCCCAGTTTCTAACTCAACAAGGAGTCTCGGGCCAGTAATGTTTACAAGAGAATTTTGTTTTCACTGTGCTTGGTTTGGCTGCTCGACCCATGGCGGTTTGGACTCTAAGCACTGACTTAGAAACAAGGGCAACATTCTGGAAACATGTCTATCCCAATTCCACTCAGTCTCTAAACTCCTCAGCAAGTGAGAAGTCCATTCAAGTCCAAGGTTTCCACCAAAGACAGAGCTTAAACCAAAGGCAATAGATAGATTTTTTTCCTCAAGTGCAACTTCCAGTGACTTCCATTGAATACTTAAGTCCATCTATTGGAAGGATTACAGGATGTTGCTATTATCTCTAACCAATTAGAGGTGTTGATCACAGGTAGGATAGGCAGAGTGAAAACAGGAAGTGGCCAACAATATAAGTAAATGGGGGGGGGGCTACTTTTCTCTTTTAAATTGAAGGCTGGTTGGGCAGGATTGTTGAGACTTGAATCCAGACATCTGCTGCAGCACCAGATGTCAGCAGCCTCATGAAGTTGGGGCCCTATCCCCACTTTAAACAAAAGCTCTTCCCGCCTAGCCAAGCCAGTTTAGTAGGAGTTAGCCAGGTTTGCCCAAATGGCATTTCCAACAGTATTGCATGTGCGGCCACCAGTTAATAGGAAAAGCACATGCATCATGCTGGAGGGGATTTTTTTATTTTTAAGAAGCCATTTAATGATGCATACACTGGACCTTTATTATGAAAGCAACGACACATTCTGACAATCAATGTCATTGAACTCCGTGTAGAATTTTCCGTGTTATTTCTGTGCAGAAATTGCTGAAATGTTGGTGGGGACCGAATGGTATCTGTTTTCATGGTGATGAATGTGTGATTGTGCAAGAAAGGAAGTTTCATCAGGTTAGTCAGAATTTTATTCATTTTTTTTTTTAGGATTCACTGGGGAGATTTAAGTGTAGAAATAAGCATGCTACTGCTCTCTGTAAGCTAGCCTCCTCTCGACATGTTAACTTAATGGACTTTAAAGATCTAGATCCTTTTAACTGTCTGTTCTAATCTGTTTTGTCACTGTGATTTTAAAAAAAAAAACAACCCACTGGCCAAAACCTACTAGGGTAGGAAAGGGTTTATTCCACTTGCTGGTTACAGAACATCAAGCAAATTTAGAGGCAGGAACTGAAGCAGAAACTATAGAGGCGCCCCACTTACCGGCTTGCTCCCTATGTCTTGCTCCAGTTTGTTTTCTCATACAACCCAGGACCTCCTGCCAGTGACAACACTGCCTACAGTGGGCTGGGCCCTCCATGCATCGGTCACCATCAATGAAATGTTCCGCAGAATTGTCTAGGTCTATACATATGGCCACTCTGATGTAGAAAATCCCTTAACTTCCTCTTCTCAGATGACTCTAGATTGTGTCAAGTTGGCAAACAGCGTCCAGCACACTGTCCTTGACTCTTTTAACACTCTTTTGTGTTATCTAGTAAAATGTATCCCAACATGAAGTAAGATACAGAACTGCATGTTTCAACCAGGTAGATCTATAAAAGAGCTCTTTACACATTGCAAAAAAACTTTGAAGAAACACTAAGGAAGAGTCCACTAAGTTGGTTAGCCTTCCTCAGGCAAATCTTGAAGGGCATAGTCTGGTAACTTCACTTAAAAGGGTCTATTGACCCTTCTGGGTCTTACAGCACTTTTTAAATTATTATTTAATTTAAATAATTCAACCACTCTGGAAATCGATCTGGAAATTCCTCAGAAAATTGGGCATAGCTCTACCTAAAAACACAGATATACCACTTCTGGGCACATACCCAAAAGATGTTCCACCATATCATAAGGGTGTGTGCTCCACTATGTTCAAAGTAGCCTTATTTGTAATAGCCAGACGCTGGAAACAAAGTCCCTCAACTGAGAAGTAAATACAGAAAATGTGGTTCATTTACACAGGGGAATACTATTCAGCCATTAAAAATTAGAACATCATGAATTTTGTAGGCAAATGAATGGAACTAGAAAATATCTTCCTGAGTGAGGCAATTCAGATCCAAAATGACATGCATGGTATGTATATACTCATTGATAAGTGAATATTAGCCAAAAAGTACGGAATACCCAGGATACAACCCACAAACCATAAGAAGTTAACAAAAAGGAAGGTTCAAATGAGGATGCTTCGATCCCACTTCAAAGGAGACACAAAATAACCATAGGAAGCAGGGGGAGGGAGGGATGTGGTTGGGTGAGGGGAGAAAGCGGGGTAAACAGGATCAGTTATGGAAGAAAACAGGAGAGAAGCTCAGAGGAAGCCCGGAGGACCAGGAGAATGAATGGAAGCAATCAGCCTCTGGGAGATGGGAGGGGGTACTTTCTAGAAAGTCCCAGAGATCTGGGAGTTTAGAGATCCTCAGGACTCATTGGGGGTGACCATAACCAAAATGCCCAACATTGGGGAGAGGAAACTTGAAGAGTCTACCTCCAGAAGATAGGCAGAGCCTCAAGTGGAAGGACAGGGTTACCAACCCACAGTTAAAATTACTGAACCAGAACTGTTCCTGTCTAAAAGAACTACAGGGACAAAAATGGAGAAGAGACTTGATTGAGGAAAGGCAATTCAGTGACCAGCCCAACTTGTGATCCCTCTCATGGGAAGCACCAAGGCCTGACACTCTTATTGATGTTATGGTGTGCCTGCAGACAGGAGCCTAGCATGGCTGCCCTTTGAGAGGCCCTAGCAGCAGCTGACTGAAACAGATGCTCAACCACTGGACTGGAATATTGAGGAGTTTGGGGAAAGATTAAAGAAAATGAAGGGGGCAGGCAACCCCATAGGAAGATCAACCTCAGCAATTAACCTGAGCCCCTGGGAGCTCCCAGAGGTTTAGCCACCAACCAGATAGCATACACAGGCTGGTCCGAGGTCCCTGGTGCATATATAGCAGTGGACTGCCTGGTCTGGCCTCAATGGGAGATGGGCTCACTCAGAATGCACAGTGAGAGAGAGAGGGAGGGAGAACACCCTCTTGGAGGCAAGGGGAAAGGGGGAATGGAATGAGAAACCATGGAAGAGGGGGACTGAAAAGCAGTGGTTGGAATATAAATAAAATAATTTTTAAAAATAAATAAATATATTTTAATTATTTACAAAGAATTCATATAGTAAAGCACTTTGGGAAAAAGCACATCTCTGAGCATGCTCAGTTAGAAACTGTCCTTAAGCACATTCGGTTTAAGGTTATATTTCAGGAGAGAAAGAAGTTAGTTGCATTTCAGGACATGCTTAATCCAAGTCAAGAGATCACATGTTTAGTCCAACTTTATAGATACCATGAACAGGAGCTCATTTGGATATGTCCAGATCGCATCGTGGTGAAGACCAACGGTAGTGCTTCTGAGAAGCACAGTTTGTGTTATGAAACAGCAGATTGGAACACCTCTGGGCTTGTTTAGCTTTCTCTAAGAATATTTATCTGCATAAAGGAAAAGATGCATCAGCTTAGGAGCCTGTCCTCAAAAAATATCTGCGTAGTTTAGCAACTAACAGATCCTGTTCTTCTTCCCTCTTCCAGTAGGACGCAGCAGTCGTTAGCATGCCATGTCTTGTGGCAGTGTCACTTCTGTTCACACAGCCTTATCCATCCACTCACCCACCCACCCACTCACCCATCCATCCAACCATCCATCCATCCATCCATCCCCCATCCATCATTTATCCATCCATCCCCCATCCATCCATTATCCATCCACCCCCCATCCATCCACCCACCCATCCATCTATCTATCCACCCACCCATCTATCCATCCATCCATCCATCCATTCATTTATCCACCCATCCATCCATCCACCCACCTATCCATTCATTTATCCATCCATCCACCCACCCATCCATCTATTTATCCACCCACTTATCTATCTATCCATCCATCCGCTCATTCATCCATCCATCCACCCACCCACCCATTCATCCATTTATCCACCCATCCATCTATCCATCCACCCACCCACCCATCCATCCATCCATCCCCCCATCCATCATTTATCCATCCATCCCCCATCCATCCATTATCCATCCATCCCCCATCCATCCACCCACCCATCCATCTATCCATTCACCCACCCATCTATCCATCCATCCATCCATCCATCCATCCATCCATCCACCCATCCATCCATTTATCCACCCATCCATCCATCCACCCACCTATCCATTCATTTATCCATCCATCCACCCACCCATCCATCTATTTATCCACCCACCTATCTATCTATCCATCCATCCACTCATTCATCCATCCATCCATCCACCCATCCATCCATTTATCCACCCATCTATCCATCCATCTACCCACCCACCCATCCATCCATTTATCCACCCATCCATCCATCTACCCACACACCCATCCATCCATTTATCCACCCACCCATCCATTTTTGCATCCATCCACCCATACATCCATCCATCCATCCATCGACCTCTTAGAAATACTGGCTTATATCATATAGGTTTTAGTTATTTTGTGTTTGTTTAAACAAACAAGTTCATCAATTTCTACAGTGCTGCAAGCTTTGCACATGGTGATAGCCCAGTGTTTCTTAAACTGGAGAGAGAGGGGAGAGGGAAAGAGAGAGTTTTTTATTATCAAATAAACTTTTGCATAAATCAATATTTCCATTTGTTTTGCCTTTTACGGGAATTGGATGTGTTAAGCTCTCCCTTGTGACAATCCTGTAACCTCGTTTCTTCATGTAATTCCAGTTCTTGTCTCTGGGCCAGTTTGCCAGATGTGTCAGCATGAGGGAACCATCTGTGGCCCGTGGCAGCTGGATTGAGGGCATTTATTTTTGTTCTCTGCCTGTATAGGTTACTACAGAACTCACTGGATCTCCTGTAAAATTCTTGTTTCCAAAGCAACACCCTGTTTTCTGACTTAGGGGTTCCCTAAATTTTGACTTGTGGAGCTGGAAGTGTTCCTCAAAAGATAGTTTTGGATTTTCCTCTGGGTAAATCACGTGCATTCTAAATGGTAGTTGGAGTTATTCAATTGGAAAAACCCGTGATTCCTTCTAAATGCTGACAATGTCCAGGTGTCTGTGGTTCTGCTGAATCTCTGCGGACATTTGTTCTTCCATCCTGAACCTCTGTGGGCTTTCTTCGTCCATCCTGAACCTCTGTGGGCACTTTTCTTCCATCCTGAACCTCTGTGGGCATTTTTCTTCCATCCTGAACCTCTGTGGGCACTTTTCTTCCATCCTGAACCTTTGTGGGCACTTTTCTTCCATCCTGAACCTCTGTAGGAATTTTTCTTCCATCCTGAACCTCTGTGGGCATTTTTCTTCCATCCTGAACCTCTGTGGGCATTTTTCTTCCATCCTGAACCTCTGTGGGCACTTTTCTTCCGTCCTGTTTTACAGAGTTAAAATGTTCAGTTGCTTCGATCCTTGTTGGCCTTCCCATTTGCCTGGCAGAGTGGGTTTCCACCAAGAACAAAAGCTCCACTAAGGTTCGTTCAAACTTCCTTCCCAGTGTTGTGGGTTTTATGGTCCAGAATCAGGACCTAGAAATCTACATGCTTAAAAAAACACTTCTCTGTTTAAATTATTTCTATAAACATGAAAATTATCTTAAAATAGTTAAGTTTTTTAAAGAATAAGTTATAAAACACAAAGTACTCTCCCAGTGTTTCTGGAGGTCAGTCCACTTTTTTTTTTCCTTACAACTTTATTTTTAAAAAGAGAGATACATGTACAGATTTTTTAAAGTATTTCGGCATAAAACTATATGAATATATTTTTGTCAGTACTTAATTCTTTTAGAGGTTTGATTGTATGCAGTCTACTTTGAGAACCCCTGGAACTTCTCCGACAACAAACAAATCTTGTTGACTGCAATGTCTAGTCCCTCTGGTTCCCTCTAGTGGAGAAGAATAAAATACACTTTCTACACGTGAAACCATTAAGTATGAAATTGGATTAAAGCAAAAAGAAACAAAAAACAGCAATGCGCCTTCCAGAAAAATCACTCTGGACCCAGAATTTTTGAGAAAGTCTTCCCTATCTGCTTTCTAGGCAGGCGCTACGAAGGTAAGCCATGGGCAGAACTGTACCGATGTCCTCTGTAGATTGTTATCTGCCCAGATTGAATCACATCAGTAATTGTACTTTCAGAGCATGGAACAAACGAGGTCTTAGAACTCATTGCATTTTGTGTTGGATCCATATCATCTGCTGTAGTCGATTCATCTTCCATAGAGAGGAGAAATTGAAAGGAAATTGAATCGGGTTGAATATTTCCTGTGTTCAGGTCAAATGCTGTAAAACTTCTAGAGATAGCGTGGCAGGCGCTGAGTATACGGGAAAGGCTGCCGGTGTTTCTTGCCTGATTTGCCTCCCGGTCAGGGGTAGTCCAGCAATCTTCTGTGTGGGAGCCTTGGTCAAAATCGCCATTATCCTTAGAGGTCAGTGCTAACCCTTCTGTTACAGAAGCTGGCAGCTGAGGGCAGCCTGCGGAGAAAGCAGCATTAGCCAAGGGACTCTGAGTATTCATTCGCCTTGGGCTGTGGAAGATCAGCCTCCCTTCTATCTTAAGCCCTTCATTAGCAGAGAAGAAAACACTGGAAAACAGATGTGTTTTGTTTGAGGAGTTTATTCCCAGTGGACTATTTCACTGGAGCAAGTATTCTAGTGTGATACATTTGACAGATCTTGAGAATGGACAGTCAGCAAATAGCACAACGGGGCAGCTGCATATTCAAGATGCAGCCTCAGTCCAGCGCTGCACCCTGCAGTGGGAGATGTGTGCATTGCTCTTGATACCGACTGTTGAGTCCATTCTTAACATCTCATTTAAATCTGCCTTCTCTCCATGACCACAGGCAGCATTCTGGTCCTGGGTTCCAGAAACAGTTTCTTGGACTCTAAAACAAGTAGGTTATTTACTGTTTCCCAAACCATAGCAAGGGTTTCTTCACGTCACTCAACCTTAAAACTTTACAGGTTAGCTTGCTCTTCAATGAATGTAAGGAACTAAACCTGAAGGAAAGAGTAACATTTACGAACATTCCATGTAAATCGTACTTGCTTTAGAAACAGTAATTGTTAACAACGCCTGTGTTGGTGACTGATTAACAAACGTGGCTCATCATAGACTGGAGCTGTAAGAAAAAGCTTCTGAAGGCATAGCATAAGCAAGCTATTCATAGAGATACAACTGCTTGGTATAAATTAAGATGTCTGAATGTCAAGATCCAAGAATGTTTATAAAAATAATTTATGGACTCAGAATGTAACCATTAATAGAGTTATGAGGACCATAAGCCTGGACCTCAGCACTTCATAACTAAGGGTGGTGCACACCCCTGCAGTCCTAGCCCTTTTGAGATGGGGGCAGGAAGATCAGAAGTTCAAGGTCACCTTCAGCTGCATGGCAAGTTCAAGGCCAGACTTGGACTCACAGGCCTGTAATGTAAAATATTAATTATAAAAAGAATTATTTGTAGACAACATTTTTTCAAAACATGGAAAAAATTGCTTAAATATAGTAACAAGTTTAATTTTTTGTAACTAAATAAGAGTTCTAAAGAGATGTGTCTCCCTGGAACTTTATGTAGAATTGGTTGAATTCTACATAATTTAGTAGAATTAATGCCTTTTCTAGAGCCATAGGCTTTATCATTTTCATCAGATTCATAACCGCAAAAAAGCCAAATCAAATTGTTATGCTGTGAAGTTTCTGTAGCTGTAACCATTTGGAATATACAAATCAATAATGGTTACCAAAAGTATGTTTAAGACATAAAATAAAACATTAAGAGTATAGTTTTTCAAGCTTTTGATTGGTAAATTAGTTTGTTTATAACTTAACATCTCTTTAAGTATTTTTGGACATACCAGATGGCAGAAAAGATGTCTGCTATGAGCATGGTTTTTTCTTTTTCTTTACAAAGAAACAAACTATTCACTGAACCCTGAGCTAAACAGGACATTCTAGGTGGCTACAAGGCTCAGTGACAGTTCTGTCTAGTCAGCTACACCAAAACACTGACATTGCACACCCAAATTTTTAGCAAGTTTTTAAATAAATGGAGAGGATTTGAACTCCAGTCTTTGTGCTTGTTCAACAAACATTCTACAAATACCTGCATCTCTTAAGATCCATTTTTTAAAGTTAGTCTCAAATGGAACAATTGTTCTTCTAACACCTTCATAATACTTGGGTTTTTTATTTTGTTTTTTGCTTTGTACTGGATATTCTCTGTATTTACATTTCAGATGTTATTCCCTTTCCCCCAATCTCATCACCCCTCCCCCTCCTATTGGCTCCATGAAGGTGCTCCCTCTCCCAACCACCTTCTCCCACCCCAGCACCTTGGCATTCCCCTACATTGGGAAAATAAGCCTCTCTTTCCATTGATGCCAGACAATGCCATCCTCTGCTGAATATGTACCTGGAGCCATGGGTCTCTCCATGTGAACTCATTCATTGGTGTTTTAATCCCTGGGAACAGTAGTGGGTTTGGTTAGTTGATCATTTTGTTCTTCCATGGGGTTGCAGACTCTTTCAGCTCCTTTAATCCTTTCTCTAGCTTCTTCATTAGGGTCCCCGTGTTCAGTCTGGTGGTTAGCTGTGAGCATCCTCCTCTGTATCAGTAAGGCTCTGGCAGACGCCCTCTTCTGGTGTGTCTGAGAACCGCTACAGTGTACCATATACCTAAAGTAAATAAATAATTATTTTTTAATTATAATTACAATTAGTGGCATAATATTAAAGCCAATGGGCTAGTTACAGTCATTATTACCTTGAGTCGAACATTTAAAAGATGCCACCTTAGCTTTCAACATAACCTGATTTCTAAAACATAGGTAAGATATTGCCAATCAGGAGAAGCTCTTGAACTTCTGAGATGAACGCTGTGAAGTTCTCTCCATACTTCACCCAAGGAAACCATCTTCAATGTTGTTAAGCCCAGGAAGAAGCTTAGCTAAAGAGGTCACGGGTCATAAAATTAGCCCAAATGAACTGAAAAGATAAAAAATACTTTCAACTAAACGATTGCTTTGGTTGTCATCTTCAATTTTATAAAATACCCACTAATATAGTCAATGATTGCTGATTAAATGAAGATAAAACCCATCATTTCCAAGGCCAGTGTCATGGCTAGAGAGAGTAGGTTGCATGAGCAGCCTTGGATGGTACCTATGTAGTAGAATGTATAGACTGAGTTTTGAGGTTGCTATACATCAGATCTTGGCATGAACCTGGTCCTCTGTGTTCAAGGCCTGGTCCAACACTATGGGGAGATGCTGGAGTCTTTGGGGGCTTTTGGGAGGTTGGAAGTATAACCCTAAAAGGGACTGTATGGTCATTTCCTTCTTTGTCTCCCTTTTTGATATCTTAACCAAAAGATGAGAAGTTTTTAGTTCTATCTTGTACTCCCAGAATGTGTTGCCACGTGTCCAAAGGAATGGAGCCTGTGTATTTCAGACATGATCTCCAAAACGGTGATAAATTTTTCACACTATACTATAATCTTCTTAAGGATCTCCACATTAACAGAATGCTAGCACAAACTGAGAGGTACTTTGTACATGCTGGTTTCTAGAAATTTAGCTAAAGTCTAACTAAAGCTGCAATGTTAATCCCACTGCAAGCATGAGCATATGGAAAGTAAAATGGCATCAAAAACGGAGAGCTGAGGTACACCTGAGTGTCAGATTGCTTATCCAGCATTCACAAAGCCTTAGCATCCAACTAGGAACCTCAACAAAAGCATGTCTACAGTATAGATGGTGTGCATGGCATCAACCGCAGAATTCTGAAAAGTGAGCCTACTCTCACTAGCTGAACAGTAGTTGAACTCCCTGTGGCTGTTTTATGGAAGCCAGGCCATTGGAGTCTTCTCTGGCTTCTATCCGGCCAACAAGACTGCAAGTTCGGGGACCTAGACGATTGTATCTCTTGGGGGTCTAGAAAGATGGTGAGAATACATACAAACAATAGCAGGACCCCAAGGAGATGGTGTATAAGTTCACACTTAGGAAAGAGTTGTGCTAAAATAAGTATGTGGCAGATCTACTTGAAAGGCGGAGATAGAAGCAGACTTGCTGAGCGCCGCTTCACCATTGTGAGCAAGGCAGGCCCAGCACTTCACTGGCAGCTGAGGTCTCTGCCTCTCTGAAAACTCACTTTGCCTTATTCTCAGTCCGCTTAGCCTCCCAAGCCTTTTAAGTGATACACTTAGTTTACACTTAAATACGGAAGAATCGCCTGACTCAGTACGAATATCTCACAGGCTTGCACTGGAATGCCGGCCCTCTTAGGATGTTTATAAACATATGCAGGCTACTCCCATCTTCCCACCTCACAGAGTTTGCCTCATTTCTGGCTCACACGGCTTCAAGAACTATTTCAAGTAGTTGGACATGGTCTTCAGCATGAAATCGTGTGCTAGTTACACGCTTAAAACTGTGTTTTACAAATATTTTTCCATTAATACTATAGCATTTGGGGACTAGAGAGATGGCTACAAGTGGCTCACGAGTTACTGTGTTAACTCTAACTCCAGGGGAGACAGTGCCCTCTTTTGGCCTCAGCGAGTATATATACACACACTTTCTCTCTGCCTCTGCCTCTGCCTCTCTCTTTCTCTCTCTCTCTCTCTCTCTCTCTCTCTCTCTCTCTCTCTCTCACACACACACACACACACACACACACACACACACAATACACTTTAAAATAAAGTAAAATTAATGCAATACTTTCTCCTCACAAATGTCAACAAGTCTGCGATAAGAAACCTACCATTTCATACACTGAGGGGAGCATATATGTCAACACACATGTACATACATACATACATGCACACATGTGTGTGTTTGTGTGTGTATGTGTGTGTGTGCACATGTGCGTGCATGAGCACGTGCTAGTAGTGCCAGTATAATGGCTCATTCCTACAGTCTACAGTATCTAAGAGGCTGGGGACAAAAGGATCACTGAGTTTGAGGACAGCTTGTGTTGCACAGTGAGAGTCCTTGTGAAGGGAGTGAAGGGTGAGAAGGAGGAAGAGGAGAGAGAGGAGGAGGAAGAAGATGATAATAATTAAATTAAGTTTTGGTGTTCATAGTTGCATTTACATATTGATTTATTTTTTATATCTTAGGTACCCCCTAGCCAGCTTGGAACTCCTCTTGTAGAACAAGTTGCCCTGAAACTCAAGAGATCCACTTGCTTCTATCTCCTGAGTACTGCGATTAAAGGTGTAACCACACCTGATCCCACAATTTATAGGATGGTGAAGAAATGTTGTAGTCTTTTTCTGTTATCTCTTATAGTTAAAGTCATGTTATGCTTGCATATTATGTTTACTTAAAATTTTAAGTTTGCACAGTCTTATTACAAATATTAAAATATAAATTGAATGATTATGCGAATACTCTCATAACATCTTTTATCACGATATTTTTTTACTAAGAATTTAACACAAGATGCACATCCCTTTAAGATGCCATTTGTATAATCTCATTTGGGTTTCATCTTTCACCTCGGTTAAGCTTCAAGGTCCGAGTAATCTTATGGCTCCTGAGTAGTGAAGCCAGTTTTTAGTTCATTGCTGCTACAAAGTAGTAAGAGTTATCTTATTGTTTGAAACACACACTTCCTTTGTTTCTACAGAAAGATCTGGGCTTAATTGAGACTTTCAAGCAGAACTACCTGTGCCACAGTGTGTCTGAAATGTGCAGAGAGCCTTTGCTTCAGAGTCTGAGACATCTTTGGTGCTACCTAATGTGCTTTGTGTGACCGACAATGTAGATAGACACTGCCGTATCCCACCGGTTCCTGCCTGTTCTCTCTCCTTTCATCCCTCCCTGCTGGTCTGCTTCTCTCAAGCCTTTATTACATAAACATCTCCAGTGAGCAGATCCCACACAGAAATCTAAATAGCCTGCTGTGTGTTTATACCAGGTTGAAGCATCAGCCGAGGTATGCAAAGTGGTTTAGAAACTATTTGTGTAAGTAGAATAAGGCAACACCTTGGGGTCACCGTCAAGTTCCAAGGTGCTAAGGCTTCTTCTGTTGGCAGCTGCAAAAGCAATACCACCTCCTTAGATGTGACTACGAAGGAGTCTGTGTGGTTCGGAATAGTGTGATGATTGTTGTACTCAATTTTTTTGATGTCCTGTTTCCAAGTTTCTACACAAAAACTAGCTGGGAAGCACGGTCACTGGTACTTCCAATGCAACGATCTGTGCAGAGACGTCATCCATCCCATCTTACTGTCTCCGTCAAGGATGTCACTGCACACGGTTTAGTAATAACAGAAGTCTGGAGAGCTTCTCGGATTTCTAGAGATCTAGGGTAAACACTCTCAGCGTCCATTTCTTGTTCTCCTTTGCCCTTTGACGCAAACTGATCCACAGCTAAATCTATTTCTGCAGCCTCCTGGCCTTGGTTAAGAGCTTCCCAGTCTCCACATTCATCTCCCACCCGATCACTCTGGGTAATTCTACTTGATGACCCCTTGTACAATTTCCCTAGAGTCCGGAAGAACTGTGCAGCATTTCTAAAGAGCACAGGTCATCATCTCCTTGAGAATTTTCCATTTGCCAAGGGATAAAGTCTAAATGTTTAGAATGAAATCCAGAAACATTTCTGACCTCCTCTAACTTCAACTATCCTCCTAGAAACCCCATCTCCAAGGTAGCATGGCTTCAACATATGAACTTGTCATTTATCCTTGAAGACACAAGAAGCTCTCTCTCCTATCAGCAGCCCATTTATACTCTAGGCAGTAAGAGGTGTGAGCCACACCCCAACAGGAGGCTGCACAAAGCAACTGTCGGTTGAGTCGCTCAGTGAGAGTTGGGGCCACACACACTATCCTGTTTGAATTATCTCAACCTGATGGATCTTCTGATACAGGTAGACGCCAAAAAGAGAAAAATGCCTGTATAAATCATCTCAAAATGAAACTACTTTATAGGCATCCAGAGAATCAAAGATTCTCGGAAGTATAGCTTGATGCGTTCTAGAGTTATCTACAAGACCACTTCTGAGACTGCCTGTAAGGAATTATCTATATTAAGGTAGGTAGCCTCTAAGCATGTCTGAGATATTAAGTTAGCCTCTAAGCATGTCTGAGAGGGATATGTTCATTGGGATAAGAGAGGTGACTAGACTCGTCTTAAGTATGGACAGCTCTGGTCCATAGAGTCCAGGGCTGGAGTCCTCACTGAATGAAAGGGGAATGTGAAGTAACCACAAACACACTGCTTCCTGCCTGGGTCTAATGTGACCAAATGCCTCATGTTCCTACTCCCATGCCTCCCTCCCATGTGGGCATCATGAAGTTTCAAACTGTGGGCCGAAGTAAACCCTTCCCTCCATAAACTGCTTCTATCAGTTATTCAGTCACTGCAGGAACACAGATGACTAACACACCTAGGTACTATTCTCATGGATGTTTTATTTAAATAAACGTTTAAACAAAATACATAAAGCTCTACGGTGGAAACTCAAGTGCTGTTGCTGGATAGCTGGAGAATCTACCTTTTGCTTCACGGGGAAGTCGTGCTTCGGGAGAGAGGTGAAGAGGGGGAGCCGACACGCAAAGCTGTAAAGACAGGGTGGGCTAGGCAGAACAGAGGCAGCGGGGCTGCCTGAAGCTTAGCCCAAGGAACGCTTGGCTTCAGCGCACGGCCAAATAGGAGACTTTCCTAGTGTAAGGTAGAAGAGGTGGCGGGATCAGCCCCTCATGGTCAGGGAAGACCTACCAAGCCAAGCTCCCATGCCCTGACCCATGTGGCTCAGCGTTCCACAGCCTTGCCACCTCTCAGCTGAAGCACCCCATCCCGGCGTTCTTCTCTGTCCACGTCTGTGGCCAACAAAAGCCTCTTCCCTCCGCATCCAAACCACACAAGGCTCTTAGTTTCCCCTCCTCCTCCGTCTCAGTCTGTCCAGCAAGCACCCCCCCCCCCTCCAGTTCCTGCAGCCTTGCTTTTGTGGTTTTTGTGACTCGGTCCGTCACTAGTCAAACTTCCTGAGCAGTCTGCCAGTCCGGATGTTTCTCCTTGTCTTCTCACTCTGGCTGGAGGTGGACGACCCCCCCATGCTTTCTCTGCCACCCTTTCGGGCGTCAGCAGACTGTGGGGCCTGGAGCTGGGGCAGGGATCTTACTGCTGTTTCCGGGTTCCTTTTCTTTCTTCACCTACACGCACCCATACTTTGAGCCTCTTATCATCAGCTCCTCCCACCTGTCTTCAGCTCATCTACCTGGTTTTCCAATGGTTTACAGACCCTTAATCTTTCCCCCACTCCCGCTACATCAGCCTTGCCTGTCTCAGCCAATGATAACTCTTGGTTTTGCCCTTGTTGCTCGCTTCCACCCACATGCCTCATCCAGTCCACCAAGAATGGCTCTTACCACCACCCTCAGGTGCAACCACCAGAATGTGACCCCATCTCCTTAGATTACCACAGCAGCCTCAGAACAGATCTTCCTACTTCAGTATTTGCTTCCTACAGGGACTTTTTTTTTTAAGCTGCTACATTATAACTAACTCATGAGCTGAAATCTCAGCGAAAGGTTTCTTTCTATTTTACTGAGAGAAAAGGCTAAAGACCCAGGGCTGGCCTACTTAACTTGAGACTTCCTGGCCGCGGGCTATTCACAGTAAAAGTCATTAGGTTCCCTCCTGGACAGAGTTCCTTCTTGATTCTTGGAAACCAGATATGTGCCTGCCTCAGGCACCTGGGTTGCCCGGAGGCTTTCCTCTCAGATCTTCCCACAGCAAATTCTCTTCTTTAAAGCTTTAATCAGGTGTCAGCTCCTCCCAAACAGAAATACAAAATTGAGATGTTACTGTTTCCCTCCCTCGGCATCCCTGCAGGGCTCCTACACCCCCCCCCCTCTTCTCCTTTTCCCACACACTACTTTGGATCCTGTTGTTAAATTTTTTGTTGGTTAACTTCTGATAGATTTCAGATCTAGAATGTCCCCCTAAGACCCACATGCTGTTTGGTCCCCAGGGTGACATTGCTGAAAGATTATAAAACCTTCATTGCATAGGTAAGGGAAGAAAGGTCACTGGGGCTTGTTTGCTCTTGAAGGGGATAAGGGAACCCTATCTCCTTCTTCCTTCTCTGATCCCCAATTGCTGTGAGGGGGGGTGGTCTTCCTAAATCACATACTCCCACCTCGAAACTTGGTGGCTCCACAGGTCCAAAAGCACCCAGCAAAGTGAGCATGGGTGGAAACCTCTGAGACTCTGAGCTAAGGTAAACATTTACTCTTGTTAAAGTATTTGTTTCAGGTATTTTGTTACAGAGACAAAAAGATGACTAAGACTGTTTTCGTCTGTTCCCAGACTACAAATCCAGTGTGTAAGTATTATTTTCTGTTCCTTTTGCTTCTGCCCCTCCTGCCCATTTAAGGTTCACGTCTTTGGAATCACAGCACGTGCTGAAGCACTGAGATTACACCGGAAGAAATGAATGCCCGCTGAGAGTTTTAAGTAGGTACTTGATGAGATCCAATTAACTTTTTAAAGGGTGACCTTAGTTGTTTTGTGGCACCAATTAGAGGTACTTGGTGGTTTCAGGGTGACTGTTTGCATGAGTTCTAGGTCCCTTCAGAAACGTGGAAAATAAGATAGTACAGTAACCGTCACTGAGACCCGTGTTGTTTCACATCCAAGGCTACTGATCCCTACCTCTGGGGGGGAGTCTTTCAAGACGGAGTGGTTGTTAGAGGACCAGAACTTCAAAACCTCCCTTAAACATCTGGAAGGAAGGATCCAGGGCTGGGGAGGTGGTGGTTCGGTCGGTAAGGAAAGGCGCTTGCTATGCAAGCTTGAGAGACTGTTTTCAGATCCCCAGAGCACAGGTAAATGCCCGGCACTGTAGCTATAATCCAAGCTCATGGGTTGGGGTGGGACACAAAGACAAACAGAGCAATGGAGCTTTTTGTCCAACCAATCTGGCCAAAACAGCAAGCTCCAGGTGCAGTGAGGGGCCCTTTCTTAAAAACTAAGGTAGAAAGTGATAGAGAAAGAACCCTGGCTTTCCATATGTAACCTCTGGCCTCCATATGTACACATATACACATGTATCCACATTTACACCGGTAGATACAAACACATACACACATATACACCTGTATGCACACATACACAGGCATGCACACACACACACACACACACACACACAGAGAGAGAGAGAGAGAGAGAGAAATCAAATAAAATAAAATGATACTGGGCATTTCATAGGAGATACCATTGTTAGCATTTTGTCTAAGCTCCACCCCACAGTTACTTGGCAACAGCCAGGTGTGCCTGACTCACTATAAAAGGGGCTGCTTGCCCTTCCCCGTCTTGCTCTCTCCCTCTCTCTCACTCTCTTGCTCTTGCCTTCCTGCTTCTACTCTCTCCCCATTCTCTTCCCTCCTCTCCTTCCACGTGCTCATGGCTGGCATCTCTCTCTCTCTCTCTCTCTCTCTCTCTCTCTCTCTCTCTCCCTCCCTCCCTCCCTTTCTGTTACTACTACCCTCTCAATCCCCCACCCATGCCCTAAGTAAACTCTATTCTATACTCTAAAGTATAGAATATAATATACTATACTGTCATGTGGCCTCCTCATGGGCCTGCCAAGGCACCCCCTACCCCCATACCTGACTACACCTCCATAGAACATGTCCCCATCTCTTTATCTTTTTATAAACACATCAATCATGACAACAGTGACCCCGTGTACTAGGAATAACTGACACTAAAATCCTTGTCAGAGTCATTGGTGATGCGGCCTTGGCACATTGTGGGTCCAGAGAGACCACAGCTGGCAGAAAACTACGTCTACCTCAATATTGTGAGGCTTCTCTCTTTCTTCTCTCATAGGACTCCACTTAGCATCAGGTGCAAGACTAATTGTAAGGTCACTGCCATTTGATGGAAGCTGGCAAGTTTGGCTATAGTGCTGTGCAGGGACATCTGTCATGGCTCACAGGCGAATTTTTCATGGATGACTTGGAGTCTGTATCTACCATTTTAGTTTCTACTCTTCCCTTCTGTCTTCTTCTTCTTTTCCCTTTTGTCAACTGCTATGAGAAAGGACTTTTCTGAAATACTGGATCCGTCTGCGGGGCAGCAACACACTGAAGCTGCCAACACCCACCTAGCCTACCCCATCACGATGCCAGAGCAAAAGCCAATTAAAGTTTAAATTGAATGTAGGAAAAGAGAAAGGACTGCTTTACTTGAAAACCCATTAAATTCTCAATGGCCAGAAAACTAAAAATATCACCCCAGGATTGCTCCCAAGAGGATTTGAACATATCTAGATAGAAGTCGTTACACACAGGGTTTTCAACTTGGAAGCAGATTGTCCAGCAGCCCCATATGAGGGACCATTTCATGGACACGGATAACCGTTGTCTGTTCTCTTTCCAAAATAAATAAAATGCATAGATCATAAAGTCTTAAGCAGTTAAGATAATATATCCATACAAACGACCTTGTTATTTCACTCTGCTTTGAAACTACTAAGAGACCGTGGAAATTACTTCTTAAAGAATTTCTCCAGGGCTGTTAGACAATCCAAAAACTATTTCTTGGGATGAAAATATTCAGCTCCGTCTACCAAGAAATTGCTTTTACAGAGAGAAATGAGTTGCCCAAATTGCCCTTATTTGTCTATTTCCTGCAACTTTAAATGTCACGTGCTTTTGGTAGCACATCCCTGTATCCCTGATACTGCCACAAAAATTTGCAGTAGCAGTTTAGACACGACAATCTGGTCACCAAGGCATGGAACTCAAGCTCTTGGAAGTTGAGAAGCCAGAAGAGATGGGGCCAATTTATTAGTGTGTGATAATCTAACAGTACATCCAACTTCTGAGCTCTACAGAATCCGCTTACTTGAAAATTTAGTATTTTCAAGTAAACGTACATGCCGAAAGATTTGCCACCTTGGCCACTGTTGCCTGTTTGGTTCTATGAACCTATGTTCTGCCACGGTGTTGACATCTCAACGTTCTCCAGATCTTTATCATCTTCCCCAAGAGAAACTCTGTAGAATCCAATGCTAATTCTTCAACCCCTCCTCACCATCCTGCCCTGTCCCCTGATGATCACAATTCTACTCCTTGCCCTCTGAATGTTACAGGAACCTCAGAGAAGAGGAATCCAACAGTACTTGTCCCTTTATGACTGGTGTATTGTACTTAGCAAGGTGTCTTCTCAATTCATCTAACTGTAGTGTATGTCAAAACCTCATTTTAAAGGTTTAATAATAACCCCATTGTATGTCCAGAGTGTGAGAATATATCCAAGTGTCAGTGGCTACTTCAGCAGTCTCCACATTTGATTGCTGAAAATGATGCTGCCCTGGGTGTGGACTTACAAATACAGAACTCAGCCTCAAGAAAGTAAAAGGGGAAACTAGAGAAATAGTTCAGCAGTTAAGAGAACTTGCTGTGCAATCTTGGGGAGTACAGTGCAGATTCCAGCATCCATGTAAAAAACCGGACATCACACACACACACACACACACACACACACACACACCCTCCACTCTGAGACAGGTAAGAGGAGAATCACACAGGAGGATAACAAACAACACCTGCCCTTTACACAAGCCCAGGCACACGTACCCTCTCTCACACGCTTAAACAAACATGCATGCATATACTTATACAGATGTATGCATCTATACATATAAATGTACGTATATATATGTGTGTGTGTGTGTGTGTGTGTGTGTGTGTGTGTGTGTGTAAATAAGTAAATGTTCTTTATAAAGATTGTGAAAGGGAACAATTGTGAACATTCAAACCATTCTTCCTTTCCTTCCTAGGTCATTTTGTTTCTTACAGCCAATGTCCAGAGTAATACCAAGTTTAACCAGCAGGTGGCAGCAAATATCTAAATCCTGGGCAAAGGAAGTGCCAATTTCGTGGGGTTTTGTTTGGTTTTGTTTTTGTCTTTTAAATAGTACTTGATTCTGCTTCCTTGGGATTGAATAGGCGTTCAATTCCGTTCTCCGACTTTCTGTCTTAATGTAGTGGCTTATGCATTTCTCACAAATGTTCAGGTAGTTAAAATTTATCCTTATTGTGAGGTATTTAAAGAGATGGAGACACCACAGTAACTGTTTAGAGGCAGCTGTTTGGGGATGATTAGTATAAGCTAAGGTCATTGGGTGGAAGCCCTGTGACCAACTACTGAGACTATGTAAAGGTGAGAAGCCTGAAGACCTGTTCCTGGTCTTTGTCATGTGAACAACTAAACTTGCTTTTAGACTCTACCAGCCTTAGAATATCACCAGATAATGGCCATTTGGTTTGAACTCTCCAACCAAGGAGTCATTTGTTCACCGTTGTTGTTGTTGTTGTTTTTGATTGTTAGTTCCTGTTATTTATTTTTTTTTTTTTTTAAGAATTTCACATGTACAACGTAACTCAAGCTATCCGGGAGCTCAGGACTTTTGTGCCTTGGTATTCTGAGCATCACGGGCCCGTGCCAGCACACCTCGCTCTAAAATCTTGGTTCATTGAAGCAGATACAGTGTGCGGTGTGTTCTTAGCTCCAGAAAGACAACTAATACTGTCTCCTATGTTCAGTGTGAGCAATGGCCACACCTGAAGCATTTATTTGGGCCAAAGAAATTGGGTTTTAAAGGTCAGTACAAAAGAATTGAAGTCTGAGTGCTTAGAGTTGAACTCAGACTTTCCCAACGACATTAAAGTTTCCCAGGCAGATTCAGGGAATCTGAATCTTTGATCTTGCCAACTCTTAGAACTCCAACCGTGTTTGTGATTTATGTGGCTTTGCTTCTGGCGTTTCTGTGTGGCAGACCCTACTAGCTGTCAAGCCATTACTGTTCTCACCTCTTTCCCTCCTAAGAAAAAAGCCCAGTTATAGAGCCACAGTGCACTGATCTAGAATTCACTGCATTTCTTCATCTGCGTTCCAGCCATGACCACACCACACAATTCTGTCCTTGAAATGAAGTTGCAAGTGTGAAGGAACTGAAAATGTATTTGCTGAGTAAGCTGAGTAAGCCGAAATCCACTGTTTCCTGATGTTTTGTTTGTCCTCTATCTAAAACGTAGATGACCAAAGGATGAGACATCTATATTGAGCCTGGGAGGATTCCAGGAATGTTAAAAACTGTGTATCAACCATTGCAACGGAAGCATGGAGCAATAATGACCACATGAGGTGCACACCTCCATCACCTGACCTCACTTCTAGCTGGGATCCTTACTCCTGGGTAGAAGCTTCTATTTCCTGTTTCACGAGAAATTCACACTATCTAGATTTAGGTCAGATGACTCAGAAGCCAACACTTAAGTGCAAAGAACAGGTCTGAGACAGGTTAGTCAAATGGAAAATGCGTTTAAAGAAAGAACCAATAAATAGACTAGGATTTTTTAAAACTGAGAATGGTACATAAAACCATGTGAACTGTAAAGTTTTTAAAATCACACATGAGTCTACAAATATGAAGGTAGACAGCATGTGTACAATATTTAAAGTAATAAGTTAGGAGAGTTTTAGAGAAGTGGAGAAATAACATTAGAAGTGGGGTAAGCAGAATAGGATGGACTTTTGGTTCCACTTATTACTTATAGATTATTTAGTGTATTATGTGTGCTGGGTGAACTTATGTGCACCATGAGTGGATGAGTTTTTTAGACAATAAAAGTGAATCTGCAGTTCCTAAGATGTCTTGTATAAATCTCTACGAATGACGAAGACCTTATTCACTGAGTCAATTTGTCTGGATTTACCACAAAGCTACAATAACTCACCTCTGAAATGCCACCGTTAAGATAATCCATAGCTTATTACATTTTATAAGAATGTTTCAAGTCGGCAGGACTTTAAAGATGCAGCCCTTTAATTCCAGCACCTGAGAGGCAGAGGCAGGTGGATCCCTGTGGGATATAAAATCATGCCAGGAAGTTTGGTAAAGTAAAGCAGATCAAGACCCAGAGACTCGGTGGGCAGTCTCCTGAGGATTGGGGGACTCCCAGCTCCCTGCCAGACTCCTGACTTGGGACACATGTCATGCTTCTCACATAAAAGAACTGTGTCCTATGGTCACATAGACTCAAAGCAGAGTTCTCCATGCTAATGAGGTACCTAGAGGCCCAGAAGGATTAGCTCATAAGCTTTTCTTCCCTTCCTCCTTGAAAAAGGTATTTAATCTCAGGCCCACCCTGAAAGTAGGGTATAGTTTTATGTATCTATTTTCTGCCATGACAATAAACTGTTTAGAATCATGGACTGTCTCTTTTCATCAAGATCCACGGAACCATGAAGAAGGCTTTCTTCTACAGAGCCAAAGCCAAATCTCCCGAAGAAGGCCTCTCTGTGATCCCAACCACAACCTCCACCAAGCCTGCCTCTGCCAATCCAAGGACAATCCTCATAAGACAAGTTGGAGCTCTCCTCCCCAACCCCTGGGCTAGACACTGTTTCCAGCCCATGCACCCTACCATTTATTCTCTTCTCTGATCTTCTGAGACTCCCAGTGGTGCCTGAATGTCCAAGAGTCTCGGAGCCCCATGGTCCAGCCTCTTCACAGGCCGGATGACTCAAACTCCACGAGTTCCACCTCCCTAAGCAGTTGTGCCCTGAGGTGGGGCAGACACAGGCCTACAGATCTCTTGAGTTCGAGGCCAACCTGGTCTACAAAGAGAGTGCCAGGACAGCCAGGGCTACAGAGAGAAAACCCTGTCCCAGAAAAAGAAAGTCAACCAAGCAAGCAAACAAATACACGAAAATACATTTAAAGTCTATAAACACAGCTAGAATATGCACCTACTCACTAGACTCTGGGGAAAGGAACATGTGTCAATATATGAGTGATAGGATGAGAGGAAAGACAGGAGAAAGAAGGAGAGATTGACTGATTCACAGAAAAGAAAAGAGTTGGAGAAATTATTCAAGGATCAGAACACCCAACCAAGCTAAACAGGAGAAATAAGGTTCAGGAAATTGAGGATCATGTGCTATGTCCAAGTCTGAGCCTATGGCCCCAATTTCTCTTCTATACTTAGGGCAGGTCTCTCGCTACTAGTGAAGAGAGAGATGTAGATGTAGAATGTCTCATGATGCATATAATTTAGCAGCAGAATAAAAAAAAAAAAAAAAAAAAAAACCAAGACACACTGGCACAAAGAGTGTGCTGCAGTATATAATTAATGGCTAAATTATAGGGTTTGTTTTTGAGAACTGCTACAGAAATTCAGAATTCAGAGATAGCTATAAGACCAGAAATAGTTGGAAAGGCTTCCATGGAGGAGATGGAGACAAGAAAAATTCACATAAAGAAAAGTGAGGTAGAACTTTCTCAGTAGGAAGGAATAAATCAAGATTGGCTGAAGATTATTGGCTCGTCGGTGGAACAGATAGAAACACACTTTGGAAACTACTGGGAATAGATTTAGATATGTAGTGTTAGGTTAACCCATGGATGCTCTCAAAACCTTAAACGATGTCTGAAAGAATGAGAAGTAAATCCTACTTCTTAGAGAATAGGGATAATTTACTATGAGATTCCCAACTGCATTAAAATCCTCAGCAGTCAGATAACCTACCTAACATCCCAAGGACTCAATGTGTATGAAGTCTTATGTCATAGGCCACCAGCTCCCTTCATTGACCAGCACAGTCCATTATTAAGGCCTGAAGATACCTTTCAAATCGCTGAAAGAACTCAACCTCCACAGGAAACTGTCACTTCTAACCTTCACAGAGGAAGCAAGAAAGCAGCTGTTTTCTGAGATGTAAAGATTACTACCCAGTGTGGAAGGAGAGAAATGAGAAGAAAAAGAAAAGTTGTCTAGAGTAGCATCCTGAGATAGGGATGTGTTGTAATTTGTGGAGTGCTTACCAAACACAAAGGAGCCCTGGTAAAAGTACAAGAAGATTCCTGTTTGGATACAAAGTGAGTTTCAGCCCAATTCATAATACTCAAGATGGGGGGGGTGGGGGCAGGGAGGGAGAAGATGAAGAGAGAGAGACCAGTGGGAGAATGAGAGGAGAAAATGGAATGGGTAGAGGAAAGGAGGGGAGGGGAAGAGAAGCAGAGGAGGGAGGGAAGGGGAGATATAGGAGAGAACAGAGGAGAGGAAAGGAACTTAGCACATCACAGAACTTCAGCAAAAGTAAACATAGTCCCCCAGGGTTCTCTGCTTTCCAGAGCTACTCACCTGAAGGAAGCAAACAGAACTCAGCACAGCTTGGTTAGGGTGGAGCGTGTTAAAGTGATTCAGATGACAGAAGAGCTCTAATTCTAAGACAGAGCCTCTGCTCCACCCTGGGAAAACACTCAGCATCCTTTGATTTCCATAACCTCATTTAACACCTATGTAACTGAGGATTAGAATGCCATAAGCAATTCATTCAACTTATATAAAGGCATCTAAAAGTCTAAATGATGGCACACATCAATCACAAACAAGAAGAAAAGGAATGTAGTGGCATCCATGAAAGAATCCTATCTACACATCTCAGAATCTAATCATTGGATTTACATAGATAATTATGAACAGTTTTCCTTAAAGCAAATTTGAACCGTCATTCCCAGACCCTGATTCTTCTCTCTAAAGAACACTGATTAACCTTTTATTCCAGTCTGATAAGCATTCATTAAGAATGTTGCTATCTCTGTCTCCTGAAAGGATCTGCCAGATCATGACAAAAACAGAGGCGAATGCTCACAGTCAACCACTGAACTGAGAATGGGGTCCCCAATGGAGGAGTTAGAGAAAGAATTGAAGGGGCTGAAGGGGTTTGCAACCCTGTAAGAACAACAATACCAACCTGCCAGAGTTCCCAGGGACTAAACCACTATCCAAAAAGTACACATGGAGGGACCCATGGCTCCAGCTGCATACATAGCAGAGAATGGCCTTTGTGGGCATCAATGGTAAAAGAAGCCTTTGGTCCTGCCAAGGCTTGATGCTCCAGTGTAGGGAAATGTCAGGGTGGGGAGGCAGGAGGGATGGGGGCATAGAAACAGGGGGAAGGGGAATGGGATAGGAGGTTTATGGAAGGGAAACTGGGAAAAGGAGATAACATTTGAAATGTAAATGAAATATATAGTTATATATATGAAGTATAGTTAAGAAAATATGGTTGCTATCTAATGAATATGTCTTTAGAAAATAAATGCCTATCAAAATACACTCAGTAGCTTTTGAAAATTATTTATTTCATAATATTTCAGTATATGACAGGTATTTTTAATTTTATATATTTTTTAGAATTTTATACAGGAGTACTGTGGTTACATCATTTTCACCTATTCCCATCTCCCTCTACCTCCCACTCCTTCTTATGGCCTCTTCGTTAATATAAAATTATTGTACATGCATACATGCCTGCATACATGCCTACATACATGCATACATACATGCATACATACATGCATACATGCCTACATACATGCATACATATGTAAATACATAGATACATACATAATGTGATGGTTTGAATATGCTTGGCCCAGGAAGTGGCACTCTTAAGAGTTGTGGCTTTGTTAGAGGAAGTGTGTCACTCTGGGAGTAGGCAAAGAGACCCTCCTCCTAACCAGGTAGGAGCCAGTCTTCTAGTGGCCTTCAGATGAAGGTGTAGAACTCTCAGCTCTTTCAGCACCATGCCTGCCTGGATGCTGCCATGCTCCTGCCCATGATGATAATGGACTGGACCTCTAAACCTGTAAGCCAGTCCCAAATAAACGTTGTCCTTATAAGAGATGTCTTGGTCATGCTGTCTGTTGCCAGCAGTAAAACCCTAAGTCACATACACACATGCATACACACACAGATACACACATAAACTAAGTCCATTCAGTGTTGCTCTTATTTAACTGTGTTCAAGGTTGACCAATATGGGTTGTATAATCTAGGGAGGCTCATCCCTAAAGAAAATGTATACTCCTCCTCTTAGCACTCCTTAGTTGCCTACAGCCTTTCACCTAGGGGTGGGACATTGTGAAATGTCCCCTGTTCACAATGGCAGATATGACATGGTTTTTAAGAATATTATTTAGGCCAGATGTAGTACAGCACACGTTTAATTTTGGAACTTAGGAGGCAGTGGCAAGTGCATCTCTATGAATTCAATGCTAGCCTGGTATACATAAGCAAATTCACTGCCACGGAGGGATACGTAGGAAAACGCTGTCAAAGAAAAAACATTTTAGACTCATCCTGCTAAACCACAGGGATGGAGTGACAACTACTTTGCATTTTATCCCAACACATTTGAGGTGATTTCAATAGCTATAAATGCTTTCTCTTCAGAAAGTGTTCCTTTGCATTTCAAAGAATCCAGGATCTTCAGCAACGACAAAGATTTCTGTGCCCATCTCTCAGAAGACAGAAGATGCTGTCTTTCCTATGAGAAAACCCAGATGTGAGTTCCCAAGGTTCTTTTCTTAACTTGAACCTGTATGGAATGCCAACATCCCAACTCTTATGGTTAAGAGTAAGGGGGAAATGAAGTTACTTGCTACTCTGTTTCTAAAATTGTTCTACCTCAAGGTAATAACAGCTGGAGATTGAAAGTTAGAGATTCCATTACAACCTAGGAAAGGAAGTATGGATGGACACATGTATGTGTAAGAGAAGTTGCTAGTTTTGGCAGACTGGGGTCATGTAGAAATTATACCCAAAATGTCATTTATGTACTTAATGTTGACTACATTCTAAGTGCTTTTTTTCTGTTAATTAACAATTACTAAAACATCAGAATAGCATACAAACTCCTAATTTGGTATTTATACAAAGTCTAGAAAAGTCATTGTCAACTACAGAAATATTTCGCAAAGGTATTAGCTTTAATAAATTAGTGTGACAAAAAACATAAGGCTCTATCTCATTTTTCTCAATTACCAGTGTTTCTTCTCATGGAATTTTCCATATGCACCACAACTTCCTAAAGTGTATGAAAAGGTTGTATGTGAACATGTAAGCACATGCATCTGTGCCTGTGTGTAGAGGACAGAGGTTGGCAGTGGCACTCTTCCTCATTGCTTTCACCTTTGTCTATCTATCTATCTATCTATCTATCTATCTATCTATCTATCTACCCACCTACCTACCCATTCACCCACCCATCCTTCTACCCACCCACCCATCTACCCATCCATCCATCCATCCATCCATCTATATCTATATCTATATCTATATCTATATCTATATCTATATCTATATCTATATCTATATCTATATCTCTATATCTATCTATCCATCTATCATCTATATATCTTGTATCTATTTATTTATTATCTATCTATCTATCTAATATCTATCTATCATCTATCTATCCACCCTTCCATCCATCCATCTATATATCTTGTATCTATTTATTTATTGTCTATCTATCTATCTATCTATCTATCTATCTATCTATCTATCTATAATCTATCCATCACTAGTATCTATTTTTATGCTGATCCAATGATGCTTTCTGGCCAGCACACTGCAAAGATCTGCCTGTTTCAACTCCCTCCCTCAGTACTGGGGTTACAAGTATATGGCTTTTTTTTTTTTTTGTGGGTATTGGGGAATCAAAACTCAGGTTGTCAAGCTTATGCAGCATGGCTTTATCAAAAGAGCCATTCCTCAGCCTCAGAGGTACTTGAGTTTTGGTCCTTTTTTTTTTTTTCAGACAATGTTGGTATTTTCAAAGACAATATAGTCCTCTTGAAATACACCATACCTCCTCTAAAACCTTGCATATCTGCTGAGGCTTAAATATGATTGGTATTTTCTGAAACTTGTGTAAAGATTGAGTGATATCAGATGGGGTTTTTAAGAGGTGACTAGGTTTCTCCAGAGCAGTGATTTTCAACATTTTTAATGCTGTGACCCTTTAATACAGTTCCTTATGCTGTGGTGACTCCAACCATGAAATCATTACTCCTTCATAACTATAATATTACTAGTATTATAGATAACAACATAAGCATGCAGGTTATCTGATATGAGACCCCTATGAGAGACCCACAGGTTGAGAACCTCTGTTCTAGAGGGAGCCAGGAAAAAAAGGTTAACTATTGTTGAGTGAGCCCATTTAAGATAAAGCTGCCCCTCACTAAGTCTCACTCTTTTCCTTCACCTTTCCCGTTATCTTATGGCATAGCAGAAGATCCTCAGCAGATGCACCCACTGAACTGTGAACCCCAGACTCTGAAACTGCAAACTTTAAAGATCATTTACTTTGTAAATGACCAAGTCTTTAGTGTTGAGGAATAGCAACGGGTAGTTGATAACAATGCCTTAGTGTTCCAATTGTCATCGTTGTAACATTTATGCTGCAGTAGGTTGGCAAGTCCTGTTTAAGATGAGAAAACAGATACAAAAAGATACCAAGATACTGAAGCCTATGCAGTTAATTACTTTCAACACTGAACTATGAACAAATCAATTAGGCAGTTATATTGAGGTTACTGTTAATGATTCCCATAACCTCGACTTTTTATAAATTAAACTGATGACCTAAGGGACCAGCCAGTACTTAGTTTATTTTTCAAAGTCATAAGATTTGAAAGCAGATAGAAGACCCTTAAAAGCTATGATCCTACTTTCAATAATAGCTCTACAAATTATCATTTGATGTATTCTCTTTTGAGAAATATCTGTTGGTTTTGTTGTTGGCACTTCAGTGGTATCCAAAATTAAAGATAAGCTGTGGCCTTAGGCAATGGCATAATTTGCTTAAATATAGAACTGGTTGGCAACTTACTGACATTCAGGATTTTGTGACTAATGTCTTCAGTTATACATAGCTAATTAATTCATTAAAGTTGGTGTTTGCCAACCAACTCATTGCATCTTTGCAATACATGTGTCTGGTGTGGGTGTCAGAGCACAGATTATAATTTATTTCTGTAATAAGCATATGCTTTTAAATATTCTTACTACTGAGAGAGCTGAGCCAAATTTGTAATGGTTGGAAATTATTGAAATAATAGGAGACACATGTAAACCTTTTACCTGTTTAATTAATCTTAGTTCTATTAAAACTTATGAAGATGGTAGAGAGGGTTGCTGTGGACCCCACCTGGCTTCCTGTGCTATTAACATGTTCGGAATGCTATTGTTCATTAAAAGGCCATGTTTCCATTCAGTTTTGTTTTGTTTGTTTTTACCTAAAGTTCTTATTCTCATCCTGGATCCCATCCAGGGTCCCACACCCACTTATTTGATGTGTGTGTGTGTGTGTGTGTGTGTGTGTGTGTGTGTGTGTGTGTTTGTGTGTGTGCGCGCGTGCGCAACCACATAGCTGTGTTTGTTAGGCATTCTCTGACTTGATGATCTCGGTGCTTTCAAGTACCGGCCAGTATTGTGTAGAAGGCCTCTGTAAACTCAGACTTTAACTGTTTATGTGCTAAGGGCTTGGGCCCCCATTATAGGAAAGAGCCATAGACCAAGTGTCATTTTCCTGTATCGTATCAAAGGTAACGTGGCTTCTCACTTTTGAAATCAACCTTGATCATCTGACTGAGGGAGTGTTGAGCAGTCTCCGTAATATAAAGCTGATACCATTCATTTTTATTGCTACAGCCATCACTTGGCACATGCCAGCATCTCAGGTACCCCTAGCAGGCAAGGACCAAGGCAGGCTGGAGTGCTGTGAAGGAAATGCGGTAGGAGAGCCGGAGTAATGAACCAGAACAGATGCGGTGTTAGGGAATTTAGAGAGTTCCTTTGGGCCTTTTTATGAGAGACCAGGAAAGTAAATAAAGAGTGAATCTGTAGGAAACCAGGGCCTGCACTGCTTACAGTTTTCCCAGAGCGCTCCTGGTTTCAGCCCAGGTCCAGAGCGCACACTGGTCTCCTCTTGCTTCTCTTGCTTTTCCTTCACGATGTTTTCAGCATCTAGGATTTCTCCGTAGCAACAGCCCTCTGCCTCCCTGATACACAGCGGAGCTTATTTTTGCTGCAGCTCATTTTAGTTTGTGAGCTTGATTCTAAGTAGAGATTATTTTAGGCGCAGGCTTCCTCCTTTCTCGTGCTTCCTCGGTGTTTGATTTATGACAATTTAAGTAATCAGGGAGGAAAATTAAGAATTACAGTAAATATTGGACTACTGCCAATCCGAAGAGGCCAGTTTCTTACATTTATAATCAGCTTCACTTTTTTGTTTTGTTGTGTTAAAAATCACTTTACCAATTAGAGAAGGGAAACATTCTGCCCACCCTCATGCCTTACCCTAAGCCCTGGCCCATGGTCAATACCTCTAAGTTTCTCATAGCTATTTCTTTATTTGTAATGAAACATAAATATCCTTTATTCTTTCATTTTTTTTTAATTATTTTTCCTCTCTTTAGAGAACAGGTAACAAAAATGTAAAACTCCACACACACACACACACACACACACACACACAAACACAAAACTGAATTGAAAACCAAAACATACAATAAAAAGCTCAATACAAAAAAAAAAAAAAATGCCTAAACAAAGCAATATGAGACCAAAAGTCTACAAAAAATCTCACTGAGTCTGTTTTGTGTTGTCTAGTTGCTATATGGCATGAGGCCTGCCCTGGAGATTGGCTAATACCCCCAGTGAGACTCCACTGAAGAGAACTAATTTTTCCTTTACAAGCCAATGTCAAGTGCAAGTAGCTTCTTGGTGAAGGGTGGGAGTTGGTGGCACATGTCAACCATCTCAGCACTGGGACCACATCTGTCTTGAACCTGTGCAGACCCTGCGCATGCTGCCACACTCTGTGAGTTAATATGTGCATTGGTTCTGTGGTGTCTGGAAGGCACTGCTTCCTTGGTGTCTTCCATCCCTTCTGTGTCTTACAGTCTTTCTCTTCTTCTGCATAGATCCCTGGGCCCTGAGGTTTGATGAAAACAACCCACTCAGGACTCAATCTTCCAAAATCTCTCATTCTCTTCACATAATCCAGCTGTGGGTCTCTGGGTTAATTCCAATTGACTACAAGAGGAATTTCATTCTTCCTTTTCTTTTGTTAAAAAAATCTAACAAAAAAAGGTTCTTGTTTTCTATTCTGTGTCCTTCATGCTCGGGATATCAGGATAGGCATATCACACTGTGAATGTTACCATGATTCGTATATAGCATTTAAACAGTATCAATATATTATACCACTTGATCATACTCTAAGCATGTATGCTATTCTAGGAAGCAAGAGAACAGAAGCACCAAGATCAGAACCACAGACCTAAGTTTAATTATTAAATTAATTAAAGTAATTAACCTTGGCAGTTGTGCACATGCTTGGCCCAGGGCGTGGCATCATTAGGAGGTAGCCTTGTTGGAGTAGGTGTGTCACTGTGAGAGTGTACTTTAATACATGCTTCCTGTCCTATCAGCCTGGAAGCAAGTCTGCTAGCAGCCTTCAGAAGATGTAGAACTCTCAGCTCCTCCTGCACCGTGCCTGCCTGCACACTGCCATGTTCTCACTGTGATGGTGATGGGCTGAACCTTTGAACCTGTAAGCCAGCCCCAAATATATGTTTTCCTTTATAAGACTTGCCTAGGTCATGGTGTCTGTTCACAGCAGTAAAACCATAAGTAAGAAGTTTTGTGAAAGAATGTTTGGCTTATTTTGCCTACACTTGTTTCATAGTAACGTTAGGCTAACAGTATTTATCTAAAGAGCTACTAAATGAGATAGTTGGCATGAAAGTAGACATCATTGCTATCGCAAAGCATAGGACGGTATCAAATGGATAAGGAAATACTTTCAGTGTCTTAGGAAAATTGAAACACATAGAAAAAGAAAGCAGATGGACTTTTAAACAGGAGAACAAATGGCTTGATTCAGGCGATAGTATGCAGCTAGCTGACTCAGCTCTCAGCTTTCATCCCTTCACCCAACCCTGCATGTCAACTGATCTCATTCATACACTTGCTTATTCCCAATGGCTTTCCCCTTAGCATGTCTCCCTGGGAGCTCACAGGGAGTTAATTTTTCAGGAAGCAAATCTCAACATGTAAAGGACGGATATTAATAATTAGGAATCACCTGTGCTCCCTATTGTCTTAGGAGACAAATTAAGAAGTGTCTTACACAGCCTTTCACAGCATCTACAGTGAACCTAAACTCCAGTTGCAACAGCAGTAACTGGGATGCAAACCTGCATCCTGCTTCCTGGGTCACCTCCTGGGGAGACTGCTAACCTCCAAATCCCAATCTCAGAATCTTCTTTTGAGCAAGACATAACATAAGACATTGTGCTTTAACAAATATTTTATTTTTGAAGATTAATTTTATTTTTAATTTTGCATGCCCTGCAGTGGGGCACACACACACACACACACACACACACACACACACACATACACACATGTACACATGCAAATGCAGGTGCTCTTAGAACCCAGAAAAGGGTGGAATTCCCAGGAGCTGCAGTTAAAAACAAGAGTTGCATGCTGTAGTTTCTGGGAACTGAATCCTACTCGCAAGAGTGCCATACCTGCCTAACCTCTGAGCCATCGTGGTTGGGTTGTTTGTTTATTTGTCTGTTTTTGAGGCTGTTGTCGCTTGGTTTGATTTTTTAAACTCTATTGCTATGATATGTAAGATTTGCTTTTCCGGCTGCATGCTCATAATGGGTCACCTTTTGTTTCAGCCATTGCTTTCCTTTATTTTATTTTAAAATGTTTCTATTTGTAACAGATGAGAAATTAAAGAGGACAGGAAGAAGAGGAACGGGGTAAAGAGCTGAAAGCTTAGCTCTTTCACATAAGTCAACTGAATCAACATTTTTTAAAGAAGGAAGTCACACTTTTAAACTGTGAATCAAGCTAGTCATGAAGCAAAGGTGAGAAAGAATAGTGTGATCCACCAGACAGAAAAAATGCAAGAAAGTAACGTCATTCTCTGACCCCAATACGACATTAGATGCATTAATCTCCTAAATTTGATTTCTTCTTTCTTTGGCCCCCAAATTTTGTAGTCCTTCAATTCTTCTTTCTTAGCCCATTTCTTAAAGCTCAAGATGACACGTTCTCAGATCTTCAAGTGAGAAAAGAGGGTGCTTCAAGAAGGACTGTGCAAAGCACATTGTTTCCTCTCTGCGCTCTGAATTTGGATGGGCTGCCTAGAAACCAGCTGTATCCACAACTGTCAGAGTCAGAACCAGATCTGAGTGGAATGGGTAGGCAGAGGGGGTAACTGGTATCAGGAAGTGCAGAAAATGTGTGTACAAGCATCTCACTGCCACTTCCATACTGGACACTGTTGCCCTAGAGATGGGCAAAGGTCCTGAGCCTCAGCATCTCATTATCTTTCTTCTTTTACTGTTTCTCTTGCTTCAACTTCCAAACTGTACAAAAGAGCACCACGCTGCAAAATCTACACATTCCCAATGTGAATTGCTTGAATAGAGGTCAGTAAAGAAGATGAGAGTGGGGATGGAGGGGTACTCACAGGACAGAAAGCAAGCTGTTGCAAACCACGAGCTCAGAGTACACAGGTGGTACCCTTGCCGTCTGGCTCCCAAGAGAGGATCCTGAAAACGGTTTATGTCCTAGTGGGATGGAAACTGAAGTCCATTCCGTGTAGAGTCAGTTACCTCTGCCTAACTACAGAATTCTCATCTGTGCTAAATCAGATGTCGGTGAGGGAAGGGTTGCTTCTCCGGTGTCTCTGATATTTGAACGAAAGGGGGCAATGTTGATTCTAAGAGCATATAGTTGAATGTCTTTCAAGACTATGAAGGCCTAATGAAGAAGAAATCAAATTATTTAGGGTTTTCTGTGAATGTCAAACATACCCCCCTAGGCACAATTAAAGAGACTTAAGAAAAAAAGAAGAAAAATTCTGGAAATCTGTGCTAAAATATTAGACTCAGAACTTAATTACAGGGGTGGTAGGAAGTAGGAGAGACTGAAACTCACCTGTGTCAAAGCTCTGTGTCTAAGACACGTCTCTGGTAAGAGTGAGCAGGAGCTTTATCTTAGGATAAAGACAACGAGGCTTCATTTATGTGAATAGGAGTGTGGCCGTGGATGAGGATGTAATCATGAATGTGGATATGGACAAGGTTATGGATAATAAAGAAAAACCTTTTATTCTAGACGCTCTTGAACCTCAAAGACCATAGAAACCAGTCTCTCCCTCTTGCTAGTGGCTGAGTCTTCCCTAGACTGAGATATAAGGAAAACCTCTCTTAATTGAGTAGCTTATAGAACATCAATATTCCCTGGTAGTGAACTGATTCCCTGATCACCCACAGGTTGGTAAGATGCTAGCATATAAGGTGTATATATATGATATATTTATATATTATATATGTTTTGTATATGACATAAATTTACATATAATGAGTATTAATATATAATAGATATTTTATATATGATATATATAGCACATATATTTACATGTATTATATTTATATATGATATGTTCATATATCATATGTTTTTATATGTGACATATATTTACATATGATAGATTTTTATATAGGATATATTTTTATATGACATAAATTTTATATATGGCTTAATATGTTGGCCTATGAGGTCTGGAGTGTGACACAGAACACCGGGTTTATATAAGAAAAACAATGAAAGCTATACATATGCTGCATTGTATGCTACTAAATTCAGTTGACTCACTAGGACTTTGTGATAAGAAAGATTATAACTCTGAGTGTAAGGAGTCACACGGACAGAGTCAAATCAGCATCTCAGTGTCTCACACTCTTGTCCACAGGAGAGCATCCATTAGTGAGGAGGCTGGTAGGTGGTATCCTGTCTGGTTCAGTGTCAGCTAGTTTCTGTTCTATGAACTCCAATGTAATAAATCCATAAGCACAGTGGCCTCTTTGACAGATGGAGAGGCCATGCATAGTCCCAATAGTTTTGATTCCTCTCACTGAGCTTGCATAGCTACCACTTCCATGGAAGTGCTGCCGCGCCAGCAGCAAGCCCAGCAGCTAGCATTTGATAGAGTACCAACTCCTCAAAGACACAGCAAGGCTCTTAGTGATAAATGGTTCCCATCAGGCCTCTCTCACGCATACCCTCCCGAGAATGAGAGAATGAGCCGCTCTTACTGGAAGTGCCTTTGATTCTGAATTTGGCTGACTTGCCCATGAATGTCACTTCTAGGATTATTATTTGATGACTCACAGTGTGATTTACTTACACACACTGCATCCTAGAATGAAGGGAAAGCAACATGAAATCCACTGTTCCCATCATATACCCCGTTATTCAAAAGAAGTCCCTTTGCTAGAATGCCTGCATGTCTTATCAAAGGCTCTGTTTGCATAGGGGAAAGGCTCTGCTTGGTTAAGACCTGCCGTTCTTCCTGTGGTATATATGGCGTGAAATAATGTCAGATATATGGTCCAAAAACTAGAACTGGGTCTGGAAACCAAGATGAAATCGAAATGGCTGTTCACACACCATCCCGTTCACTCACTTGCAGAATCTGTGCATTTTGTTTCCAACTACCTTTACTCTCTGTTAGACTAAAGGCTTGCTAGTTACTGGGAAGAGGAAGACACTCACTGTTACAAGGGGTGGTCTTTTTATAGTCTTGAGATACTTGTACCAAGAGAGGAGTTGCTGTTGGATAATATCTAGCTAAGATATTCTGTGTACTCATGTGAAGTCTTACAAAATTCACTATGTTTATTGATTCTGTTGAAGTCCAGTTGTGTAGAGGCTCTACTGAGTTTGGGTCTGTGTGGTAAGGCCTGGGACTAAATCCCATTTACACACAGAATGTTCCTGAGAGGCAGAACACTGTGATGTTAATGGGAATATCCCTGGGATATCACCTTACTGCCCCACAAAGAGTTATGGAGAATATTCAGTGCGGGATATCTACCTGTCTTAGTCTCTCCACTGTTGGGAAGAGACACCATGAACATGGAAGCTCTTAAAAAAAAACATTTAAGTCGGGACCGGCTTACAGTTTCAGAGGTTTAGTCTATTATCACTATGGTAAGAAATATAGCAGCAACCAGGCGAACATGGTGCTGGAGGAGGAGATGAGGGTTCTACATCTTGATCAGCAGGGCAGAAGGAGAAGACTCTGCCACACTGGGCAGAGCTGGAACATAGGAGACCCTCACAGTGACACAGTTCTTCCAACAAGGCCATACCTACTCCAACAAGGTCACACCTACACCAACAAGATGACGGCTACTTCAACAAGGCCACCCCTCCTAATATTGCCACTCTATTAGGGTTGATCTTTAGTGTTGTATATTCAGAAACTGAGTGAGTTCTGTTCTCCTCTCCAGACTGCCACCCAATTATGGAGCATTGTATTAACCTATGTACTGTAAAGAATGCTTCCCAATAATCCCCGATTGGTCAACAAATGGCTGGGACTAATGGCTGAGCATAAAGGATAAGAAGGCAAGACTTAGAACTGAGTAAGGGGTCTTGAGAGAGACCACAAGAAGGAGAGAGAAGCCAGAAAGAGGAGGAGGTAGTCATTAGAGGGGATGGGCCATCAGGAGCACGTGGCCAAGAGAAGTTCCCTGTGGGGATAGGCTGGTGGAACAGACGCAGCTCAGGAGAGGGTATATTGGCAAGTGACTGGCATTTTATGAGTTTATTCGAATGTACCAAACATTCAAACTCATAAGTCTATGGGAGCTGTGCCTATTCTAATCATGACACTACCAAAGCCCACACTTTCTTCAACCTCTATGACTCTTCCGGCTCATATGGAAAGGACTAGGAGAGGAATATTTTCTCCACCTTTCTCTTCCTTCAAACCTTAAGTCCAAAGATGCTCATTTCCTTACCACAGCCTCAGGCAGGAAACGATTGATTCATTTCTGGAGTGGAGACTCCAGAAGCAGTCACTTAATACTACTGGCTGATACAGAAGTGTGCCGTTCCTAGTCCCTGAAACAGATTCTCAGGGGTGACACCAGTGTCTCCCCCTGGAAACTATGGGGAGCAGTTTTATTCATTGTGAGAAAATAGATCTAACATGCAACACTAGCCATTTTAAATTCATTCATCATTACCATCTATCTCTAAAACTTTGCCTCTCGAGTTTTCCCAGCGTAGGGGAACGCCAAGGTGCTGAGGTGGAGAGGGTGGTTGGGAGAGGGAGCACCTTCATGGAAGTAAGTTGAGGGTTAGAGGGCATGGGAGTGGGGGGAAAGAGGATAACATTTGAAATGTAAATACAGAGAATATCCAATAAAAAATCAATTTAAATAAAACCTTTGCCTCTGTTCTGACTTCTCTAGTTAAGTCCCACTCTCTACTTACCCTCTGCCCACCACAGTTCTGTCGATCTTTGAGTATGGCTACTCAGAGTGGAACCACACTCTACTTATATCTTTTGGACCAACCTAGCTCACTTAGCATGTGCTTAGTACTCAGGTGTGTATTGTAAGCCATGACTAGCTTCATTCACTTGGCATGTCATCGGTATGCATCCCCAGAGCCTGAAGCAACCTCTTAGACACCGATTAAGACCCCATTGTGTCTACCACATTCTGTTTATCCGCTCATCTGTGCATGGGCATTTGCTATGACAAGGAAGAGTACAGCTGCATTAACACTATACTGGTTTCCAGATGTCTTTGAGTCTTTGCTGTCAATTTTTCATATATGCATTAGGATGGGGATTTGCCATTGTGTAATATTGTATGTCAGGGTCTTATTTTGCTGAGGGGGAGAGCCACTACAGTTTTTCAGTGTATCATCATTTTATATCCTAGCCAGTAGTGCACAAGTGTATTAATTTCCCCATATAACACTTAACTACTTTCCAATTTCTTATCTTTTGGTTCAGTTTTAATAATAGCCATCCCAGTGGTTATGAAGTGGCAGCTCACTGTACTTTATTCTTTCCATCCCTCTGCCTTCCTTTCTCTCTCTCTGCCTCGGTCTCTCTGATAAGGTCTTGTGTTATCCTGGTTTTCCGGACTCAGGATCCCCACAAGCTTCTAACATGCAGCGCTGCACCAGCTGCACTGACTTTAGAGCTCACATTTCAAGCCTAATTTTGATTCTTGAGATTCTTAGCCAGATATGTTATCGATTGCATTCCTGGCTGTGATTTTGATTCTGAAGTGCTGTAGTCTGGAGTTTATCTAGGTTTTCCGGGACTGAAATAAACACAATTTTGTATGCTTAAGGAAAAATATAAAAATAGTTACTTTTATAGATCGCTCATCAACTTTATAACCATGTTATTTGTTCCTAGGACCCTTCCTGTTAGGGTCATGCAGCCTTCATCTGCTTTGTCATTAATGAATTGTTGCAACTATGAGTAAACTTTTCTTCACTGCCCAACCAGCAATCATTGGGAGCAAGGGGCAAAAGGGTCTCTGCATAGACTCCCTATGTAGACAGACTCGGCTGGCTTTCGACTCACAGAGATCTGCTTGCCTCTGCCTCCCAAGTGTTGAGATTCAAGGTGTGCACCATCATGCTCATTTAAAAATTATTTTGAATATGTGAGACCATTTTAAAGTCATTCTGAATATATACATATATCATGATGGAAATGTTAGCATGAAAAAAGAACTCACCTAAGATAGCTCTAGTGAAATAATATCAGAAAAAGATTTACCCATAAATGACTTTCAACTATTGTTCAGTGAATCAGAAAAAAAAAAACTGCCAGGTGTGGCGGCACATGCTCTTAATATTAGCACAGAGGAGGCAGACGCAGAAAGGTTATGAGTTTGAGACCCAGTCTGAACTAAATAGCAAATTCCAGGCATGCCTGGGCTGGCTGCACGGTGAGATCCTATTTCAGTAATATCCAGGAATTGAGGTTTAATATTGTTATGCTTTATAATGTGGTATAATGTAGCAGGACGGAGCACCTCACCAGGCTTTGTCAAGATGTCCCCCTAAGGGATTATACCATAGGACAGGCCTAATATAAAGGTTTATGGAAAGAAGGAAAGGGGACCTGAGAAAACGTTAGAGGCAGAGATGAGGGCAAGGGCAGAGGAGGATGGAAAGAGAGGGGAGAGAGGAAGAGGGCAAGAGGCTGGCCAGGAACAGGTAGGAATCGAGAGGGAAGAAGATGGAGAGGGGAGAAAGGGAAAAGAGAAGTGTGGTTATCAGTGGTCATCTTACAGCCTGCCACACCTGGCTAGGACCTGGGTGGCAGGTGATGATGTAAGCTGTTACTAGGTCACTGTTGCTGTTGCTAGGTTCCTGGGAAGAGTCTAGTGGAATTGTCTGTAAGCCAAGAAATATGGTATATAATTTTAGCTCTCTTACAGTTGACTTGAAAATTTGGGCAACTCTGCAATTCTGAGCTTCAGTGTGTACAAAACTAAGAGATTAGGCTCAAAATCCCCTTACAGTTCTAATAGCTAAGAATTCTCTAAAGCTTATTCCTTTGCCTGCTTTCAGTGACTTTCTCTGAACCAGCCTGTACCTCTTCTGGACCAAGGTTCTAAATTAGTATGAACCTTGGGTTCTTGGGTGTTATACTCATAGGCCTGAGGCTTTTTACCCACAGTGGATGACTCCTATTCAGAAAACAATTCTAGAATGTACCAGATGATAGGTTACCAGTGTTTGCCTCCCATCACTGCATAAAACGTGTGAGACAGTAAGTGAATAGAGAAAGAGAGTAATCTATTTTCGTCGACAGCTTCGGAACCTCCGGTCTTAGGGTCTGCAGCCCCATAGGATGACATTGGATGACATGTATGCTTGGATGACAGTGACGGCAGCAAGCATGTGGCAGAGCAAACTTGCTCTTGTCAGGGACACAAGAGAATGCACAGGCTGCGTTCTGACCAAAGAGCATCTAACAGTCTTCACCGCTTTTCCATTGATTCATTCTGGAGACAAGCCCTTAAGATATGAATATCTGGGGGGTGGGAGAGATGTTCATCCAAAATATAATACCTATCTACACTGATGCAGTGCTTCCACACAGAAGCATGGCTTCTGGTGTCCTCTTGAAGGCGTTTGAATTTATTTTTCTGTTCCAGACATGGTTATAGTTCCTTTTCTGTATTTAACTGGACTGAAGATCCCCATAAAGATATCCTACAGGTCTCTCAAAGGTTATCATGTCCCATGTTGAACATATCTGTCCCTCCTACTTCTTTTCTGACGTGACATCTTTGACTGCCATTTTTCCCCAGCCAGCATGTCCTGTTTGCCCTTTTCTGCTCCTTGCTTTTTCTTATCACTGACATATTTAAGGTGACAATTCCCCATGTCTCCTTTACTAGGGACAATGAACTCTTCATTCATATAGGTGTCTCTGTGGTCCATTTTCCTCAGTCGCAAGAATTTCGGACCAGAAATGCAAATCCAGTTATTTCATGTTACTTGCTTAAGGCTTTTCAGGGGCTCACCCATGTCATCAGAATAATCCCCTGCGGTCTATCTTCAGGGCACCTAGGTCTCCCCAGTCATCTGACAGCTGCTCCGACACACCCACCCTCTGACACCACATTCAAACTTTGCTCAAGCCACATCACACCACCCAGTGTTTCCACAATCAATGGCTGTGCTCTTCCGACCCTGTCCCTGGTCAATCCCCAGAGCTCTTCTTTTTCCTTCCCTATATTGGTCTCTGCATTTGCTGTTCTATGTTTTTTTTACTGTGTTATAGAAACAGAACTCTCAAACATCTCTCTTGCCTCAGCAAGATATGGATGTAGAAATCTAGTGAACCTTTCTCCCTTTCCCCCCCACCCCCCAAAATGAGAGTGCTAACATGATCAGGTTTCTTCTCTGCGCCAAATGTAATTAAATAACACAACTTCATCTCAGGTCCGAAGGAAGCTCAATTCTCCAAACTCCAAAAGGCCATCCCTATATCTAGAAACAAGTTCAACCTGAACTATGGGAGGGTTTCTTGCAGTCAGATAAAAGCCAGCATCCCTCAGGAGCTTTTGAAGCTGGTTCCCATCTACCAAAAGGAGTCATTTCTCTTACCTCTGGCAGAAGGGATGCATGGCTGCCCGTGGCACCTATCAGCATATCAGAGTTCATGCTGGCCTCAGAGTCACAAGTCCCTGTTGCACATTTGAAGTCCATCCTGTCCTTCTCTCTCCTCCCCTCCCCTAAACTCCTCCAGCCCACAGGCTTCCCTCCCCAGCTACCAGTTCTCTGTATACCCTTACTAGTCTTGCTTTGTTGTTGTTCTTTTCTCTATTCTTGCTTCTCTCACTATGTTCTCTCTATTCTCTGTCCCCGGCTAGTCTCTCCTTTCTCAGCCCTGGCCATGTATGGTCTTCTTCCTCTGCCCGCTCAGGACTCTTCATATCTCTGTCTGTTCTCTAATGTCTAAAGTGAAGAACTTCCCATAACCATATCATGAACGTTTCACCAGTTTATACAGTTTCTAATTCTCTTTATCATATTTAATTAGTGCTTAAGGGAACAGAAAATGCACACACATTTCTCACTACCTGCCCCATTCAGAATGCTAGAATTAAATTCTATTTTTGGAAGGTCTATCGAAGTGCTAAGTACCTTACATCTGCCCCATTCACTGCCCACCAAAGTTACTGGTTTTTATCTTTCCTTCTGGAATCCTAACAGATCTGGAAATGTTTTAGGATCCCAGTCAATCTGCATTTTTGTCTAGTTCTTGTCACGTTCAGATACTTTGTTAGATTGGCCTCTGATTCAGTTTGCTAGAACATTCAATTTCATGTGACAGCTACTTGCATGTTAAAGAGGAATCACATGAAATGGGGGGGGGGCTCAATTCTGCAAAACTGTATGGAGGATGTATTTTTCAAAAATAAGTATAATCCTATAAAGTTTGCATTCACACTAACCTGACAGGACCCCACTTCAACACAGGATACAGCTTATGTTTGTTGTTTTTAAGCCATTTTACCTAGAAGGGTAGAGATGCTAAGAAAAGATCAGTATAAAGTAATATAGTTAGCAAGGTGAAAAGGTGTGTATAATGTCAAATCTTGATACCACGCCCCCAATCTTTAAGGGCCGACATCTCGTTCCCTTGTTCCGTTCTCCCTTCTACATTCCAGTCCTGTTCTAATTTCTAGTCAATTATATTTCATATTTAACTGTCCTTCATCCCGCTGAGAAGTGTGGTGCAGCTGACTGTAGAAGTGTGGTCGTCCACACATGAGCACTTGGCATTGCTCCATTCTAGCCTGGCACACATTAGGTCAGTGTGACCCTGAAATGCTTGATCCTGGGTGAGTCTGAGAAGACCAGTCATGTGTAGGATTGCGGATTTCCCTCTCCTTCACAGCCACTTCTCTGCCGTAGAGATGCTTGGCCTTCAGGTCCTTGGTACACTGTTGCTGGACCTGCAAACAAAAGGCACATGCAGAGAGGCTCTGCCAAGCTTCCTGCTTGTTGCTAAGCAAAGGTCACCATCAAATTTTTATCTTCTCTGGACGAATTTTTACAAAAACTAGATTGCCCACTCAGGCACAGGGCAATAGCCAAGGGGTGCAGACTGCTGGGAATTGTTGGGGTAAGGTGCTGGCAGCTGTGGATCTGCGTGGCGAAAAGGGAGACAATGCTTTTGGGGATGCTGTGGGGACTCCCAGGCTGCAGGGTTGTAAGGCTCTGTGCGACTGTGATCTGGAGGCCTCGGTGAGGCAAGGCCACTTATTGCGGGGCTGAAGCTGCTACGGGAGTGCGGAGGCCAAGTACTGTCGGCTGGAGGGCCGAGGGGTGCAGGGCTGCAGGTTGCGAGGGTCGCAGATTTGCTGGTGGCAGGGACGTGGAGCCAAGGGCTGGGGGGTGGGGCTGAGGATCAGAGTTTGGCTGCAGGCTGGGGAGCTGCAGGTTGGAGGGTTGCGGGGCGGAGTTCGGCTGCGGGTTGAGAAGCTGCAGACAGAAGGGCTGCGGGGCGGGGAGCTGCGGGGCGGAGCTTGGCTGCGGGGAAATGACGTGGCCACCCTCGCGCTCGCCGAGCCCCGAGCCGCGCGTCCTGGTAACGGCGCTTCTCCCGCGTCCCCGGCCCCGCCTCCGGCCGCTGCAGCCCGCCCCGTCTCCGCCTCCCTCCGCAGCCCCGGCGGCGGCGGAGTCTCGGGGCCCGGTGGCCGCCGCTTGCGGGACGCTAGCCGCGACGTCGCTGAGCCGAGGCAGGGGGACGCGGCCGTCGCGGGCGGGCAGGAGGGTGCCGGCTACGGGGGGGACGAGAGGGCACGGGCCAGCGGGTCGGCAAGCGGTCGCCCGGGCTGTCGTCTGTCCCGTGTCGTCGCTGCGCCGGCCTCGCCCCGCGCACGGGGACAGGTGTCCCGGCCGGGGTCTGCGGGGAAGATGGCGACCCCGAGCATGAGCTGGCAGCATCACTATTACGGTGGCTCCGCGTCCGGGCCAGCCAAATTCGCGTCCTCCCCGGCTGCCACGCAGCTGGCCGGGCACAACATGGACTACAACCAGGACATGCACCTGAAAATGAGCAAAAAGATCGCCCAGCTCACCAAGGTATGGGGTACTGGGGCTCGGGGTTCAGGAGCCGGTTCCTAAGAGAAGTAACAGCCAGAGTTGCCTCCTGGCCCCGCCAAACTTGGGCGGAACGCTGGCCACCTAACTTGAGCTAGACCTCACACCGCGCCGCGGGATTTACAGGGCTTGCACCCCATTACCGACTAGGGGTAAACCTGCACAGAGCACACGAGGGCTCACTTTCTGGGTTCCACTGTAGTAATGGACTTTTTCCTGTTGCTCAAGTGCCTCTGCCAAGGGCTCCAGGAAGCACCGCGCGCTTACAGTACCTGGTGATGTACTGGCTTACCTAATATGACCCGGAATCCTCGGAGTTAATCGGCGTCTGCTACTGGTTACACAGTTGAGAGAATAAACTTCCCGAGGTTATTCCGAGGACTGTAGGCGGGTAAAACGTACCTTGCGTGCCATTTTAGGGATTTAATGAGTCATTCCTTACTTAACCTCACAAGATGTCAAATAAGGTTTATTAGATGAATCACACTGTGTTGCATTTAGTAAATGCTCCATCTTATCAGAAGACCGTTTTTCAAGGAGCCCGTAGATACATCACCTGCACAGTTTTCCGGGCATAGTTCAGGGTGGTATGTCCGTTACTGAGTCCTTTTTCGAATTTAGTAAATACTGATCATAAGAGTTGGTTCTGTGTAGCTCTTAACCAGCAGTCTAACGCTGAGTGGAACTGACCAGGGGTTTCTGGAAGTCATTCGTGGTGACCAGGTTCCCTAGGACTGTCGTAGTGTTGAAGAGAGGAAGGTGGGCTTGAGGGCCACTGCTTGATAATCTCTTGTGATCTGGCTCAACTCCGCCATACGATTTCACTAGAGTTTAAGGAGAGGAAGGGGTACACTGACGAAAAGGAATGAAGAGATGGGGGAGGGGAAGATGCGATTGATTAAGAAGATAACACGGATGAATGAAGGGATGTATAGAAACACAAGATAGAAACAACAAAAGCCATGTGATCATGACTCAAACCGTGCTTCTTCTTTGGATGTTCTGTCTTTGTTCTAAGCACCAACCTAAGAGATGCTGTACTCGCAGTTGGGACTGTTTGCTTGTGTGAAGGGCCCTCAAACTCAGAATGGGAGATGTGGGATATAACTGTGTGGCCACACGTTACCAGAGCTAAAAGCCCAGACTCCAAGGTAGTGTTTCGCCTTCAGAATGCTGGTAGCCACAGTGAGGCTCATGGATTTTTATTTCTTCTGGGTTTTTTCTTGCACTGTGTCCACAGTATCTGTGTTCTTATTTTAGATTGTGACTCTCGGAGACTCCTGTGACTAACAAATACTCTGGAGTATTTAATAAAGGCTAGTTCGCTTCAGTAAACTTTCCCCCTTTCTATTCACACTTTTCATTTCCTGTCCTTTTTGTCCAGTCAAAGCAGTTCAGCCCCATGGCTCAGGTAGGATATTAAGGGGATGATGGTATCACTTAAATGTAATGAACCAGGTGCTGCTGAGCCAGGGCTTTCGTTACTGCTGAGGGTTGCCCACACTCTGATTTCCTGTTTGTAGTTACTGTATCTAACCCCCTGTAGGCTTGGAAGCACTGCAGACATTTAATCCCTTCTTAGGCTTGCTCAGTGTAACACAGTTGACATTTTCGATTGGGTAGTTTCCTGTCAGGGGATGTCCTGTGTGGTACAGAGATGCTTAATTAACTACAGGTACAAGGTGCAACATGCCTCTGCCCTGTACTTAGAAGTGACAATAGAAAGCTCTAAAGAAGTTACCAAGTATCCCTGGGAAGGACAGTGTAGGTGGTTGGTGAGGGATGGTACCATGTTGCACTGAAATGCCTAAGGCTTCTCCAGCCTCTACCATTGGCCTTTATATTTCTTCACATAAAGCCTGGTAATGAAACGGCCTAATAACAGCCATTACAATCTGTCTCACGAACCTTAAAAAGCTGTTTCCCTTACTTATCACCTTTGAAATTATCAAAGTTTGTAGTCACAAATACTTATTGTAAATAGAGTGTCATAAACCTTACATCATGAATGTGCACATGAAAGGATTGTTAGAAGTTAGATGTTCCATTGTATCTGCTGCCAGAGATTTTCATAAAGAGTTTACCAATGAGGTCATATCAGAAGGAGACAAATTAAAGAGAACTATGGTTGGAACTTGATTTTTAACTTTTGTTTCAAAATAACATACTGTAGAGATAAACATTGGAGTAGGAACTTGGGACTAAAAGAAGAACTCCATTAATAAAGTGCTTGCCCATAAAAACTTGTAGACCTGTGTTTGATCCCCAGAACCCACTTTAAAAAAATCTGGGTGCTGCAATATACATTTCGGACTCTAGAGCTTGGGTAGCAGGAAACAGGAAGATCCCTGGGCTTGGACGACAGCTAGTCTAGCTAAAGCAGCAAATGCCAGGTTGAGTAAGAGACCCAGTCTCAAAGAGTAAGATGGGGGGTTATTGAGGAAGACACTTGATATCATCTCTGGCCTCTATGCATATACATGTATGTGAGTGTGCACACAACACACAAAGACACCACCACCACCACCAACAACAACAACAACAACCAACGAATCAAATGGACTCTCACCAGCATTAAAGAAACAGCACGATTAAGAGTATACATTGCTGGGGCTGGAGAGGTGGCTCAGTGGTTGGGAGTGCTTACTGCTCTTCTAGAGGTCCTGAGTTCAAATCCCAGCAACCACATGGTGGCTCACAACCATCTGTAATGGGATCTGATGCCCTCTTCTGGTGTGTCTGAAGACAGGGACAGTATACTCATATACATTAAATAAACGTATCTTTGAAAGAAAAAAAAAGAGTGTGCATTGCTGATCTCACATGCTATCTTGAGTTAGGAAGTTGTTGATCTCGAGCAAGTCATTAACCCTGAGCCTTACCCTCCTCGATGTGACATTAGAATACATACGAAGTTGTAATGGCAGGTGGCATCCCTTAATTAAAAGTGTCACTGAAAATACTTACTATATGCCAGCAAAGTATTAAGAAAAAAATCGGTAAGATACTTTTAAATTTTTTTTAAAAGAGTATTTTGTTTTAACTTAAGATCTTTTTTAAAGACAGAATCTCACTATGTAACTCAGATTAGCCTCCAAGTAGCAGTGACTCTTGAGTTCTGGGCCCCATTCATCTGCATTTGATAACCTCGTTGATACTGTATTTATTTTGAGAGTCTCCTACTCACCTCTATTAAAATATGTATAGCAGATCATCTATTGAATAACAGTTTCAAGGTTTCACGTCCCGATTTGTTGTGTGTTTTTGCAAGGCATGTTCTAGAGACTTGAGCTCTAATAGGATGAAGAGGGAGGTTCGCTACTTTATTATGTACTTGTGAGGCTTATTAGATCCATCCCTTTGGTGCCTGGGATCATGCCCAGAACCTTGTGAATGCTAAGCAAGCACTCTGCCCCTGAGCCATAACCCCCAGCCCTTCGGCATGTTTTTAACTAATGAAAATACTCAGTGTGCGCTATTTGCTCAGATTCTGTTTCCTAAGAACCCGGGAGAGAAGCCTTTTCATGGTGAGGATAGCGGCTCTCAGTGCCCTTTTTAAATATACACACAGGGTCTTTAGAAAGAGAGAGTGGGAGAGTCAGAGGGGCAGAACAGTCTCTGCCTGTAAGTCAGAAGTATTTAGGTCATTTATGTCAAGTGTTAACGAACAAGTGTTGGGTTGGTGGTTGATTCCCGGGCTGTGGGACGCTTCTGAAATTGTTAATGGCTGAATTCAAGGCAAGGGAGAGTCCGGATGGATTCTGTTTTGATGTGTAAGACCCCAGTTCTGTACTTACCCCCATGTTTCTGCTTGGAGTCTTATGAAAAAGCCTGAAGATGCAACCATGAAACAGCCTTGTTAAACAACACTTATACTTTACCCGTCCCCTCCAGCCTTTTGTTCCTTCAAATTTATTCCTCAGGACTGGGTTGTTTTCTGCTAGGAATGGACTTGATTTTTTTCCCCCTAGTTATCCTTAGACAATATAGATCATCCTCAAGTTACTAGATAGCAGATGTCTTAAATTTACCAATATTCCCAGTGCAAACCATACAGCCTCCGGGGCAGATGTGCAGTGAAGCTTCTTGCAAGGGGGTAGGGCAGGCAACTGGGGAAGGGATTTCTGGGCTTTTCTGCTTCTGGCCTGGTTTCTAGTCCCTTCCTTTGTCTCGGGCCCTGCTTTCTGAAGCCTGGGAAGTGATACAAGGAAGGACACAGAAGGGAGGGAGCAATTAAGATCCATGAACTCTGACTCCAGTGCTTTCCAGGCTCGGCAGGCGATTCCAGCTCAGTCGTCACCCGTGGGTCCCCATCTCTTGCCTCAGTTGCCTGAGACAAGCACTTTACCGTCCCCATCTCAGTTCTGACTAATTGCTGATTCCCTGCTGAGCCTCCAGGGGCTGGCGTTACTGTTTGTCTTCATTCTGTTATGGTCTGTTTAAGCTTCAGATAACAGCCCTTGGCTGAGCCCTTGGTACTCCATCTCAGCTTGCTATAGGACTCACGCATCTGGGAGGAGTCTGGTGACAGGTCGAGGTTAGTCATCTCTCTTGGTCTTGGTTTGTCCCCGTTTCTTCTTGTCCTGCTGATGCTTTCGGGGGATGATGGATCACGTGCCAGGCCCAGTGTTCTTCACGGTACTTGCTTGAGGTGAAGCCTCAGACCCTCCCTCCAAGTGGTCCCCTCAAGGTGTCTTCTCAGCTTCAGTGTGGGCCAGGCATCTTTCCCGAGGCCCTTCTCTGAATCTTCCCTAAGGAACACCGGAAGCACTCTGGGATCTCCACAGTGCTGCTTGTTACAGCAGCTGGTACAGGGGGTGTCCAACCTCAGCCCCGTTTACCTTTTGGTCCTCCTTTGGCCACCTGCTTTGGAATGCCACTTTATTGTCTTTGGCTCTGAGTAGAAACTTCTGTTTTACTGTATTGCTATTTTAATTTTTAGCTCATGCCCTCTAGGTAACTGAGCTTTTGGTGCACCTCATTCCACACATCACTTACAGGTATAACTTGCAGATGGCAGCACTTGGGGAAAAGCTTTGTGTTTGTTCCTTAGCATCATACCTGTTTCTTTCAGTACAGTGGAGGCCTTTGTACCTGGAGCTGCCCTGGCCAGTCTGGTCCTTTGGGGACTGACTTCATTACCCTGAAAGGATTTGTTACGTTTATTTTTATTTGATACTTTGTGGTGCGAATTTGTCACTAGTGGTCATTATATTTATGACTGTACCCATTCCCCGGTTTTTTGATCGCCAGTTGTTTGGCTTTAGGGACCGTATCTTTTATTTCCTGTAGCTTTAATATGAAAACTTTTCACAGAATATAAAAGTTACTGAGTATTGGTTGGGGAGGTGGTAATGTGAAAGGAATTTTATAGTCAAGAAGAAAAAGTCAGTATTTTTGAGAATTATTTCTGCTGGTTTCCTGGGTTAGATGAATTAAAATACCCTCCGCCATTAAAAGAGCATTGACTGTTCATTGAACTATTGGTAAGAGCTATCTGAACTTAATTTTTATATAAGAACAAAAAGATTTAAGCTCTTCGTCTAAAATATCACATTGTCATTTCAGGATGCAATTGACGCACTGGATTCATAGCAAACATTCTTTTTAAAAGTCTTAGGATCGTTTGGAACTGTTTTTTTTTTTTTTTTCACATTCCAAACAACAATGTATTTATGCAATGTGAAAACTAGTAAACGTTTCAAACAGTCCCATCCTTTCTCCATAGATATACTGATTTTGTATTTACATATTTATTTTCCAGATTATAATGTAATTCGGTCATTTCACGTTCCCCTTCCTCTCTCCAGCCCCTCCCATGGGCCCTCTTGCTCTTTTCTTCCCTTGGTGAGGGTTCCTCCCACGTTCCTCATGCCCTAACTGTATGTAGTTCTTTGTGGAGGGCCCAGGCCTCCTGAGCTTCTCTGTTGTATGTTATTAAGTCACCCTTGTTTTGGTCATATTTAGGTGGTCATTGTTGGTGAGACCTCATGGCTGTAGCTTTTCTGACATTTGTAGCAAACACAATCCCACCACAAACTTCTTCCTTCTCGGCTGCTTTCAATGTTTCCACCTTCTCTTCTGCAATGACAGGGGTGGTTTTATGGACCTATCAGCTAAGACTGGGACCCACAACTCTGCATTTTGATTGGTTGTGGCTGCCAGTCACAGTCTCTGTTACAAAGTAAAGTTTCCTTGATGAGGGGCGAAGATACACTTATCTCTGAGCAGCAGGACAAATGATTAGAATGCAGCTGTGGATAATGCTGGATAAATAAAGTGGTTCTCCTCCAAGATCTATGACTGCCCTTGCACTGAGTCCCTTGGCTTGGTTTTCCACGCTAGGATGATTTCCCTAGTGCTGAGTTAGTCTAAAGTCCAATTAGAGAGCTGTTGGTCCCCATCGAGGTAAGTGTACCACTACTGTACCCTAAGGGTTAATGTGCCATGCTGGTCATTGTTGTGGCTCAAAGACACCATAGCTGGGTGAGACTTTTGGTAGCTTCGCTCTTTGGGAAGGTTACATGGGGCCTTCCGGTACCATGAAAGCTACTCATCAGGGAGGAGGCTTTCGGGTCAGACCGGCTCAGCTCCTCTGGGGGCTGTGTCCACAGTACATGGTGTCTTCAGCAGTAAGGATGTATCTTCCACCTCTGGTACTGAGAGTAACTGCAGTAGCCTAAAATGTTTCCGGAATCTCATATGCAACCCTGAGAAAGAGGGCTCCTCCTGCCTGGTGTGGGGGCTTTTGTAAGACTGTCTCTGGCTCCTGGGGGGGAAGCATTATCAATCCTAGATCGGAAGATTTTATTTAAAGTATGTGTGTGTGTGTGTGTGTGTGTGTACATGCATATATTTATGTGTGTATGTATATGTATATATGCATATGTATGCATAGACTTATATGCATTATAGATATTCTATGTAGATCCACAGTAATATGATTCCTTATGACTTTTTCAGACATTCTTTCTGTTATTTTTTTTAACTTTATTTAAAAAAAAACAAAGATAAATGTACAAATTTTAAGCATTTTTTAAGGTTTGATACTCTGCATTAAGATCTTACTAGTTACAATGAGCAAAAAGTACATGCAAAACAGGATGTAACCCGGAATTAGTCAACGTTTTCTTAGTGTGTAAGGATTGAGCCTAATGTTTTTTTTTTCTTGAACTTTACACAGTTTGTGAGTTGTTTCTGGGGTTGTCCAAGCCTCTGGCGTTAGCATCCCACTATCAATGACTGCATATTATGTCTGTTTTTTTGTGACTGGGTTATCTCACTCAGGATGATCTTCTCTAGATGCAACCATTTTCTTAAGAATTTCATAAAGTCATTGTTTCTGATAGCTGAGTAGTATTCCATTACACAAATGTACCACAATTTTTGTGTCCATTCATCTACTGAAGGACATCTGGGTTCTTTCCAACTTCTAGCTATTATAAATAAAGCTGCTATGAACATTGTGGTGCATATATCTTTGTTGTATAATGGAGTGTCTCTGGGGTATATGCCCAGAAGTGGAATAGCTCAATCTTCAGGTAGTACTATGTCCAATTTTCTGAGGAATCGCCAGACTGATTTCCAGAGTGGTTGTTCTTTCTGTTATTTTATTCTCTGCTCCTTCTGTATTTATCTCTCTCCCTGACTAAAGCTCCCTTCATTTTCCCATTTCCCAGGCCAGCTAGGCTTGTTTTTCCTCTTCCTGCTGCCCCTCACCCACACAATGGCCTCTTTATTCTCCTGTGCTGCACAGTTATAATCTTACTCTCTCTGTTTTGAAGAATCAGATACTGCTGTATAATAATGTCTAGTTTGGGTTGCTGAGCCTCTGCTGTAAGTAGCCTCATGGCATAAATATCTGGATGTGCCAGTTTAACACTAGCACACACCAAATGCAGCCCTCTTGTTTCTCCCATGCAGCAGCCCAGCCCTGCCACTGTCTTGTGCAGCGGCAGGGACATTATCTTGTAGTCATAGCTGAGTGGATCGATTTCTGTGATTTTACTGATGCGCACCAACGCATGCTATCCTGAGACGTGTAGTCTCGGCGTCCTGTGATCCCAGCACGTGGGAGCCAAGGCAGGAGGATCATGATGAGACTGAGGACATCTTTAGTTACACAGTGAGTTCCAGGCTAGTCTGGGCTCTATAGCAAGTCCCCGTTTCAAAAAGAAAAACAAACAAATGAAAACCCACAGTACCCTATAAATTGGCATAGAAAGGATGGAGCTGCCGTTGTGGTTAAAGGAAACTCTGGACACAATTTTAGACTCTAGGTAGCTTAAGCCACTCATGTACAGACCCAGAGCTTGGGGATCCGAAGTTATGGGGCACTTATACGGACTGTCAGGACTTAAACTCAGGTCCCTAGATGGTTCTGTGTGAGCAGTTGAATTTACAAGTCTTTTTTTCCTTCCTGATTTCCCCCTTTCCAGTTTTAGTTAAGAGGTCACAGTTATTTGTTTTGTAAAAAATGTATTTATTCACTCTAGATACTGCTCACTGCCCCTCCTCCCAGTTACCCCTCCCACAATCCTCCCACAGCCCCCTTCTCCGAGAGGATGAAAGCCCCCTCCTCTCCGGGTATCCCCCATCCTGGCACATCAAGCCTCTGTGGGGCTAAGCGCATGCTCTCCCTCTAAGGGCAGACTAGGCAGCCCAGTTAAAAAAATATTCCCCACTTACATTATATATTTTGGGATAACCTTTGCTCCAGATGAACAGCTCTGCTCCAGTTGTTTGGGACATACATGAAGACCAGATTACACATCTGCTGTGTGTGGGGGGGTGTGTGTATGTGGGGGGGAGTGCTAGGACCAGCCTATGTGTGCTGTTTGGTTAGTGGCTCAATCTCTGACAGCCCCTTGGATCCAGGTTAGTTGACTCTGATGGTCTTCCTGTGGAGTTCCTGTCACCTTCCAGGCCCACAATCCTTTCCCCAACTCTTCCATAAAAGTCCCCGAGCTCTAACCACTGCATGGCTGTGGGTCTCTGCATCCCCTAAGTCAGCTGCTGGGTGGAGCCTCTCAGAGGACAGCCATGCAAAACTCGTGTCTGCAAGCATAACAGAGTACCATTAATAGTGTCAGGGATTGGTGCTTGCCCATTTGATGGGTCTCAAGTTGGGCTGGTTATTGGCTGGCTGTTCCCTCAGTCTCTGCTTCATACCCTGTGCCCGCATCTTGTAGTCAGGATACATTTCAGGTTGAAAGTTTTGTGGGTGGGTTGGTGTCCCTATTGCTCCAACGGGGTTCCTGCCAGGGTACAGGAGGTGGCTTCTTCCACTTCCATATCCCCAATGGTATGAGTCACAACCTAGCTCATGCCCCCGCTGATTCTTGGGCACCTCCCTTATCCCAGGTCTTTGGCATGTCCTGAGTTGCCCCCCACCTTTCCATCCCCATCAAGTGCAGTTCTTATTTCTGTTATTGGAGCAATATTTTGCATAGCATTCAAGTCAATCGATATTTGATAATATTGAAACCACACTGTAGTGATTTTCTAGAGTTAAGGCTCTGGAGGTATTTCAGTTAGTAAAGCATTGTGTGCAAGCATCGTGCCCAGAACCCATGTTTTTTCTTTTTTTCTTTTCTTTTCTTTTTTGCTTGTTTGTTTTTTAAAGCCAGGCATGGTGTTATATGCTCCTAATCTCAGAACCCGTGAGGCAGACAGGTGGACAGGTGGATCCCCGAGGCTTACTGGGCAGCCAGACTAGCCTACTTGATGGGTTCTAGGCCAAGAAGAAACCCTATCTCAAAAAGAAAGAAAGAAAGAAAGAAAGAAAGAAAGAAAGAAAGAAAGAAAGAAAGAAAGAAAGAGGGAGGGATAAAGAAGAAAGAAAGAACCAAAGAAGGAAAGGAAGGAAGAGAAAGAAGGAAAAGGAATAAAGAAATAGGCCTTGTACCTGAGGAACAACATACCTGAACCCCTCCCCCACTCCCTTTCTCTGTGTTAGGTAAACGTCACATTATTTTTGTGTTTTTATTGACAGTGACTAAATTGCAGACTTATAAAGCTGTTAATTGAATTGACTGAGAGATTGTCTCTCTCTGTGTGGATATTACTCTGTAGTCACTTGAGTGTTTGTTTTGGTTTTTGTTTGGTTTTTGGATGCTTGCTTAACTGTGTTGTTACTTAGACACAATTCCTTGAAGGCTATTAACCAGAAAACTTCCTGGTTTTGGCGTGTTGTTCCTTTGTTCTGTTTGCCTAGAAAACCTTGCATCTGCCTCTTCCTGTCAGTCCCTGGAGACATGGGATGAATGATCAAGATTCAGTTTTTCCATGTCCATGTATGTGCGTATGATTCATGTGCTGTAGTAATCGGGCAAGTTGAATAATGTCAGCTTCCGGACCCTAAATCCTAAAATGATGAGCGTCTCTGGAGAGCTTGAATCTCTTCCCTGTGGCATGGGCATGAAGAGGAACCTAGGTCTTCAATACCTAGTTAGATGCTGGGTGGCAAAGGGGACCTACCGATGAGACGCTGTCATTTTTTCCCTGCCAGCTGATCTTGTGAGATTTCAACAACAAAACAAGAAACCCTCTTCTCATGAACATCCAGATGATGTCAGCGTGATGCTGACACCGATGTGCATAACAGGAATTTACCCGCACCACTGGTTTTTCTTTCACTGTAGAAAGTTCCTATCCTACGGAGCCTTTGTGACTATAAAGGACATTAAGTAACTGTCACAGTTAGCACACATTAGGCCTTTTTGGAGGTAGACACCTGCAGGGAACATTTGCTAACTGAACATAGCATTTAAAATGGAGAACACTGTTGTAAATGATAGCTTAGTGGAGGTGGAGGGCATGTTACCATCTGGCTCATCTTCTGCTTTAAGCCTCTTTGAGCCATAGTGACTCTTAGATTACCTGGTAACCGATGAGTCTTTGAAATATTACACCTTGAGCATCTCTTATCCAAAATGTTTGAATTAGAAGTGTTTCAGATTTCCAAGGTTTTTATTTGGACATATTTGCGTAGATTTTACTGGCTGAAAATTCTTACCTCAGAAAAGTCGAGGGTGTTCCAAAATGTTTGAGTTGCATGACAGTGTTTACAAAGCTTTTCAGGGTTGGGCACAGCATTTGCCTGTAGGCTAAACTGTGAGAGAGGGTTTGGCTAAAGATGGCTTGATATCATGCTTTCGAGACCAGCTTGAATAATACTGAGACCCCTGTATGGAGAATAAATAATAATAATAATAATAATAATAATAATAATAATAATAATAATAATAATAATAATAATAAACCTGCTGGGATTTGGGAATATTTCCGATTTCACTGTTCAGAATATAAAGATCTTCACCTTGGCCTGGAAACCCACAGCCAATTACTTGTTGTCTGATGGTGAATTTTGGAATTGCCAACCTTTGCATGCAGAAGATTGCCAGCTGCAATCAGTGTTTTGGTATAATTAAAACGCCTGAGATCAAAGCCTGAATTGTAGAAAGCATTTTCTCAGCAGTTGCTAAGCCACCAGCAGACAGCTGCCATTTGTAGACCTTGAGCTTATGCCATGAAGAATCTCATCCTCCCTGCCAAACTGGAACGAAAACAAACGAGAAGTCAAGTTGGATGTGTGTGTGTGTGTGTGTGTGTGTGTGTGTGTGTGTGTGTGTGTGTCCTCTTCCTCCTGCTTCCAACACTTTGATGTATACGTGGAGTCTCAAAGCTCTGTAGTGCCCATGGAAGATGGAGAAGCAAAAGCCAGTAGCCAACCATGGCATGTGAGATGAGGATTTCAGATTTAGCTGCATTTGGAGACTTTCTTGTCTCCATAAACACCAAGCTAAGCACTTTAAATTACTTATTTCTGTTAATTTACTACCATGTTTGGGATATATGTATATATATATATATATATATATATTATAGAAAATGAAATACTGATCACATATATCATAACATTTATAAATAAATTATGAAAATCCTACATATATTACTATGGTACCATGGACAACTTTTTCTATTTGAAGTAGAAAGTTGTATAAATGCTCTGGCCAGGCAAAGAAACTTTGTTTCTTAAATACTTCCTTACTAAGGTTTTGGTGCCCTGATTTGTACATTTTATTTGGTGGTTACAAATCTCCCCCCGTGTATTTAGATAGGGAGTAGAAAAAAGGAATGGAGGGAGAGTTCAGGAACCCTGGGAGTTAGTGTATCTGTGTGGGGGCCAGAGAGGGCCCTAGTAGAGCTGCAGGTGTGTGTGTGTGTGTGTGTGTGTGTGTGTGTGTGTGTGTGTCAGCCAATCAGAGGCCCCCAAGAGAGCTGCGGTAGTGTTCATCAGCCAATCAGAGCCATGGCTCCCGTAGCTCTACATGGATATGACTTACAGCTTCCGCATGTGCCGCCTGTCAGTAAACGTTTCCACCTCTGTGGACCTCATTGTAAACTGACATTAACAGAGCCTACTGCGCACAGTTATTGCAAAGGTCAGCTGAGATAATTCATGTAGGTCAATAAATGTCAAATCCTGTGCGCTCCAGGCCCCTACCCCGCGCCCGGCTTAGCCTCTGCCAACACTGTCTCTAACCCAAAGTGTTTTTTGCTTTAACCGCAGTCTCTTGGATGGAGGGACGGCTCCCATCGTTGGAAACCATAGCTAGGCAGAGGAGTAATGAAAATCCAGTCAGTTCTCATTATTTAAAGCAGGTCACGTGCCTTGTTCTGCGTTCTCAGGCAAATTAGAACATGGTTGGTGACAACCCCTGGACTCTCATATCCTCAGCAGGTCAGCATATAGTACCTTTAAACATGCCTGCCTGAAACACACGGTGCATCATTGGTTCGTTAGCAGCGAGTTCGCTGCGCAATCTATTTCCGAATGGAGCTTATCTAACACACCGAGTTTTAGGTTTAGAGTTAGGTACACATTTTAACGGGTGGGTAAATTCATAAATCAGAGCTCCCTAGGTGTGAAATATCCATATTTCTATAGATGGATCTGCAGGTGACTTATGTGGGCATTCACCTTCCTGCCCTCTACAAGGCAAACGGCAGCTCAAATCCTGGCTCATGATAAGTTAGGTGCCAAGAGAGAACAACTCCTGGTGAAGAGACCCTGGGGCTTTGGCTTCAGCAAGGAATGCAGCAGAGGGGATTCTGAGCTTATACTCATTAGGTTTACCTTGTTTGGCTGATTATCATTCAAATGCTACCCTGGAGTCTAAAGACTATAGGAGGGGCAGGCTGGGGTGACAGTCTTGGGGGGAAGAACCAGGTAATGGGATGGACAGTGGAATTTAGCTTACTCAACACATTCCACAATCACCTTGCTCCATGAAGCAGACTGTGTGTAAGGTCCTGATTGCAGCATCTTAGATAGTCAGGGTTTAAAAAAACAATTTTCTTTTACTTTCTAAAATTATGTACGTGTTGGTTGTCTGCTTTGCTTTTTTTTCCCCTTCCTGCTCGACAAGAATTCCCGAACAGGGGCCAACATTCTTTTTAGAGACTTGTCTGAGGGTTTAAACTGCTGTAGCCCCCAGAGATTGGAATCACTGGTGCTCCTGGAACTGGAATTAAGACAGTTGTAAGCTACTTGGAAAGGTCTTTCCCAAATAGTACTTGTTCTTAAGCTAAGCTGTATCTCCAGCCATGTATGCTCAAAATTCTGTAAATGTTGGAAAAACAGCTCAAACATTATAGCTATTGAACATGCCAAGGAAGCATACAGAAGCTTTAAAGCCAGGCTGTGGTGCATTTGACTGGGGCTATCAGCGTAAAAGTCCTTCTACTTTGATGAAACCACTGACACAAAATCTCTATACATTTGGTCATATTAAAAATATTGAGTTCAGAATTGTGAGGCACAGCTGTAGCTGGCATTGACTGGGAAGGCTGAGGAGGACTGTACCTTTGAGGCCAGCCTGGGCTATATTGTGAACATGGGCTATCTTGCTAATTTTCTGTTCACCTCTTCCTTGTCTTACTTGGGTGTTTTAAAGTTTTCATCCTAATGTTCGTCTATGTTTTTGTTTAATTTTGTCCCTAGCCTTTTTAGAGGTATTGTAAATGAACTTGCTTTTTTGATTTCCTTCTCATTCTTCATGTGCAAGAAAAATAAATGGCTACTGATTTTTGTGTGTCAGTCTGTATCTCTTCAGACTTCTAAGTCTGTTTATAAAAAGCTAATGGTCTTTTGCTGGTGGCCTTCGGGACTTTCTAAGTAGGCTTATATTACCTGTAAATTACTTCTTCCTGTGGGGGTTATCTTAATTGTCAATTTGAGTGTGATTTAGAATCACCCTGGCAACACCTCTCTGGGCGTGTCTATGAGGGCAGGAAAGATGCGGAGTGTGGGATGCGCTGTCTCGTGGGTTGGGTCCCAGGCTGGATAAGAAGGGGAACACAAATAAGCAGTAGCATTAATCTGTCTCACTCCCTCCTGAGCATAATGACTCTGTGACCATCTCTCATGCTCCTGCCGCCTGCCATGCCTCCCAAAACGTCATGACTTACACTCTCAAACTGTGCCAAAATAACCCTTGTTAAGTTGTAAGTGGACAACTTACTGGAACTTGCTTTCAATAAAGTCCTTTATCCAAAGGACTCCCCATCAGTCTGAGGTTGGCTCCGGGGTTGCCATCTACAGCCTCTGTTATGTTAGGGTCTTTCTGGTCCTTGTTTCTTCAGGGGTTTTGGTTCGTGTGGGATGATGGATTTCTGTGAGAGACCATTTGCTCAGCTGTGGCGATGGTTACGTGGTTTGTCCTTCCTTGCTTCTCCTTATGCCCAGGATTAGACTTATCGACTTGATTATGCTGAGCCAGCTCTTCACACTAGCATCCCTAGAATGAAGGCAGTGTGACCATTTTGTGTGGTCCTTTCAATATATTGTGAATTTAGGGTGCAAGTGTTTCGCTGGGAGATTTTGCATCTATGTTCATCAATGATACCTGTCTATGGTTTTCTTTTTTTACTGAGTCCTCACCAGGTTTTGATATTAGGATAATGAACCATAGAATGAACCTGGAACACTGTTTCTGTGGTATGAAGGGCTGTAGGTGTAACAGTGCTTCATGCCTCATTGATCTGGTACAGGTTAGCAGCACACATCCAGTCCTGTGCTGTTGTTTGACTGGGAGATGTTTTATTCCTCTGTCATTTTGCTTATTATAGATTTGTCTAGGTTGTTCATAATATCTTGGCTTAATTTAGATAGACCATATGAGTTTTATATCTCTGTTTCTTCTATCTTCTCTATAGCACCAGAGTATGCATTTTCAAAACAATACTTACCTGTCAGTGGTCTCTGTTGTAATGTCTCCATTCTTGTCTCTAATGGCATCAATTTGCATTTCTCCCTGCTTTGTCTATTAATAGTGATCTTGTTTGTATTTTCAAAGAACTAAATCGTTCCAACAGTCTTTTGTACTAGTCTTTTAATCTTGATTCATTAAATGAAAATCTATCATTTAGTATTTCTTGTCTTTTATATTGGTTTTGTGTTTTCTTTGTTCTCATTTTTCCATGACTTTACAAATTATCCTTAGGGTGTTTCTTTCCTTTAGAACTGTCTTTACTGTGCTCCATGGGTTCTGGTATGTTATGTTTTCATTTTTATTCCATTCTAGAAATGTAAAATTTTCTCCTTAGATACTTTAGTCACCCTTTGAGCATGGAAAAGAAAGTTACTGTTCTCTGTATGTGTGTTCTCATTTCTTTTTCATTTCACTGTGATATGGTAAATCCATGATTTTTTTTTCTTTAATTTTATTAAGACCTGCTTTATTGTCTCCTATATTCTGGAGAAGATTACATGAACTTGTGAGAAAATATTTTTCTTTTTCATTTGTTGGACTCTGTAGAAGTCGTTTAGACACATTTGATTCAGAGTATCTGAACTGATAGTTCCTTGTTGATTTCTTGGCTTGTTCTGTCTGTTGGTGGAGTATAATTTTATCAGGGTCTATGTGTCCCCATATATCCAACGATGTTCATTTTGTAGACTAAGGTATGACTACATTCAGTGCATTATACATAAAATCGTCATCTCTTCTAAGTAGATTAGTTCCCTAATTAATATGTAGTAGCTTTATTTGTCTCTTAGTAACACTGTCAGGAGGTCTGCTTTGCTATTTGTGGTTATATTTTATCTTTCTTGCTTTCAGAGTCTGTGCTTTGAATATCAGGTCCCTTCTTTTCTGTTTTAGTTCATATATGTCATGAATGAGTTGAGTTTCTTGTGGATATCAAGTAGTTGGGTTTCATTTTTAATCCAGTCAGTCTGTTAGTCTGCTGACCTCACACGTAGTCTGTTTCACTTGTGAGTTTAGTGCTCTTAAAGGCCAGAAGAAGGCATCCCAACACCTAGAAGTGGAGTTTCAGCTGGTTATATGCAGACATATGGGTGCTGGGAATTCAACCTGGGTCCTGGAAGAGCAGCCAGTGCTCTTAGCAACAGAGCCACCTCTCTGGGCCATCTATAATTTTTAATTGGAGAATTAAGACCATTTAAATTCAGAGTTAGTATTAACAGGCATCATTAACTTTCATCATTTTGTTGCCTTGAATACATTGTCTTCTTTTCTCTTTTGTGTTCGTATTAAAGTTTTGCTGGTTTAGTAAGTTAATCTTCTTTAATTCTTTAATTCTTTCCTAATGCTCATTTGCTTATCCCTTCTCCTATAGAATTTATTATTTGGGGGAGGGGTGCTACTGAGATTTGGATTTTTTTTTTCTGTCTCTTCATACCTTCCAGAATGCTGACCTAGTGGCCAGGAACACCTATAGTTTATAGTTTATTCTTATCTTAGGATATCTTTATTACTTCACTGCTTCTGATGGGCATCTTTTCTGAACACAATAATCTAGGTTGTCGGTGATATTTTTCCCCCAGGTCTTGAAATACAGCGTTCTATGCCCTCTGGCCTTCCAGGTTTCTGTTGAGATATGAGCAGTTATTCTGGTGTGCTTGGTTTATTGACTACTTTGGCGCCACTGCCTTTCAGCTTGCTGTATACTTTCTCTGTGGGCAGCGGCGGCGTCTGCCTGGTCTTGATTTCCTTCCTCGCAGATCTGCAGCTCTGTCACAGACTCCACTGCTCTCTGTGGCGCAGTGCAGGTTGTTTGTATCATCCTGGTTTCACTTGGGTAGATTCCCGAAGGCACTGAAGAACGTTTATGAACTACCGAGCACCTGGATTCCAGTGGTGAATGATGCCCTGGAACGTTTCCGTCTTCCATTACGTTGCTTTCTGTTATCCCAAGCTTTTCAGCATCCCACCCCCTCTTGCTGTTCAGCGCTCCCTCCTCTCTTCTCAGAACATAGTTTACCCTTTGTTCCCCGCCCCCCAGCCCCAGAGAGACTGGAAAACATCTGAAATCTGGAGCCTTGTCCCTACTCAATTCCATCTTCTTGTTATAGCTTCTTAAAGCAGAAAATCCTGAGATGTAGAGATACTTAAAATAACTTTCTCAACACTGTACACTTGTGAAGTGCAAAGCCTATGCCCACTGTCTCTCTGTGACATCCCGACCCTGTGTAAATGCCACAGGTTTCTGTGTTCAAACCTGGAGGAGGACCTAGCCGTTTCTTGAAGGCTTCTAGTCCACTCATTTCTGTTCCCTTCTGTCCTGCTGGGTCTGAGCTTCAGATGCAGGGATCTGGCTCCACACCTAGTCTTACAGAGCTATGCCGTGTCTCCTCTGAACATTAACCATGTTCCTCTTGGTATCCGTATGTAAGCATTTTTCTATATGTCTGTACCAATATTTAAGTTTTTGTTGGTATAGCCACTATAGGTACCGGCCACGTATTATTCAGGCTACTTATATACTTCTAACTCCTGCAGCGATGTATGATAATCCTGCCAGGATTTGGTAATCACTTCCTATAACTCTGAGTTTACAGCAACAAATGTCTTTGCGGCCACATCTGTTAGCTGAACACTCTTTAATTAGAAAGTACGCCTGGCTCTCAGGGTACCATGTTCTCCTTGCACCGGTCACTGCCTATTTTCATACATTTCTTCAGAAGGTGGTGTCTTGGAGTGAGAAGTCATAACCTGTAAACTTACCCTCCTTTGCCATCGGTTAATAGAATTCCCGGGGTTGCGTCCCAGGCTCCCGTCCCAGGCCTGTGGATACCCACACTCTGCTACATTGTCCCACACTACAGACTCTGAGAATTTCGTCTTTCCTCAAATTAGTCATACACGTTTCCCTCTGCTTCCTAAGCTATAATAACCACGCACAAGGGGTTTTGTAGGCATTTGTTGATAGCACCGAGTTTTTGTTGTGCTTTGTTACTTTTCTGTTCTTTGCACTTGGAAGTCATGTGCTTTGTGTAGTTTCCCCTGTCATTTTAACCAAGTGCCACCAGGGTGGCCTTACTCGTCACCTCCTGCCTTCATCTCTTTCTTTTATAATCTCCTCCTCTCATTCTAACTGCGAGGCACACAGCAATTGATGAGGTAGCTGCTGCAAAAATGATGAAATTCAGCCTCCCGCCCTCAAAAGGCCAGCAGCCTTGTGTCTCAAACTAAAGCAGCATTGCCATGGGGAAGGTTTGGGTTGTCATAGAAATGCAAACATTAGAATAGCGCCGTCAGTCGATTTTCTGATCTCTCTGACAGAATACAAGACAGGACCAATTAAGGAAGGGATTGTTTTGCTTCTCAGATTTAGGGAGTTCAGTCGGAGTCCTTGGCAGCGAGGTCACGTGACCAGTGCTACTTGGCTCACGTCAGAGAGAGAACAGTTGGCCTCACCTCTGGGCTGCTTACATGATTACGTCATGTATTGTCTCGCTGTTTGCTCTGATGATGTTCTAACACACAGCCTGAAGAGAATAGAGCTGAGCACTTTGAGATGCTAAGGAAGAAGCTCTAATAATGACATTTCAAGATGAACGTGCCTGATTTTTACTGTCTTCCTAAAGGTCTAAGCTGTGATCTAGATGGCAACAGGTCTAAGGATCCCCCCCTCCCCATACCTACACCCTCATACCAAGTACTAACCAGATCTGACCTGCTCAGCTTTTGAGACTCAGGGAGGTTGAGTTCATTCAGGGTAGTATTTTATTTTTCTAAGTAGTTATGATGGTTAACATAACATTCAAGGGAGTCAAGCTTCATTTTCTTTTTTGAAAGTCTTCATTTATATTGCTTATATATGTTTTTATTTAATTTGTATGGTTATGTGTGTGCCTGAGTACATACATGTACATGCACTACCTGTGAGCACTACACGTGTGCAGGAGCCCACAGAGGTCAGAAGAAGGCATCAGATCCCTTGGAAATGGAATAACGGAGGCTGTGAGGAGCCATGTGGGTGCTAGGAATTGAACCAGGGCCCTCTGCAAGTGCACGCAGTGTTTTTAACCCCCAAGCCATCTCTCTAGTCCCCAAGCTTCATTTCTCACATCATGATTTGTGAGCGGGCAGCTCAGACAGTAACAGCACAGCGTAGACTGTATTTATATATAATGAGTTCATATTGAATTTTATCTCAAATAACAGGACTTTGGAAGTATTAAAACGCGTTGTTCTGATGAAATAGCAAAAGGAGAGAATTGTGGGTGAGAAAGAACAGTGAATATGTAAAATTCAGGAGAGCCAACTCACACTGCAACACTATTTCTGACAGTAAGCTTTCAAAGTGATAAAATGCCAAAGAGCCCCTTTGTCCAGCACTGCCACCACCCCCGTTAGTCATGGTTGGGTGCATAGAATCTTTCTTACGGTCTTCATGTCTTTAGCCTTTACCTAACTCAAACATAGATTGAATCAGAAGGGTGAAAAGGCTAAACTAATTCTGGTAAGTATTTTAACATGAATAAATTGAAAGTTAAACTCTAGGAAATTGTTTTCTTGTACATGATCATTTCTAAGGTTGACCTCAAAGATGGAAAACTCAGGGCGGATTTTTATTACTGGCAAAAATAATGAGGAATGAAAGTTCTTATAAATTAAAATGTGTGGATTATGGTTACTGGTAGCTTGCATATTAGAGAGTAAACTACACTATCCTCGGCACGGACTCTGCTCCCATAGGGCTTCATTTACTGCCCAAGGAATGCCACGGGCAAGATGTTTCCTCCCCTGTCCTCAGCACTGCAGCTTAGTGGGCCCAAGAACATTATATAAACAGCCCCCATTTGGTGGTAAGAGTTTCTGCTCCCTGAGGACATCAGAAGACAGTGATGAAAACTGCTTTGTGTATTATTATTATCATCATCATCATCATCATCATCATCATCATCATCATCATCATCATCATCAGGTTCCCTGGTTCTAGTGACTCTCACAGTCTGCTCACTGGTGGTCACTAAGCCAAGGCACAGCCATTAATCGAATGCCATTGTTTTGTGTTTTTTCTTGCTGTCTCTTACACCACCTATAACTACCATTTTATTATCCTCACAAGTTGACAGTCCTACGGCTGTATGTAATTTGATAAGCTGAGCTGAAGCAGAATACCTCTCCAGAGGGTTTGTTTGCACATCTGCCACTTAGACCTTGATGAATTAAAGGCTGGGCTCAGCTGGAAGAATTGACTGTAGGCCTACACTGTCCTGTGTATACATAACCTCTTGTAGAATTTTCTCATTTTGTCAGCTGGCTTCATTACATCACTGTATAAATGTAGGGCAGAGGTGAATGCTAAAGTCTCATATAGTAAAACCAATTTAAGCTTATCCTCAACTAGCTTACAAACAAATGAGACTCAGACTATGGCTATTTACTTGGCTTTGACAATTACTGGAGAGGAGGGGATAACCCTAATCTACACTTGTAACTGGTGGCCTGGCTACCTCCCCAGCAGTGTATCCAAGAAACTTGCTGTTTCTCTTGACCATGTGCTGATCATTCATCTCCCCCTCACGGCGGCATTCTCCTCTCTCTTTTTCTTCTTCCTCATCCCCTTCTCTTTCTCCAACCAGGTTACTCGAAACCCACCTACCTCTAATCCCTCCAGTAATTGTCTATAGCCAATTTTATTTAACCAATCGTTTTAAATCAAGGATATGGTTTGCACAACAAAGGCTTGTAAACATGGGCAGTCACCTGTAGGCTTAGACCTTCTGGTATAGAATTTATCATTAAAATACACAGCAAACCTCAACACTCTGGTAGCCCTTTAAAAAGAAATATCCTAACAACAGTTCCTAGTAAATTATTGAATAGTGCTCCCTCTACCCCTTATTTCTTTCTAATAATGGAAGCAAGAATAGTTGACCTAAACCCTAAGACTCTGGAACGTCTTCTTGTTCTTGTCTTGTCTGGCCTTAAACTTGATAGTTGTCCATCTGGCCTTTTGTTTTTGAGCTGGATCTTTAAGAGCATCCTTGCTGAAGACAATTTTGTTCAAGGGGATACACCCACAAAGGACTTTTTGGGTGCGAGGTTATTGTAGTTATCCACCTTCTTGAAGACTATTTGACTTCAAGGCAGCCATCAGTCTGGGGGGAAAGAAACCAATGGCCAATATTAAGACTATAGGTGTTGTGCTAGAAGTGTAGCTCCCTTCCAGACAGACCACACCAGACCAGTGAAGTTCCATGTGAGGGAGGTTTATTATGGAGAAAGGGGGCAGTGGAAACAAAGGGGAAAAGAGAGAGAAAGAGAGAAGAAGAAGAAGAAGAAGAAGAAGAAGAAGAAGAAGAAGAAGAAGGAGGAGGAGGAGGAGGAGGAGGAGGAGGAGGAGGAGGAGGAGGAGGAGGAGAAGAAGAAGAAGAAGAAGAAGAAGAAGAAGAAGAAGAAGAAGAAGAAGAAGAAGAAGAAGAAGAAGAAGAAGAAGAAAGAGAGAGAGAGAGAGAGAGGAGGAGGAGGAGGAGGAGGAGGAGGAAGGGACAAAGATCAGAAAGGGTATGACTTTTATTTGGGCAAGGTAAAGGTGGAAGGTAAACCAAATGGATGTTGGGAATATATGGCTATTGCCATGGCAACAAATGTGCAGGTCCCTGTCACCTATGGGTGACGTCGCTGTTATCACTGGGTTCAGGGGCGATCTGCAACCAACCATAAAGCCGGTTCCTGATACCAACAATAGGAGGTATCTGAGCTGTCATTGGCATATTTTTTTCCATGATGACAGTTTTGTGTCTGGTATACCATTCAGCTAGGACCAGCCAGGATCAGAACCATTTTTCCAGGTTTCATAAACTTACCCATTTTCACATCAACCAGCAAGGACACAGCACAAAGGAAGGAAGGACACTCTGACTAGCATTTATCTGTTTGACTGTCGCTGCATGGAAAGAACTACAATTTAGTAGCCAGTTGATCTGGCACTCAGTGCCAAGCACTGCCCTTGGATAAAACAAGATCTCTATTCTGGTGACTTTGAAATGTTGCTGTGGTGTATGTAGCACCACTAATTACTTTGGGGAAGCTTCTTTCCGTTTCATCCTTTAAGACTGCCATCTGCCCCTGGGTTTCTGCCATGACCTCAGTTTCCCATCACATGTCTCAAACGGAATTAATCACTTCTATCAGACACCCGTATAACAGAGCTGAAGACATGGGAGCTACAGTGCGGGTCTCCATTCACAAGCCCAGCATTTCTGTTCAGCCCTGCTTTTTACATGTGGCTTTAAGATTAATTTAGGATTAATTTCACCTCTTCATCCCTGTCTTAGGTGTTCTTTTCCCTTTCAAATATCTTTTATATTTGGCCTCATTTTTATTAGTTCTTTGACTCTATTCACCACCTCCTTCTACTCTTCCCAGACACTTTGTCCTCACCTTACTCATCCAAATCTGTGTCCTCTTTTAGAAGAAAAACATCAGCTGCAGTGTCTGCTGCCCATATATCCTTGATTATGTGGAGCATGGTCAACCTACCAGAGGGTCCAGCCTTAGTGGAAATGGACCTTCCCTCTCAATCACTAATAGGTACCAGTAGCCTCTCCATTCTGGAGTGTTATCTGCCTGACCATTCACAGGTCTTGTGCATCTACATAGATATAGATGCACAAGTTGCCTGCTGTGCTCTGATTTTTTTTTTTTTATTGTCATTTGCCATCCCTGGCTCTTACAGCCTTTTCACCCTCTGTTCAGCAGTGATCCCTGAGCCTTGTGGGGAGAGGCTATGATTTAGACGTTCCGTTTAGGCCTGAGCATCCCATAGTCCTTATCCTCTGCACCTTGATCAGCTGTGGCTCTCTGTGTTAACCCTGCCTTTGTATAAACAAGCTACTCGAATGGGGGTGGACAGATGCACTAATCTACAATTTTAGTGATGACTCATTAGAAGTTGATTTAACACTGTGGCCATTTGACAGAGTAATAATAGTAGGCTTTCCCCTGGGGCCTGTGACTTGTGCCAGGTGTGGGTTCCTTTCAGTGTATGGAGTGGGCTGTAAATCCAGCCAGAAGGTGTAGCTAGTGAGTGGTTCCTATGGCATGTGTGTCACTATTGCATGAGTGCACGTCTCGCCAGACTGGTCACTGTCGTAGTTCAAAGGTTCACAGCCAGGTAGCGGTGGTGATGAGTTTTCTCCTCCAGTGGTGCGAACAGAGCCAGCTGACATTCTAAAAGCTGGCCAATCAGGATGAAGCTTCTAGGTCCATACTTGTTTCATTTCTCCATGCTCAGTGACTCAAGTATACTGTGTCTTCAGTCGTAGGGTTTCAGTGTCAAGTTCTGTGAACAGCCCAGAACATAGACAGTAGCCTCTAATGTTTTACTTTTTCTTTTCCTTCCTATTACCCCGAGGAGGATTAGCAGGTTAGCCTTTGTCTTGCAACATATCTTGACTTTGATGTTCTTCCATTTTAGTTATCTTGCATAGTGCTGTGACTAGACCATCAATAATACACTCTCTGACACAGTCCTCACTCCCTCCTTGTTTACAGCACCACGTCAGAGATGTCCTGGAAGTTGTCCCTGGGTCTTAGTCACTCAGAACCAAGGAACGTCAGAGTGAGATGGGACCTGTCACAATGATTGCATCAGCTGATGCATTTTGACAGGAGTTGTTTTCCTCATGAGCATCCCTTATCCCCCCCCCCCCCCAGATTTGACCAAATAAACAGTCTCCTGTCTTCCTGACAAAGAAATACAGAGTTACAGTGTTGGGAGATGATTTACTAATATTTCCCAATACCTATTTATTTATAAGATGTCATATTTAGTTGATTATTGAAAGGCACCCAAAAGGCTCCAAATATAGAATAAGACTTGCTGTGTATGAGAATAGAATGTGTTAAATAAAAACTATAAAGATACTGCTGGTCCTGGAATGGCCTTGGTGGGGACAGAGTGGCGTGGTTCCTGCCCCTGGGGCAGGGTCCAGGTATGAGCCTCCCTGAATGCTGATGGCTGCTGGGGGTATAAGGCTTGTATAGTGATGTGCATATTTCCTGGAACCAGTACTGTCTGTCAAGGACTCTTCTTTTGAGAAGTGTTTTTCCTGTTAATGCCAGTGACATCATGAGAATTAGAAACAGCATGAGTTGAGGGTGTGGATGTGTCTCAGCAAAATGGTGAACATTGGGGACTTCAGGACAGCCCTTAAGGCTGTGGGGGGAAAAAAAACCCTAAAACCATGAGCTGAAAAAATATACTTTCTCAATTATGCAAAAATGTGAAGATGTAATATGAACTATATGGGGGCTTTAGGAATCTAAAAGAACAAGGGCCCCTACATTATTAGCCAGCTTGTCAGAAATACAAAACCAGGCAGATTTCTGAGTTCAAGGTCAGTCTGGGACACAGCTAATCCAAATTTAGGCCCAGGAATTCAGGGCCAGGAATTGTAGAAATGGTAATTTCAGTACAGAGTCCAACCCAGCTAGTTTACTGTCTGTGCTTACAGAGGCAGACAGAGTTCTGAATTTTTTTTTTTTGCAACGTTAAAAGAAAGTGTATGTTTGCTGTCTTCTAATAGTCAAAAGGATGGTACTGGGATGTTGATTCATAGGATAATCAAAAGGAAACTTGAAGTAAATGACTGAATTGATATGTAAATAAAAAAACTGGGCATTTGATCTACATGAGATGAGCTAGCAGAAAGTAATAGCAGTTCTTTTTAAAAATTCCTCTAGAGAGAGATGAACTGACTGGAGATGACTGGAGAGCAAAAGCAGCTCTCCAAGCAGGACTTCTGACTTGGTCAGAAGATCTAATAATTTTTTACAGCAGCTTTTCTGACTTTGGTCAGAAAATTTATGAGCTATCCAGAAAGCTTTTACAATTTTTACTAACAGAGAGAGCTATCCCTGTTTTTAGAATAACAAGAAAAAGCCGTCTAAAGCAGAACAGAACACACACACACACACACACACACACACACACACAGAGAGAGAGAGAGAGAGAGAGAGAGAGAGAGAGAGAGAGAGAGAGACAGAGAGACAGAAAGACAGAGAGACAGAGAGACAGAGAGACAGAAAGACAGAGACAGAGAGAGGGGAGGGGGAGGGAGAGGGGGAGAGAGAGGGGGAAGGAGACAGAGGGGGGATGGGAAGGAGGAGAGGGAAAGGGAGAGTACTTTGGAAAGCTATCTCAGTAGAACCTAGGCTACAAGCTTGGACCAACAATTTGACTTCAAGTAATTTCTTTTTGCTGCTCCCAAACACACCTTCATCCCTTTCCGCAGGAATGCCTCTCCAAGGCAAGGTTGGTCCTTGGCAAGATATGTTGAATAAAATATTACAGGAACCCAAGTAATTTAGTTCTCCCTTGAGTTCCAATGTTGTTCTGGAACAGAACTGATGCTACAGTTGGTATTCAAATATTTTCACATGATTTTAAAAATGCAATTTTGACAATAATGTTCAGTATCATTATGTGTTATGTATTTCTCTGAATTTCCTTTGCAAAGAAAATAGAAATTGAGAAGAGTGGTAGTATTGACCAGAAATTAGATGGACATATGAAAACCTACAGTGTATTACTGGGTACACTTTTGTTTGATTCAGTCAGCATCCAGCTACTGTATAATAAAGGTAAGTTAGCTTTCCAAGGTAACAGCTACATATGCGGCTGCAGTCATGAGACTCTCCATGTGTGCTCTTTGGTTGGTGCTGTAGTCCCTAGGAGCTGGGGTGGGGGGTTGGTTGGCTGATATTGTTGCTCGTCCTATGGGGCTGCAAACATCTTCAGCTCCTTCAGTCCTCACTCTAGGTACTTCACTGAAGTCCTTTGCTCTGTTTAATGGTCGAAATAACCCAAGAAACAATTTGCAAACCATATGAAGCTCAAGAAGGAAGATGAAAATGTGATGCTTCAGTTTTTTTTTATTATTTTTTTTTTAATTTTAAAGGTTTGATAGTGTGCATTAAGATCTTACTAGTTACAATGAGCATAAACTACATGTAAAACAGGATGTACACTGGAATTAGTCAAAGTTTTCTTGGTGTGTAAAGATTAAGCATAATGGTTTCTTCTTTTTTTTTTCTTTTCTTTAACTTCACACAGTCTGTGAGTTGTTTCTGGGGTGTTGTGAGCTTTCTGGGGTTAGTATCCCATTATCAGTGACTGCATATTATGTCTGTTCTTTTGTGACTGGGTTATCTCACTCAGAATGTTATTCTCTAGATGTATCCATTTTCTTAAGAATTTCATAAGGTCATTTTTTCTGATAGCTGAGTAGTACTCCATTGTGGAAATGTACCACAATTTTTGAATCCGTTCATCTACTGAAGGACATCTGGGTTCTTTCCAGCTTCTGGCTATTATAAATAGAGCTGCTATGAACATTGTGGTTCATGTGTCTTTGTTGTATGTTGAAGCTTCTCTAGGGTATATGCCCAGAAGAGGAATAACTGGGTCTTCAGGTAGTACTATGTCCAATTATCTGAAGAATCACCAGACTGATTTCCAGAGTGGTTGTAACAGTTTACAACTGTACCAACAGTGGAGAAGTGTTCCTCTTTCTCCACATCCTCACAAGCATCTGCTGCCATCTGAATTTTTGATCTTAACCATTCTGGTTGGTATGAGGTGGAATCTCAGGGTTGTTTTGATTTGCATTCTCCTGATGGCTAATGATGTCGAGCACTATGCTTCTCAGATGCTTCTCAGCTATTCGATATTCCTCAATTGAGAACTTTTTGCTTATCTCTGTACCCCATTTTTAATAGGGTTGTGTGATTCTCTGGTGTCTATTCTTGAGTTCGTTGTATGCCTTGGATATTAGGCCTCTATCAGATGTGGGGTTGGTAATGATCTTTTCCCAATCTGTTGGCTGCTGTTTTGTTTTCTTAACAGTGTCCTTGGCCTTACAGAAACTTTGCAATCTCATTAAGTCCCATTTGTCTATATTTGACCTTAGAGCATGAGCCATTATTATTTTGTTCAGAAAATTTTCTCCTGTGCCTATGTGTTCTAAGGTTGTTTCTACTTTATCTTCTAATAGTTTCAGTGTAACTGGTTTAATGTGGAGATCTTTGATCCACTTGCACTTGAGCTTTGTACAAGAAGATAAAGGGTCTATTTTCATTCTTCTGCATGCTGAGTGCCAGTTTGACCAACACCATTTGTTGAACAGGCTTTCCTTTTTCCATTGAATGTTTACAGCTCCTTTGTCAACAATCAAGTGATTATATATGTGAGGGCTTATTTCTGGATCTTCTATTCTATTCCATTGATCCACATGCCTATCTCTGTACCAGTGCCATACAGTTTTTACCACAATTGCCTTGTAATATAGCTTGAGGTCAGGGATAGTGATTCCCGTATGTTCTCTTGTTGTTGAGGATGGATTTGGCTATTCTAGGTCTCTCGTTATTCCAGGTGAAATTGCACATTGCTCTTACCAACTCTATGAAGAATTGGGTTGGAATTTTGATGGGGATTGAATTGATTAGATTGCTTTGGGTAAGATGGCCATTTTAAAAATGTTGATCCTTCCAATCCATGAGCCTGGGAAATCTTTCTATTTTCTGAGATCTTCCTTGATGTCCTCCTTCAGAGATTTGAAGTTCTTGTCATGCAAGTCCTTCACTTGCTTAGTTAGAGTCACACCAAGGTATTTCATATTGTTTGTGACTATTGTGAAGGTTATCTTTTCCCTAATTTTTTTTCTCCGCATGTTTGTTCTTTGAGTAGTGGATGGCTACTGAATTGTTTGAGTTAATTTTATATCTAGCCACTTTGCTGAACTTCCTTATCAGCTGTAGAATTCTCTGGTGGAATTTTTGGAGTCACTTAAGTACACTATCATGTCATCTGCAAATAGTGATGTTTTTACTTCTTCCTTTCCAACTTGTATTTATTTGATTTCCTTTTGCTGTCAAATTGCTCCGCCCAGGACTTCCAGTACTATGTTGAATAGGTAGGGGGAGAGTGGGCAGCCTTGTCTAGTCCCTAATTTTAGTGGTATTGCTTCAAGTTTCTCACCGTTAAGTTTGATGTTGGCTATTGGTTTGCTCTATATTGCTTATATTATATTTAGGTATGGGTCATGGATTCCAGTTCTTGCCAAGACTTTTAATATGAAGGGGTGTTGAATTTTGTCAAATGCTTTCTCAGCATCTAGTGAGATGACCATGTGGTTTTCTTCTTTGAGTTTGTTTATACAGTGGATTACATTGATGGATTTCCATATATTAAACCATCCCTGCATCCCACGGATGAAGCCTACTTGATCATGGCGAATAATCGTTTTGATATGTTCTTGGATTCGGTTTGCAAGAATTTTGTTGACTATTTTTGCATCAATGTTTTTAAGTGAGATTGGTCTGAAGTTCTCTTTCCTTGTAGGGTCTCTGTGTGGTTTAGGAATAAGGGTTATTATGGACTCGAAAAATGAGTTTGGTAGTGTTCTATCTTACTCTATTTTGTTGAATAGTCTAAAGAGTATTGGTATTAGCTTGTCAAGAAATGTCGGATAAAATTCTACACTGAACCCATCTGGACCTGGGCTTTCTTTGGTTGGAAGGCTTTAATGACTGCTTCTATTTCCTTATGTGTTATGGGATTATTTAGATGGTTTACCTGGTCCTGTTTTAACTTGAGTATCTGGTATCTGTCTGGTAATTCATCTATTTCTTCATGCTTTGTTGAGTATAGGCTTTTGTGATAGGATCTGATGATTTCTTGAATTTCTTCAGTTTCAGTTATTATGTCTCCACTTTCCTTTCTGAATTTGTTAATTTGGATACTCTCTTTGCCCTTTAGTTAGTCTCGCTAAGGGTTTATCAATCTTGTTAATTTTCTCAAAGAACCAGCTCTTAGTTTTGTTGATTCTTTGGATGGTTCTTTTTGTTTCTATTTGGTCTATTTCTGCCCTAAGTTTGATTATTTCTTGCCATATACTCCTCTTGGGTATATCTGCTTCCTTTTGTTCTAGAGCATTCAACTGTGCTGTCAGGTTGCTAGTGTATGCTCTCTCCAGTTTCTTTTTGGAAGCACTCAGAGCTATGAGTTTTTCTCTCAGTACTGCTTTCATTGCATCCCATAGGTTTGGGTATGTTGTGTTTTCGTTTTCATTAAATTCTAGAAAATCCTTAATTTCTTTCTTTATTTATTCTTTGACCTTGCTATCGTTTAATAGAGCATTGTTTAGTTTCCTTGTGCATATAGGCTTTTTGTTGTCTTTGTTTTTATTAAAGACTAGCCTTAGACCATGGTGATCTGAAAGAATGCATGGGAGTATTTCAATCTTCTTATATCTATTGATGCTTGTTTTGTGCCCGAATATATGTTAAGTTTTGGAGAAGGTGCCGTGAGGTGCTGAGAAGAAGGTGTATTCTTTTGTTTCAGGATGATATGTCTGAAGTTGTCTATTTATTCCAACTGGTTCATCACCTCTGCTAGTTTCACTGTGTTCTTGTCCAGTTTCTGTTTCCATGATTTGTCCATTGATGAGAATGGGATGTTGAGGTTTCCCACTATTATTGTGTGAGATGCAATGTGTTTTTTGAGCTTTAGTAGGGTTTCTTTTATGAATATGGGTACTTTTGTATTTGGAGCATATATGTTAAGGATTGAGAGTTCCTCCTGACAAATTTCCCCTGTAATGAGTAAACAGTGTCCTTCCTTATCTTTTTTGATAACTTTTGGTTGAAAATCTACTTTATTTGATATTAGAATGGCCACTCCAGCTTGTTTCTTGGGGCTGTTTGCTTGGAAGTTTTTTTCCCAACCTTTTACTCTGAGATAGTGTCTGTCTTTGTCTCTGAGATGAGTTTCCTGTATGCAGCAAAAGGCTGGATTTTGTTTATGTATCCAGTCTGATAGCCTATGTCTCTTTATTGGGGAGTTGAGTTCATTTATGTTAATAGATATCAAGGAATAGTTGTTTCTGTTTGCTAATATTTTTGCTTTTGGTGTTAGAATAGTGCCTGCATCTCTTTCTTCTTTTGGTTTTCTTGCTTAAGAGTTTTCTTGTTTTTACTAGGATGTAGTTCCCCTCATTGCAATGGGTTTTCCACCTATAATTCATTGTAGTGCTGGGTTTATGGTCAGGTATTGTGTGAATTTAGTTTTGTCTTGGAATATCTTGGTCTCTCCATCTATGGTGATTGAGAGTCTGCTGGGTATAGCAGCTTGGGCTGACACTTGTGTTCTCTTAGGGTCTCCATGATGTCTGTCCAGGATCTTCTAGCTTTCATAGTCTCTGTTGAGAAATTGGGTGTGATTCTGATTGGTCTGCCTTTATATGTTACATGACCTTTTTCCCTTACTACTTTTAGTATTTTTTCTTTGGTTTGGGCACTTGGTGTTTTGACTATTATGTGTCGGGAGGAATTTCTTTTCTGGTCCAACCTATTTGGAGTTCTGTAGGCTTCTTTTATGCTCGTGGTCATCTCATTCTTAAGGGTAGGGAACTTTTCTTCTACAATTTTGTTGAAGATATTTACTGTGCCTCTTAGTTGATATTCTTCTCCCTCTTCTATTCCTATTATTCTTAGGTTTGGTCTTCTCATTGTGTCCTGGATCTCCTGGACATTTTGAGTTAGGAGCCTTTTGGTTTTTGCATCTTCTCTGACAATTTTGTCTATGTTTTCAATGTTGTCTTTGGCCCCTGAGATTCTCTCTTTCATCTCTTGTAGTCTGTTGGAAATGCTTGCATCTGTGACTCCTGATTTCTTTTTTAGGATTTCTACTTCTAGGGTTGTCTCTTTTAGTGTTTTCTTTATTGTGTCCATTTCTGTTTTAAATTCCTTCTTCCATTCCTTCATCTCTTTGGTTCTGTTTTCTTCTAGTTCTTTGAGTATTTTTTTTTTTTTTGTTTCTTCTTTAAAAGCTTGTAATTCTTTATGCTTTTCCTCCCATTCTTGTTTAAGTTTAAGGATCTCCATCATCTTGAGGTAGGATTTCGGATCTGAGTCTTCATTTTCTGGAGTGTTTTGCATTCCACTGTTTCCTGCGATGTACATTTGTGAGTATCTTCTTTTGGGTTTGTTGAAAGATTACTTTCTTGCTTTTTCTAGGGTGTAGTTTCCCTCCTTGTGTTGATGTTTTCTATCTATTATCTTCTGTAGATATGGAATAGTATAAAGATATTGTGTAAATTTGGTTTCATTGTGGAATATCTTGGTTTCTTCATTTATGGCAATTAAGCATTTTTCTAGGCATAGTAGCCTGGGCTGGGATTTGTATTTTCTTAGGGTATAGATAGCATCTGCCCAGATTCTTCTGGCTTTTAGAGTCTCTGTTGGGAATTCTGTTACAATTCTGACAGGGCTACCTTTTTATGCTAGTTGACCTTTTTCCCTTACTGCTTTTAATATTCTCTTTTTGTTTGTTTGTTTTCTACATTTGTTGTTTTGATTATTATGTGAAGGAAAGAATTTCTTTTCCTGTCTAATCTATTTGTAATTCTGTAGGCTTCTTGTATGTTTATAGTCATCTCTTTCTTTTGGTTAGGGACATTTTCTCCTATAATTTTGTTGAAGATATTTACTGGCCCTTTATGTTGGGAATCTTCACTCTCTTCTACACCTGTTATTCTTAGGTCTGATCTTCCCATTGTGTCCTGGATTTCCTGGATGTTTTGGGTTAGGAGCTTTTTGCATTTTCCATTTTCTTTGACTGTTGTGTCAATGTTTTCTATGGTATCTTCTGCCCCTGAGGTTCTCTCTTTTATCTCTTGAATTCTGTTTGTGATGCTTGTGTCTATGACTTCTTATCTCTTTTCTGGATTTTCTATCTCTAGGGTTGTCTTCCTTTTTTATTTCTTTATTGTTTCTATATCCATTTTGAGATCCTGGATGGTTTTGTCAAATCTGTCACCTGTTTTGTTGTGTTTTTCTGTAATCCTTTAAAGGATTTTTGTGCTTCGTCTTTAATTATTTCTGCCCATTTATCTTTATTTCTTTAAGGGGGTAATTTATTTCCTTTTTCCTTATCATGAGATGCACTTTTAAATCCGAGTCTTGCTTTCCCAGTATGTTGTGGTATCCAGGACTTGCAGTGGTGTGAGAACTGGGTTCTGATGAGGACAAGTAGCCTTGGTTTCTGTTGATTATGATCTTGTCCTTGTCTCTCACGCCCTGCTTATCTCTGGTGTTAGTTGGTGTTGCTGTCTCTGACTGAAGCTTGTTCTTCCTGTGGGCCTATGAGTCTGTGATCTTTGTTGTGTCAGCACTCTTGGGTGACCAGTAGTTTCCTCTGGGCAGGATTTGGGTATGGAGAGCTATATCACAGGGTTAGCCCCAGTCTCTGATGGAAACCAGAAGTATCCTGTCCCTAGCTCCTTCAAAATTTCTACATCCTATGGGCTCCTGGTGGGTTCCACTTCGGCCAGTTATTGGAGCAAAAATGGAGGTCTCAACTGTGAGCTTCAGAGTAGTGACAGCACTCCTGGGAAACCAGCTCTCCCCAGATGGGATTTTGAGCTATTGTTCCTTAGGCCACTCCTCTACTTGACTGTTGAGTGACCTTGAGAGGTGCTGCTGGTAGAGATAGGTGTAACCTGAGAGGCATTTCTGGCAGCCTTGCAGGTGATCTGTGCCTCAGCCAGGCTCAGAGGGTGCTCTACCAAGCTGTTGGGGATCAGTCTTGAGAGAGGGCTCAAGGCAGTTTTTGCTTCCAAGAAAAGATGAGCTTCTTGTGGGGTCCCACTCCCTGTCAGAACTAAGGGCCACCCAGGAGCCATCCAGTTGCAGTGTTCTATTTGGTCGGGTGGAGAAGAGTTCCTTCCTCTCACGGTTGTCAGGTGGAGAAGTGTTCTTTCCTCTCACGGTTGCCTAAATCCTTTGTAATTAAGAACTAACTCTGTTTTGTTTAGATCTCTGAGATCATCACAGACATGAGCTCCAGGAGTGGAGGCGGGAAGGGTGGCATCTATGGGTTTGCTTTGCATTGCCTGGGAATGCCAGCAGTATCTGCACGGGGCAGTGCTTGTGGAAGAACCCACTAGCAAGGCCTTAAGAATGACCATAAGTGTGTGTTATGGCTGTCTGATGGAAGAAACTGCCTAGCTTATGGTTCTCTTTGATGTGTGACTTACTTTATTCATTGATAGTTCTATTCGTTTTCATGGTAGTTAATAACAGCCATGCAGTTATGTTGTCCCAACAGGACAACAGCCACCAATGTCTTGTAAACTAATGAACTTTGCTGTCATCTGTTACAAAAGCAGGCTGAGACTCTTTTCGACAGCAGCTGTTTAAGTTACATCCAAAATCTTGAAATAAATCTTAAGTTCATTTATATTCATGACTTCCCTGCCATTGGCCTGAACAGCACTGGATTTTTTTTCTTCTGTAGGCTTCGACAGGTAACATTGGTTCCTAGGACTAGAGATGAGAGACCACTGCTGTTCTTACCTGGTTTGGGCGTTTAGTGCCCAAATGAGAGTGTGGATAGCTTTGTGCTTGCTTTCTCCCCAGTTGCAGCCATGTTCCTCCAAGTATAAGGGTCTGAAAATCACTGAAGGAAGGCCCCAGACTCAGATCGTATGCAAAGACAAGGAACATTTATTCTTTAGAAACAACCAGCGTGCGGGGATCAGCCAGTCTCTAAGATGGCTACCCCAGACAAAGTCATGAAGGCCTTCTCATAAGAAACTGGAAGAATTCTCTAGAAGAATTAGGTCATTTAAAATTTCATTGGTGGGTGCTAGCGCATCACAGTGGTGGATGGTCTGCATTCCTGTGTCATGAACTTTCAATCATATGATGAGATAGGGCTGCCCAGGGCATATGGCCCATTCTGAGATAAGCTATCTCCCCACTTCTGTGGTCATCCCCAGGCTGTTCTTTGGGAGGGATTTTACGATCTTGTTCTGGATTTTCTGTTCCTAGAGCTGGTGTCTCATGACTTAGTTTCTGGGACTTAGGGTCTATTCCTGAAGCTGTTGCCTGGTCCTTAAATGGAGACAGATGGGGTGTATGTTGCCCTCTCAGGCCTTCTCTGTTCTCTTGCTCCATCAGCAGTGTTTCTTGTCATCTGCTGAGGTTATAGCCAACACATGTGAGAGTTGGCCCTGACTGTACCTATTACTCCAGGAAGTTCTAGATTCTGATGGGTGCCCATGCTTGACTCTTAGTAACTCCTGTCGAATTTTCACTTAATTTTTCTTAACTCCCTGCATGGTAATCTGTTTTCTTCCTCTGCTCTGCCACACGTACCATAATGCTTGTTCCCTGTCTGGTCTAGGAGGCTTTTCTGATCCCGACAGGCAGCTGGCTGTACTGTGGTTTGTACCATCAGACAGGTTCAAGATTATGACTTTGTATGCTGATATTTGTTAGGCACAGTCCTGTTTTCAGGACTCTATATCATAGGTGAGTGTCTCAGTTCAGGGAGTGGCACTATTTGGAGGAAGAGCCAGTCTTCCACTAGCAGCCTCCAGATGAAGATGTAGAACTCTCAGCTCCTCCTGCACCATGCCTGCCTAGATTCTGCCATGCTCCCACCTTGATGATAATGGACGAAACCTCTGAACCTTTAAGCCAGCCCCAATTAAATGTTCTTTTTTATAAGACTTGCATTGGTCATGGTGTCTATCCACAACAGTAAAACACTAACTAATGTTAATGGAATGGAAAGCCGTTAGATAATTTTCTTTATTAAATTGAATACACCCAAGTACCAGAATAAATAGACCTTTTCTTTGAATGGCTCATTTTCTTCAGTAAATTCTTTGATCTGTTTCAGGGGCTGATGTAACTTTATTTACTACTGGGATCCATAGGCTTCCCACGGGAGGGACACTACTTGGGAATTGTGTTTTATATGTATCTTTTAGAGTAGACCTTATTTATATTTTATATTTGCAGCAGAACTTGACAGAAATTGTAGGTGTTTTAAAAATGTTCCCTACAACACAGAGATTCTTGTATATTACAGGAGCTTCCTGCAGCAGGGAGACACATTTACTAGAACTGAAGAACCTATAGCGATAACATTATCACCACAGTTTACATTATGGTTTCCCTCTTGGACCAATGTAAGTAACACATACCCTGTTACTAGACCCACACTGCTCCAAAGTCCAAAGTCAGTGCTGGGGAAGTACAGAGCAGATGGGGAGGAAATCAGCTTTGTTCGAGGGCTAGCACCTAAGGTGATAGAGGGGCTTCATTGCTCCAAAGGATTCTATTAGGGAACCACAAATGCAAAAGAAAAAAAAATAAACCTTGAATTTGTATGAAGAGGAAGTGAGGAGGAAGAGCAGGAAAATGGACAGGAAGACCACACTATGCTGGGTAGAGCCATGTTCACACAAAACATAGGTATCTCTTCTCTCCCTTTCCCTTCCCCCTCCCCTCCCCCTCTCTTCTCCTCTCCTCTCTTGGCAGGAACATGACAGTTGCCCTTGAAAACATCACAGCAATTTATATTCTCTGCCTTATGTGAGTAGGTCAAAATTAAAGAGAGGGCCACATTCTGGTCCTCTGAAGGTTATTATCTGAAGGTGGCAATCCCTTGTGCACTCTGCAAATCAAAGGATTATGTTGAGCAGTTAACACCTTAGTCATCTGGGCGCAGCAAGTCATTTAGACTTAGGACAGGATGCAGCTGGTTTTTTTTTTTTTTTTTTTAGCACCTTAGCACTTAGGCAGCAGGAGGGGTGACATGCACATGGGAACTGAAGGAGCTGCCACTACAGCTTCACAGAGTGCCACCCACCCACTGAGTCAAACTCCATATCCCCTACCTGCCTCTGGAGCAGGGACAACCACTGATATTTTCCTCCCTCCCAGCTTTTCCAGAATGTCACATAGTGGAAATTGTATACAATGCAACTTTTTCGGGTGGGCTTCTAACCAGACCTCATGTTTTGGATTTGCAGCCGAATGGCTTTGCAGACACACACCTTGTTTATTATAGGAGCTTCCTGCAGCAGGGAACCATGCTTATTAGAACTGATGAGCCCATAGTGACGTACCATTGCCACCACAGTTTATGTTAAGGGCTCACTCTTGGACCAATGTAAATAACATATATCTCTGTTACTAGACCCAGTCAATTAGTCAATTTATCAATTAACTAATAAAAAAAATCTCGTTAAAAATTGGATGATAGACCTGCTGACCGACATCTGGGTGACTGCCAGGTCACAACAATTCTGAGTAAAGGTCTAAATGTCTACCTATGAGATTTTGTACGAGAGTGTTTGTGCTTAGTGAAGTGCCCTGGACTGGTATGTTGAGGCTCTGTAGTGAGAATATCTTCCTTCAGCTTTGTAAACCTCTGCTAAGCTCCCTGTGCCATTCCTTCTAGCAACCGAGAGGAGTCGCCGCCCATCTCTATCAACTTGGGTATCTCCGTTGAGGATTTGGGCCACTATTCTCACTGATGTGTCATGATACCCAATTGTTTGAAAATCCCCAAAGACTCATGGTTCTAAGTATCCTTCTTTCATTTGCCACCATGGCTTCTTTGATAGTCTATCTTTTGTGCCTTTTTGTGTGTTGTTTAAAAAGACAGTGAGTCATATTAAGTCTGAGGAGTTATTCATTGTGGATACCCTTCTTCTGTCTTTCCTAGTGTTTCTTCACCCCAAGGCTTCCTAAGGATATCTCACTGAATTCTTCTCTTCCATATTTTACTCCTGGCTTGCCATGGCCCCAGTCCCAGACTTGTAGCCGTGATAGCCCACCTTCTCTGTTTTTCTTTCTCTTGACCTTCTTCTACAAAATAATCATTGTAAGGGTGAATTATCTGTGTGCTTGGAGCAGGCCATGACCTGGATGCTTAACTACTCTTTATACACTTGAAAGCAGCCACTGGAGTATCTGCCTGATACTTCACCCTTCCCTGAGTTCCCCTTGTGATCAGTAGGCCAACTTTCTGTTGATGGCACTTTTTCTTTTTTCTACTGGATTGTTTATGTATTTACATTTCAAATGTTATCTCCTTTCTCAGTTTCCCGTCTGGTAACCTCCTTTATCATCCTCCCTCTCCCTGCTTCTATGAGGGTGCTCCCCCTTCCACCCACCCATTCCCTCCTGCTTCCCCACCCTTGCATTCCCCTACACTGGGGCATTGAGCCTTCATAGGACCAAGGGCTTCTTCTCCCATTGATGCCAGACAAGGCCATCCTCTGCTACATATGTGGCTGGAGCCATGGGTCCCTCCATGTGTACTCTTTGGTTGGTTGTTGATTTAGTCCCTAGGAGCTGGGGAGGGGGTGGGGATCTTGTTGGTTGATATTGTTGTCCTTCCTATGTGGTCGCCTACTTTTCAGAATACTTAAATTTTAGCTTCTTTCTTTCTTAGTAATCATTTACAATTTATGTATCTGAGATCTAGTAAAATTGCTCTCGATAGCTTATATCAGAATAGAGTTTATCTTGTTTTCTTCACTCTGGAGCACTTTTAAAGAAGAAGAAATAGTTTGGTTGTCATGGCCTTATTAGTTTTTTTTTTTTAATGCATTTTTGACTTTCCACATTGGTATCAATTAAGTCAACTTTATTCAGCACAAATAAAATTGCCTATGTTTCTGTACACATAACATCAAATAATATGTATTGAAATAATTGACCAATCTTCTGGATATTTTGTTCTGAAACTTATTCTTTGAGAAATAGGATTTTTGATTCAAAAGAATAAAATACGGATTTGGTTTTTTCTGTTTCTTTGAATAATTGCAGGCATTTCTGTTGCATTGAGAGAACACCAAAAATTTCACTGCAGCCGAATCTGTGGAAAAGTTTGCTAGCTGTTTGTCCTGATGGCTTATAGGAGAGATGACTTTATGTGTCTAATAAAGTTAGTGAAGTTTAGACATGTCTAGTAAAGAAAGCAGGACGGAACACATAAATAGAGGGTAAGTGAAGAGATGCTTTAAGATAAACTTCATTGTCACCTCCCTGTGATTTGGTGGACATTTGTGAGGCAGTTTGGAGACAATTTCTCTGCTGTCACTGAGAGTTGATGTTATTTACAGAGACAAGATGTACGCATGTCAAACAACAGGCTGACGGGATTGCAAATGACACATTTGGGTTCCAGGCAGGACTTGTAGACAGAAGCTTTAGGGAGCTGGTGACAGATTGTGTGTCTTTGGGCTGAAGGCAGAGACTTCAAAGGGGAACTAGGCCTCAGGATGCCTCTCAAAGATGAGTCATATGAAGTAGGGAGGGCACAGGGATGACAGGCCACCTCAAGTGGGTGGAAAGCCGTGGCCTTTCAAGAGAGCTCGTGTGGGTGGAGCAGAGCATACACATCAGTCCTAAAGTGTGCAGCTAGCTTAGTGATAAAACAGGACAGACAGATGGTAACCTACCACTGCTCTCTGCGGGCCTGTAATGGCAGGTGCGGTAGCAGGCACTTTGATTACCTTACTTCATGCAATCCTTTGAAGAATTTCAGTACTTAACCTAATATTATCATTTGCAGGTGCAGAAGCAGATGCAGCGTCTGCATAACTTTCCCAGGTGGCGTAAGCATCAGCAGCACCACAGCTTCAAAGCTGGGTCTTGTTTCACTGCAAAATCTAAGTGCTTTTGCTGTCATTATATGTGGGCCATTTGTCCACAGACCATAGGACCTGCTTTTGCTACTCGGTGGTATAATGATGCTGCACTTTAAGATGATTGGTGTAAGAGTAGTGGACAGAGATGGGAGCAGAGATAACTGAGGTCCGGAGAGATGGCAAAGGTCTTCCCAGCAATGATAAGCAACAGATATCCAGAGAATGAAGAAGAACCAGAAACACTGGTTATTGAGAAATGAGTGGACCGCAAGGTCAGAGAATGGAGAGCACGGTATTGGCAAAAAGAAAAGAATCCTGAGGTTGCTCGTTGGTGTATAGGGAACATTTGACTCCTTTGTGTGTGTGTGGGGGGGGTGGATGGGAATCTTTGTCTTTCTATCTGTCTATGTGTGTATGTCTGGCATCTGTGTTTCTATGTGTGTCTTTATGTGCGAACATACTCATATGTACATAGTGTGTATGCTTGTTTTCATGTGTATGTGGTATGTATGCATGTTTTCATGTGTGAATAGTGCATATTCATGGTTTCATATGTGCTTAGTGTTTGTGCATATTTTCATGTGTATGTGGTGTGTATGCATGTTTTCATATGTATGAGGTATGTATGCATGTTTTCATATGTATGTGGTATGTATGCATGTTTTCATATGTATGTGGTAGGTTTGCATGTTTTCTTGTGTGCACAGTGTGTATGCATGTTTTTCTGTGTGTGGGTAGTTGGGGGGCTGTGGTTGATGTTGGGTGTCTTTTTCTACATCAAAGTGTCTTTTAATAACAATTTGAACTGAATAACAATAAATTATACTTGTTGTTTAAAAAAGTATTACATATGTTTACAAATAGTTATAGTAGTACAAAAAATGCATTTTTAAATAGTATGAACAGGTGAACAATGTATATCATAAAAAAAAGTTTTACAACTAAGCAATATGGACTTTCGAATAGGGGGTCAGTTTTAGCCAAAAGTCACTGGATTTGTTCAACAACAATCGAGAATTGGGAAGGAAAGTCCCTTTTCTTGTGGTCCTTAACTCTCTGTGTTGGAACTATAAAGCTCCTGGGCTGCCAGTGCATCCCCTACACAAGAGCTAGACACTATCCTCTGAGTGAAGCAAGAGTCTCTTGACTGATAGCATTTTGACATGTTCACACTTCCTGGTAATGACAGGATTGCTCAGGAACCCTCCATCCCTGCTTGCTTTTCTTACTAGCTAGTTCCTACCTGGTTCCTACCTTGGTCTGTGAGGCCATACTTCTGACTGACTGACTTGGAATCTTAGCTTTCCATAAAGATTTAAATCCAGCCTGGTCTAGGCTGTGTCCTAAAACAACTGGACTATTACTTTATTTTATTGACAAATTATTATTCATTTTTAGGTAAGGACCAGTTGAGTCTCTTTCAACATAAGACATTTTATTCACTCGCTCTCCCTGTGGTGTTACCTAAGGTACCAATTCATTGTAGTAGTGGATTGTTGTCAATACTGGGGATTGAATCTAGGGTCACAGGCTTGGTAGGATACACTCTCATGTTAAAGGCAGACACTTGAACTGCATCTTCCTGTCTAACCTCCTCCCCCACCATGCCTGACTGTCATGGTTAATTACTAACCTTGCTTTATGCACCCTGAAAGGGGGAAGGGGAAGCTGTGATCCACAGTTAATCACATACTGCTTTTTCTTTAAGAATGTTTAAATGTAAAGCAAAAAGCGTCTTATGTGAAAAGTTAGAGAAAGGCTGTGAAATGTAAAGAATTATCATTAGTGGCTAAAAGGCCTCAGTTCTGTTTAAGAGGCTGGCCACTGAGAGCTTCACCATGCACCAGCAAATATACAGGTAACACAAAGTACACTTGTTTTGTTTTTTCGTATTTCTTTTTTCTTATTTTTTTACTTCTTATTTCTTTGGGGGGGGGTCACAAGGGGTGGTAAACATGGAAGTCCTGGGAAGACATTGTGAATTGGGTACATAGTGTGAAATTCCTAGAAAATTCATAAAAATGTTAGGGGGCAAATTAGTGTCTAGAGTCAGTGAATACATATAAATGAAGAAATATATATTATAGATGCTAAACCTTCTAACTACTAAAGTATAAAATTATGATGTTCCTAATAAAACTTTATCAACACTATTAGTCCCTAGAAATTTAAATTTCATCAGTGGCTTTCCCGGGTAGTCACTCTTCTTGATGAGTTACCAGACTACACAAAGTTAACTGTGCTTTTGCTAAGCAAATTTTGCTGTGCTTTTCTTAACCCAAATTGCCCTCCTCACAGTTCTGCACAACTGCCTGTGTCCTTTCATGCCTTCCTAAATTTACTAATTTAAAAACCTGTTTCGTATATATGATTGTTTGCATGCATGTATGTATGTGCACCATGTGTGTGCAGTGCCTGTGGTAGCCAGAAGAGGGCATCACCTCCCTGAAACAGAATTGAAGAGCTGCAGATGCTAAGAACTGAATCTGTACCCTCTGGAATTGTAGCCAGTGCTCCTAACTGCTGAGCCATCTCACCAGCCCCACCCTTTCAGGGCTTTTCTACTTACCTTCAGTCCACCGAAGACTTTATGTCCTGTGTTCTGCACCCTATAGCCTGATATTTGACACACATGCATATTATCTAAAATTGTATGTATTTTGTGTATTTTTTTTTACTTGATTTGATTCTATTCAGGATTACGAATGTATATACTTTTCTTTGCTGGAATTCTTAAAATAATTCAGAGCACTCAGTAGACCTTCATAAAAAGTAGTTGGTTATTTTTAAAGTTTGGTGCCAAGGGTTTCACTGAGTAGCAGATGAATTTGTGAGACTCTTAGACTTGTGTGTTCAAAAAGACTTTTGTGTTTCAAAATTCAAGTTTAATATGCATTCTATATCATGCAGGGAAAGAAAACATCATTATACATTATAAATATTTTCTGGAATATATTTCCAATGGTAATAGAAACAAACAGAACAAATGTTTCTTTAAAAGTAATTATTTCCCAAAGCAATTAGGGTTTCAAATTATTTTAAAATCAAGGTTTTAGAGTGCCTTTGGCTTACATAAATCTGAATGAGCTTTTTTTGTTAATTGCCTCCTGAACATTTCATTTGGGCACAAGTCTGTTGCTGGAATTAATTTGATTACATAATGTCTGAAAAAGCAGCTTTTGTTTTTCTGTTTAATTTAATACAAAAGAAAGGGGAGTGCAGGGGTGAACACCAGAGCCAGTTAGCTTCCAGCCAGGGCAGAACTAACTCATGGGCCTGTTCTGTTCCGCTCACCTTGGACATCCATCTGTGAGCAGCTCTCAAGAACATCCTGTTATCCAGCTAGTGACAGGTGAACCGTGCGCCTGAATCATGTGTGAGAACGTGGATCAGAAGGGTTTTCCTCTTAGATCACTGAGAACTGTCAGCTTCTCTTTACAGGGCTACTTTGTTAGCACTTGTTATCCTAGTTCTCGCAGCCCCTTAGAATTCCCTCTGTGCTTGTGAACAAGGCCTTTCTTTGCTTGACAATCCCCACCCAGGAGAACAAAGGACAGAACCCCACAGAGCTGTGTGGCAAGCTGGGCTAGTTACATGTTAGATAGGGTAGGATGCTTGGTCTTAGGATCTACCGTTGTTGTTGCTGTGAATGATGAGGTTTTATTTATTTCATTTGTTTAAACTTGTTATTGATTCTTTGTGAATTTCACATCGCTGACCCCAATTCCACTCGTCTCCCCGCCCTCCATATCCACTCTTCACCCTTGCAATCCCTCCCACAAAACAAAATCCACCAGAAAACAAAAGTAAAAGAAATAAAATTTAAAAAAATAAATAAATAAGGCCATCTCACCATGGACGCTGCGTTGTGTCACAGTGTGTCACACAGTTTTCCTCCACACAGCCTTACGTGCAGATGTTGATCGCAGTGAGGGGCTGGTCTGGTTGGAGGTCTCTGGCTTCTGCTGCGCCATCGCTACTGGATCCTCACTGGGGCTTTTCTCAGATGTCCTGTCATTGCCCCATGCCATGGAGTCTCTGCAGCTTTGGGTCTGGAAGACCAACTCCTTCACACACCCCAGCATGCCACAGAAAGGGTAGATGGGCCAACTCAAAGCTTTGCATCTGGGCTTGGGGAGTAGCTGAGTTGGTCAGCCTGCCCCCTCTCCCATGCCTGTGCCACCAGAGCCCCCTCTCCTGCTTTGCCCAGTTGAGGGGTGGAGCCAGCTCTTGGACCTCCAGGTCCTCTCCTGTGCTGCCCAGGCTGATATTCACGCTTCAGACTATAAACGGTGTTACAGACAAGTAATATTCCCTAAGTAAGCTGTTCAGAGCACATTGGAAATATTTAAGAAGTAGAGAATTATCTTGGTTAATTTGTGAACATTTTACATTTGAAGCTATGTGCAGAGTATCACCAAATATAAATCCAGGCAGAGTGTTATCATTCTAGAACAGTAGCACGAGCCCTCGTGGCAAAAGAAGTTTTCTTGAGAGATTTGAGTTTTGACAGTATTATTTAACTCCAATGTTGTATGACCAGGTAACCTCTTGACGGGTCCCACCAGACAGATATAAAGCTTAAATGTGAAGCAGAGGTGGGGCTCATTTGTCAGAACCCCTGCCTGTTAGACACAAGGCCCTGGTTCAGTCCCCAGCACATTTTTTCTCTAGAAGGTTCTAGTTCCCCAAACTTGACAAGTCCAGCAGACATAACGCCCCCACATGCACACCCCCCATGCTGACAGTGTTCACACCCCGGTCCGGAGCTCACTGCCCTTCACAGGCGTGTGCTGCCCGCTCCTGTAGTCTCGGATCCGCTCTGTGTTTCTTCCTCTAACACTTGAGAAAATGAACAGGTCCATTTGGCGGCTCACACTGGGAGTGCGGAGCACTGGGAACTAGGATTAAGACTGTAAGTAAGAGGACATAAACTGAGGAAGTTACTAGAGAAGAATAAAGGCCTCCTCCCTTGCTGATTGACAGAGTTAGGGCTGTAGAAACGGCTTTATCAGACCATTCGTCTGGTTCACTCTATTCACCACCAAGAAACAAGAATCAGATGTTAAAATTCATGTGGAAACACAGGAGACCTTGAAGAGCCACAGGGCTCCTAGGGAAAGAGAGGAATGCGACAGTATCACCTCCCCTGATTTGAGGTTACACTGTAGAGCCCAGTGACAGGGCTAGTGGGGTACTGAAGACAGACACACAGACAAGACTTAGAACACAGATGTGAAACACATGTGGCCAAATTTTGACAATGAAGGGACAACCCTTTTAACAAACAGTGCTGGGAAAACCCACCCGTTAAAAGCATGAAATTCTCCCTGCACAAAAATCAACTCAAGATAGACCAAAGGCCTTAATGGGAAATGGGAAATGCTAGCATCTCAAGGAAAAAGCTAGTAAAGAAATTTGGCCTATTGGCCTTCTGAATACGAATCTCCTCGCTCAAGGAAAGTGTCAGCAGCTGATAAACAGAGCCTCATGGATGAGCACGCTCTGCCCAGCAAAGGAAATGGTTAGCTGAGTGAAGAGACCACCTAAGGAGTGATAGGAAAATCTTTAGTTGCTATACACCTGATGGAATGAATACCTCGAATAAAAAAAAAAAAAAAAAAAAAAAAAACTAAAAACTAAACTACAGAACAGAAAACAAAAGAATCCAGTATATGAGCTATTGAAATGGTCTTGGCTGTTGGCCTGTTGCTGTGAAGAGACACCATGACCATGACAACTCTTCTAAAAGAGAGCATCTAATTGAGAGTGGCTCACAGGTTCAGAGGGTTAGTCCACTATTATGTCGGGGAGCATGGCAACATACAGGCAGACATGGTGACAGAGAGGTCGCTGAGAGTTCTACATCTGGATCAGCAAGCAGCAGGAAGAGAGAGACACTTGGCTTGGCTTGGGCTCTTAAAAACCTCAAAGCCTACAGTCTACCCCACCTTTCCCCAGTTACACTCTTTCTCCTTCAAGGCTGTGCCTCCTAATCCCTGCTAAGTACTGCCATTCCCTGACGACTAAGCACTTAAATCTATGGGACCATTCTTAATCAAACCACCACAGAAATGAACAGAAAAATGCCTGACTTCACTACTCATGAGGGAAATGCAAGCTAAAATGGCATTGAGGTCCACGTTTACTCCAGTTAGAATGACAGCTACAGACAACATACTGGAGGATGTAGACGGAGAAATTCCTGCTCCCTTGCATATTTATTTGTGTGTGCTGAATCATAGGCATTCTGGCTGGTGTGGATGGAATGTCCATGTCTTTGAAATTACTTCTTATCTTTTTTACAGGTGTGGTTAGTTTGTCTGTGCAACATGAGCATGCATGTTTGTATACTGTAAATAAGGCCTGGTGTATGTAGAGACCAGAAAAGGGTGTTGGATCTCCTGGAAACAGAGTTACAGATGGTTATAAGTGACAGTGTAGGTGTTGGGAACTTTACCCTGATTCTCTGGGAGAGAAGCCGATGCTCTTAATCACCAAAGCATCTCTCTAGCTCCTTAAAAAAATTCAGAGTATCCGTTTAATATTGTATGTGTTGACTTATATGTGGATGATAGCAGTTAAGTCTTTGATAAGGAAGCTATGATCCGTATAACCACAGAAGTTAGGTATAGAGTAAAGGCTTAGGGAAGGCAAGGGATCACCCATGGGAAACAGAATAGAATAGGTAGTTATGGATGGATGAGGAAGTGGGGGTTACTGCAACAGGAGGATGAACTAGGAAAGGGAGGGGAAAGATGCATCAGGGAAGAACAGCTAAACTGGGGGTCATTTGAGGGGTCACACGGAAACCTAAAATACAGATGTGAAGGTGATCTAGATGGAATCACCAAATAATGGGAGATAGAGTCCCCACTGGACGTCTCTTGTCACCAAATGAAGCCTCCACTTCTGGGACTGGGTCACATCTAATTGAGTTATCAGCAAAGAGGACCCAGTGAAACCCTTAAATAACCCAAGCTATTTCCAAGGCTATTGGCCCTCACCACAATCCAATGGTAAGCCCTTATTGCTGAAGACAATACCCACATATCTCACTGAACAGGAAAGAGTCAAGCTGGCACCTTACTAGAGCCTTTGCCTCAAATGAGTAGTGTGACTAGAGTTCATGATACTGGAAGGTGCTCTGTATGCTACCAGAGGTAAAATGTAAACTTTCAACCCAGCTACAAACCAATTTACAATGGTGACATGCTTACTTGATAGGCTGGTGCAGTATGGTGCAGATGTTAGAGTAGCCAACCACCAACACTTTTCTCATATACTATACTGATTGGCCATTTGAACCTTGAGAAGTATCTAATCAGATCCATTGACCATTAATTTAATGGACTACTCAGCTTTTTGCTATTGAATAATTTGAGTTCTTTATATATTCTGAATATTAATCCCTCCTGGAAGTATAGTTGGCAAATACTCTCTCTCATGTATGTTTAACTCAGTCATTTCTTTAGCTGTTCAAAGCTTTTTAATTTAATACAGTCCTGCTTGTTGATGCTTGTTATTATTTCTTGAGTTGTTGGAGATCTATTTTAAAAATGCTTTAATTTGTGTGTTCTTGCACCCCTGGAATGGAAGCTGGGTTTAGTTAATAAGCTAATGTAATACATTTTGTTTTGGTGGATGGCTTTTATTATAAATGTACTTTTTTGACAATGAATAAACTACCAGTGTATTAGTAGGATTAGACTGTTAAAATAAAATACCATAAACCTGCATCTCAAACATCAAGAATTTTCTGTGTGTGACAGGCCTTTCTTGGGGAGATACAACACACACACACACACACATGTACATATATATATATATATATATATATATATATATATATATATATATATGTATGTATTCCTGTGATGGAGCAAAGTGTGTCTTCTTTTTACTTAGATTTATAATGTGTGTGTAGGTGCGCATGTGTGCGCACATGCGTACTTATTAATGTAGATGTGTGCACCCATGTGTGCAGATGCTCCTACACGAGTAAAGACAAATGACTGTGGTCATTCATCCTAATGGCTGCAATGTTCTTCCTCTCACACTCAGTGTTGTTGGCGATGGTCATCTCCGTTCATTACAGTGTATGTGGATTTCTTCAGTGTCTGTAATTCAGCTCAGTTCTAACACTGTCCAATTGAAGGGGACATTAGATGTCAAAGACTGAGAAGAGCCCAGTGCCACTTGATCACGTCCACTTCAGTTGCCCCTGGGAACTCCAAAGCATGGGGTGATCTGGGGAAAAAGGACTGACGCTGTATCCCTTGAACCCTGTGCTTCTGAGCTCCCTCAGACTAGAGAGCTACTGCTCCCCAGTACCCAGTGGAAATACAGAGGCACAGCCCCAGTCAGGTTTAAGTTGCTTAAGTGAGTTCTCAAAGTACAAGAGAAACTTAGAAATTTGCTAGTTTAGAACACAGCAGATTTTGTTCATCTTCAATGAAATAGTTCTGATCTCTTAACAAAAGCAAACTATAAGGGTTGTAGAAGAGAGTCTCTAACATTTGTATATTTAAGTAGGTCCTTTAAGATATAAAGAGGGCTCTGGAGAACCCGAGTATCTGGAGCTCCATGCATGCAAATGTGAGATAAGGAGGGGGTGCAAAGTGGCTTCTTCTGTAGCCACACTATGCTGGCCTGGGTTGTGCAGAGAACTCTCCTCTCTGGCCAGAAGACTTCTGCTGTCCCTTTCTTCCTTTCCTTTATAGTATATTAATCTTAATTTTAAATGTTTTTTTTTCCTAAGAAAGAGAGAGGGAGAAAGAGCGAGAGAGAGAGAGAGAGAGAGAGAGAGAGAGAGAGAGAGAGAGAGAGAGGGAGGCAGACAGATACACACAGAGACAGAGACAGACTGACGGCTTTCCATGTAGCCCCAAAGTGGCCCGGAACTCACTGTGTGTGTAGTGACTTTTGTCCTTCTGCCTTAACCTCCTGAAGTGCTGGGATTGTACACACGTTTTCGCAAATGAGTCATCTTGAATGTTTTCAAAAACCCACTTAAGTCTATGCCAGGATAGTCTTCAAGGAGAGTCAATCTATGGGCACAAAAACAATTGTCTGATGTGTCAGTAGTAAATAGTTACCAGAAACAATATGTGTGTAGAAAAAAAAAATCCAAATGAAAGTGTCAGCTTCAGGATGTGAAAGGATATGTGCTGAATCCTTCTCCTTCCTTCCAAACCATGTAGGTAATATATGCCTTGAATACTAAAAATGACGAGCACAATTCTGTGATCCAGGCCCTCAAAGATGCCCATGAAGAAGAAATCCAACAAATCCTTGCAGAAACAAGAGAGAAAATACTGCTATACAAAAGCAAGGTGACCGAAGAGTTAGACCTTAAGAGAAAGATTCAGGTTTTGGAAGCATCTCTAGAAGATCACGTGAAGATGAAGCAGGAGGCTTTGACAGAGTTTGAAGCCTATAAGCGCAGAGTTGAGGACATGCGGCTTTGTGCAGAGGCTCAGCACGTTCAGCGCATAGTAACCATGTCCCGGGAGGTGGAAGAGATTAGGAAGAAATTCGAAGAAAGGTTGCAGAGCTTTGGGCAGCTCCAGGCTCAGTTTGAAAACGACAAACAGTCTGCCCTGGAAGATTTGAGAACCACTCACAGGCTCGAAGTCCAAGAGCTGCTGAAGTCCCAGCAGGACCACAGTGCCTCGGTGAGCCTGGGGCAGGAGAAAGCCGAGGAGCGGCACAGGATGGAGGTGGAGGCCTTGAACAACACCCTGGAAGAGCTGAGACTCGAAAAGAAAGAGCTCATTGAGGAGTACGAGGGCAAGCTGAGCAAAGCCCAATTATTCTATGAGCGTGAGTTTGATAATTTGAAAAGGTCACAGCTCTTCACAGCCGAAAGCCTGCAGGCCAGCAGGGACAAGGAGGCCGATCTTCGCAAAGAGTTCCAGGGGCAAGAAGCCATTTTGCGTAAAACCATAGGAAAATTGAAGACGGAGCTGCAGATGGTGCAGGATGAAGCCGGCAGCCTTCTCGACAAATGCCAAAAGCTGCAGATGGCTCTGGCCACAGCAGAGAACAATGTGCAGGTGAGTGGGCGTGGCCCGTACCAGGTGAGTGGGCGTGGCCATCGTACGGTTTGTTCTTTCTTTACGCGTGCCTGGTGTGTGAGCATGCGCGTTTCTGTGTTAATGTGGCGTGGGCCAAACTATGTATGTGGAAGCTGAGGCTGACATTTGGGTTTCTTCTAGGATAGTTCTCCATCTTCTGTGTTGAGGCAGGGTCTTTGGCTGAAACCAGAGGACTTCATTTGTCACATCAGCTGTTCAGGCTAGCCAGTGTGACCCAGAGGTTCCCAACTTCTGTCTGCCGAGCTCTGGCTTCGTGGGCAGCTGCCTTGTTCCCCTGAGTTCAGGAGATTTTTCTCAGATGATAGACACTTAATGACTTGAAGAAGTTTACTTTGGATTTATTTTATTTTATGTGTATGGGCATTTTACAAAACTACATGTATCTATTAAGGATGGTTGTAAGCTACTGTGTGGGTACTTGGGAGCTAAACCTGAGTTCTGTGCAGAAGCAGCAAGCACAAATGCCATTGCTTAGCCTTATCTACTTTTCTTTCATGTGTTAACTTTTGTGTGTTAATTTGTTGATTTGAAGGGCAGCCCGCTAGCTTTAGCGTTGGCTGTCTATGTTCATACTACTTTAAGGCCCTTGCCCAATTTGTTTTGTTTTGTTTTGTTTTCTTTCTCACCTTCACGAGGAAAGAAGTGGAAGGGTAATTTTTATTACCTTTACCTATTCAGTTAGAAGTTCAGATATCAAGCACCCAGACAGATAAGTTAATACTTGTTAATCCTTATTAATGGACTTCATTTGAACTTACTAGTATTTCCACAGCGACCCGGAAGGGTGGAAATACTGAGCTTAGGGGTTACTTGTGCCTTTCTTTCTCTCATTAATAAGGACGGTCTGCCTCATTACTTGATATTTATACATTGAACAAAGAAACTTTGCTTTTAAAAGTGAAATTTACAAGAGCTAGCCCACGTGCAGGAAGGATGTTGAAAGCCTCCACAAGAGTCACTGTACTACGAAAGGCTTCCTGGCCGTGTTAGTCTGCGGAGCATTAGAATGCAGTAGGCAGGGTGGAAGTAGGCTTTCTTCGTTGGGTCATGTGACCTAAAATGTCAGGTTGTGTTATCTCATCGTTCAGACTTCAAACTAAGGAGTCCTGGTTACAGAGAACTTCCTGGTAAGAGAAAGGTCATAATTTAAATAGTTTTTTTTTTTTTTCAGCTTGACACCATGCTTGTGTTTTGATGATGGCTATCTGGTCTCCCTTAGGTTCTTCAGAAACAGCTTGACGATGCCAAGGAGGGCGAAATGGCCTTGCTAAGCAAGCACAAGGAAGTGGAGAGCCAGCTAGCAGCTGCCCGGGAGCGATTGCAAGAGCAAGCTTCAGACCTCATCCTCAAAGCTAGTATGTCTACCCATAGGCTTGACGCTGTGCTTGGCTTCAATCAGAGGCTTCGCTCTTCCATTCAAAACAATACCTGAATATGTTGACAGTTCTTCTAATTGAATATTCACCACTCCTGATATTCTGACATAATCTAGACTGTGCTTTTTTAATTTTAGAAGTCTCTGGTATGTTCCTGAGTGATTACAACATTGAAGTGAGGGGATTGTCACAGTTGTGGTGCACAGGTCCCTTCCCACTAGCAGTCTGTGGGGTTCCTAAGGAACCCCCAAGGTTAAACTAGGTCTATGACCTCAAGGCAGACAGGATTCTCAGGATGAGCCAGTTGAAAGCAGGATTGTCTGCGTGAAGCGATTTTTGTAATATAGATTCAAACTCAACAAAAAAGGGGTGATCACTGATTAAGACAAACACATGGCCCCAGGCCTCTCAAAGGAGACCTGCATTTTCCTGTCTTTACAGTAGCCAGGCTTACAGTGTTGGTGGGTACCATTGTCATCTTTACAGCTGTCATGGAATTTGATCTTGAAAGGGAGTTCCTGGGGTATTCCAAGCCAGGATTTTATCCAGGGTAATATCCCCAAATCACAGGAAGCATTTACTGTCAACCGAAGTTAATAGCCTATTTTGAGATTCAAAGTTAAGTATGCTCAAGCCTTAAGCACACAGTGTGTCGCACATTTTCATTCATGACTATCCTTCTGTAAAAGGGGGATTTGTCCCTATGTATCCAGCTTCCACAGCACATGCTGATTGAAGTGGGATGCTTGGCTTTTAGTTGGTGAGAGAGCTCACCTAGGCGTGGGACCAGGTGGCTCCTCTGTGTCCCAAGTCTTCCTCTTGTCCCGTCTTTCTATCCTGCCTCAGCATGCCTCATAGAACACACTCCCGATGAATGAAAATGAGTCATTTATTCTTCTCTACCCTCCCTCCGTCCGCCTGTCTATCTGACTGGCTGTGAAAAAACTTGTACGTAGTCCGAAAAGGTGAGTTCGTCCAGAGCAGCTGAGCCACCCATGTGCTGCGGCAGTGCCCTACAACTCACAGCCCTTAGGAGACAGATGCTGATTCAGGTCAAGTCCGAACCTGCTTTTCTGTCTAAGAGGATGGACTATCCTATCCAGTGAAACTGTTTTAGGAACACCTTCCATTTTGATTGGTTCACTGGTGAATTTTCTTGCCCATAAACCAGTCATTTAAAATGATGTCAGGCTTGGATCAGAATCACTCAGGCAGTTTGGGAGCCTGGAGATGCCCGGCCTACCCTCAGTCTTTCTCCGTCACTGGGCTGTGCTGACGAGAGTTCCCGGGGAGGCTCGTTTGGTTTGTCCAGGGTTCTTCAAAAACCTCTGCCTCAAGTGATGCTTTCTATGCAAACCTGCTCCACCTTCAGCTCTACCCCTTCACCTGCGCCTTCCCCTTATCCATCTTAAATAAGTCTTCTGTTTATCCTTTCTCAGTCTCAGCCATGGGCACAGTGTGTTGTGAGCATATCCAGCCCAACGACGCTGCCCGCACCGCTCACCCAGCTTCACTGCCCTTCAGTTGTTTTCATAATCTTACTCTCCTCTGCTCTTCTTTATCTAAAACAAGTTCAGGTGAAACTCAGCCGCTACCTTGTTGCCTGCACACACATTCTTCAGAGAGACAGACAGACAGACAGACAGAGACAGACAGACAGAGACAGAGAGAGACAAACAGAGGGGCTGGGGAGGGAAAAAAAAGAAGAGAAGAAAGGACCATTCATTTCAGAGTCAGTCAGTGAGCCCTCTTTCCAAAGTTGCTCCCAGGGGACTTTGTTCCTATGTTAACCTGTTTACCTCACAGCTTCTGCTTTTTAAAAAATTCAAGATGGTACCAGGGACCATCCTTGGTGTAAAAGTGGACTTTGTCTTCTGAAGGAGTGTAACTGGGTGAGACATTCCCATGGTGATTATTTCCCTTTGTACAGCGAGGAAGCCAAAGGGACACCTGGGGACCACTCGGGCATCAAGTGCAGCTGTGTCATTAGAGGCACGACTTCCATAGCGACAGACTTGTAAGCTAAGGAGACTTTCTTTGTGGGGGGCGGTCTCTAGGTCATATTGGAATGCTTCAGGCAACTCAGATGACCCAGGAAGTTACCATTAAAGATTTAGAATCGGAGAAATCCAGAGCCAACGAGAGACTGTGTCAGCTGGAAGAGGAAAGAGCTTTTCTGCAGAACAGAACGCAGAGCCTGGATGAAGAACAGAAGCAGCAGGTGCTGGAGCTGGAGAAGGTACTGAGGTGGGCGCGGGAAGGGGAGGAAGGCCGTTCAGAGCCCAAGTCTGCTGCTTGGGGGACATACTTTTTTTTTTTTAGTCTCCTTTTCTTTTTGAGGAAATGAAATTTAGTGGTAGACTATGCAATTCTGTGTATGCACTCCAAATTTGGGGGTAATAATTTACATTATAAAATATTTTAAAATTTCTATTTATTTCAAGCCAGAAATTGAGTGGGATTTGTATTATAGACCATATGGAACACACATTTTAAATAAATGAAATATGTTATTGCATGTACTCCTAGGGACTTTTTTCTTTTCTTTCTCTCCCTTCCCCTCCTCTATTTCCTTCCTCTCCCCTATTTCCTTCCTATCTTTCTGGTTTGGGTTATTGGGAGGGCAGCACATGGCCTTACCTGTGCTGGGGGAATGCCCTGCCTCTGGACTTTATCTCCAGGCTCTTCTCAGTTTGTATTGTGAGATAGGGTCTCTTTAAGTCTCTACTAAGGCTGTCCCTGAACTTCAAATCCTCTATGTCAGCCTCCGCAGTAGCTAAGGCCACAGCACTATCGCATGATGTCTGCATCCTAGGGAATTTTCACAAAAGTAAAAAGAAGATGACAAACAATCAAATTGTGAAAATTCTTACAGCAGCTTTGGGATGGCGGCAGCTGCAGCTAGTTTAGGGGCAGTTTCATAGAAAGCGAGGCATTGTTTCTCCCACAAAACAAGCATGAGTCTGGGTGATCCTCTCTGCTTTTCTATCAATGTTTAAATATATTTAGAATTACCATCTGCTTCTTTGGGCTCACTTGCACTCATTCCTCTACCTGATGCTACCTTCTCTTACCACTGTGCCATCGAAGCTGGGTTTGCTCCGGTTCCCCAGTCTATAGCTGTCAGGAGACTTGGTGCATCGAACATCATACTGTTCATACCCCCAAGCCCCCAGCAGTAGAGATTTTCCTAGCAATTCAAATGATTGTTGTTTGAGAATCTCACACATGAATGTGTTATAACATGCTTTGATCAAATCTTTCCCCTCTCATCCACTCCTATATGTCTACATCCTTTTCCTCCCAAAGTCATGAGCTCTATTTAAACCCAGTAAGAACAGATGCTTCCTTTGAGTGTACGGCTGTTTGGTCGTTCACTGGAACTTGGGGAGCCTAGTAAGAACTAAATCCAAAGAAAACCACCTCTTTCTCCCTTAGCAGCCATTAGTTGCCAGTAGCTCCTCATCCAGAAGTGGGATTTCTGTGAGCTCCTCCCCTGGGACTTTGGCTGGCTTTGTCTTGTGCAGGTCTTATGTATCTGCCATGGCCCACTGTAAGTTCATGTTCGCGATGGTCCTAGTTTGGCCACAAAACACTTGTTTCAAACACAGTCTTCCACCCTTGGCTGTTGCCATCTTTCTGACTCTTCTTCTGAGTTGATTCCTGTGCCTTGTGGATAGGGAATGTGGGACAGATGTCCCGTTTAAGTTGAGCACTCACTCCATAACCTCTTATTCTCTGCATGCTGACCCGATGTGAGTCTATGTAGTAATCCCATCTATTGCAAAAAAAGAGGCTTCACTGCTGAGAATTGAAAACTACAGAAACTTAACATGTATAAATACATGGGTGACAGTTTAATATATTATTAATTGAACAGGATGATAGTAGCTTTTCCCCTAGATCCTGTTACTCACCCATCCACGGGTTTCTAAGATAGATGACACTGTTAAGCATTCTGCCAGAACACCAACAGTTCTGTCTTGTGAAACAGGTCAATTAGTTGCTGTCTTAGTTAACGTTTCATGGCTGCGACGAGACGCCATGACCACAGAGACTCTTTTAATGGATAACATTTAATTGGGGTTGGCTTATGTTTCAGAGATTTAGTCCATTTTCCACATGGTAGGGAGCACGGTGCTAGAAATGGAGCTGAGAGTTCTGCAGGCAGTGGGGGAAAGGCTGTGCTACACCGGGTAGATTGATTGAGTACAGGAGACCTCAAAACCTCCCACCCCCACCTCAACAGTGACACCTTTTCAGCAACAAAGCCACTTCTACTCTGATGAGGCTACACCTCCTAATGTGCCACTTCCTACGGGCCAAGCATTCAAACACAGGAGTCTGTGGGAGCCAAACCTATTCAAACTAGCAGAGTTATTCCCAAAACATCCCTGCCGTCATCGCTATTGTCACATCCCTGCCGTCATCACTATTGGTCTTAGTTGTGTTCCAGTAGGACCCTGCTGTTCAAGACATCACAAGCTTGAGTCACAGGGCAATGAGAAATCAAGCTGGTCCTCGCCTGGAAGTTTCATCCCAGCTTTCATAGTGCTGTGTTTGCTACCAGGGGAGTAAAGTAACCAATACCACACGGTACCCAGCTGTGAAGCCTGCAAGCTACAGTAATGACCCCCCCCCCCTCTTATTCCACACACTCATCGTTCCAGTAATAACAGGTGCTCTTTGTTCACTGATGGTTGCAACGTCTTTCCCTTGAGCCTCATATATTTAACTTTCCACTCAATGTTGCTATTTATGGTCTTGATAAACATGATGTTGCAGTATGCACAGAAATTCCCTCTCCTTAGAACTCTATTTATTCTGTTCCTTTCTTGACCTCATCAGGAGAGGTATCCCTGATGTCTTTTCTTCAGTCTCCGTATCTGTCTCTAAGTCCTGTTGGCTCCACTCCCCTCAGAGGCTTCTATTCCATTCATATCCACCTACAGATAGTGAGTTGAAGTAGGTGTCATTGCTGTCCTCAGTGGTAGTGACAAGCTTATAGCTGTTCTCCTTAGCCTATTACAAAGATTATATATTTATATATGTTACAAATATATTATATATCATATAATTATAAATAATCATATTAATTTTAATAATATGATATTTTATATTATATACTATATTATAGTATTATATAGTGTATATATATGTATATAATTTTTTTCTCAAGTGTGTATGTATGATTTCTCATTTCCTCCCGAATAAAAATCCAAATTTTTAGTATGAAGGAGCCCATTTCATTATTCGACTTGTGCCTGTTTCTGAAGGCCATCACTGTTCATTCAGTATTCCTAGGATTATATGGCCTGTGGTATATTGTGTGCATTAGACCACATTAGGCCCTCCACCTTCCTGCATCTTTATCCCCTGGTTAGCTACTTTTTCAACATTCAAAATGCTGAAAGGTAATATAAATGGTTATGAATCCATGCTTTTTACATGAGACATCCTTGGATGCCTTCTGGGCTTGTGAAAGTTAAGTGTGACAGCATGTCATTGCCGGTTCTGTGTTTTCTCTTCCCTAATTGAATTACTTTATTGTCTGTCCGTCTCTCTCTCTCTCTCTCTCTCTCTCTCTCTCTCTCTCTCTCTCTCTCTCTCTCTCTGTGTGTGTGTGTGTGTGTGTGTGTGTGTGTGTGTGTGTGTGTGGTGTGTGTGTGTGTGTGTGTGTGTGTGAGAGAGAGAGAGAGAGAGAGAGAGAGAGAGAGACTCCACCCACTGAGGTTACACCCCTTTTCTGTATACTTTAGCAACATGCACTAGACACACTCATACAAGTCATAACACTGCATTGCCACTGTCTTTTTACCTCCTCTCATCGCTGGCTCGTGATTGGTGAAAAGGCATGTAACTGACGCCCCAGGTGTACTACTGATATATTGTATGGGTAGTTAATGGGTAAGCCGTACCGTGAACTGCACACAAACCTTTATCCTTTAAGGTTGCTATTGTACCAATCCACATTCGCTTCTAGCACAGCAACATTTCACTTTATTTCTTGATTTAAACTATTTTGTTTTTGCCTCACGTACCTTGTTACTCTCCAAGAACACCAGCCGTAAGGTTCCAAAGCCTAGGTGCCAAAGCAGTGAGTTTCTTCCAGTTTATGTACATCTAAGGTGTTCAGACACCGACAACATTGATGGAAACACAGGTGCCGGTTGTTCATCTTGGTTTTCATTCCAGAAAGTAAACGAAGCAAAGAGAACTCAGCAAGAGTATTATGAAATGGAGCTCAAGAACCTGCAAACTCGGCTGGAAGGAGAGGTGGCCCAGTTAAACGAGACCCATGGGAAGACTTTGGAAGAACTAGCTTGGAAGCACCACATGGCGATTGAGGCTGTCCACAGCAATGCAAGCAGGGATAAGAAGAAGCTACAGACGGTGGGTGCAGTTGCTTCGCCACTGTAGCTTAAACTGGCAAGAGTCTGGCACTGGTTCATCACGAGTGTATTGTGGAAGAACAGAAGCTGGAGTTGCATGGCTCCTGTCTTGTCACCATGCTTTAAGTCATGATGCCAGTAGTAAGGACATGAGGTCCTGATGGAAGCCTGCTTTATTAAGGCAGACTACTTTATATACACTTCTCCTCTGGGGCTTCCTCATCGTGAGATAATTGTCCATCTCAGGAAGCCTTAGTTCACAGACTCACATATTTCTAGTAGATGGCTTCCTTCCCTGGGCATATTATTCATTCATATGTGTTTCTAATTTTTCCCTTCCTTAAATACTCACCTTATTAATGGTACTATAAGATAGCAGAAAGTGCAAATGGCCTGGCACACCTGACAATTGATGGTGTCTTGCTTTTAGATGTTATTTAAGCAAGAGTCTTTACCCCATTATTCCCGGTCACCTTTCCACTTAGCTCTTTGCTTGTTGGCTATGGTGGGTGGGACCCTGAGCTGCGCCTCTGGTACCCTCTCTGCAGAAGATGATGGAACATGTCCTACAGTGTTCCTGTACACAGCAAGTGCTGAGTGCTCAGACATATCCTAGCTGTGGTGATCAATAATGTTGCCAATGGTTGTTGTCATGTGTCACATACTGGGGTTACATTTGACACATGGTTTTTTTTTTTTCTCTGTATCTTTAGTTGCACCTTTACTGATAAGGGGATGTGCTCAGTCCCCTGGAATCTGTAAGAGTCAGGTCTGTAAAACCATAAGGCATTTAATTAGCCTCCTGCAGACATTTGCTAATAAGGGCTCCAAGTGTTTCATATAGTTGCACTTTACAGTTTACAAGTGATTTTTCTGTGATATATCTGTCCCTTGATACTCGTGACTCGAGATTATTGTCACAGACCTTAGTAGGTGGAGTAGATAGAGTGTGAATTTAGATTCTCTGCCATAATGCTTCTTCGTTCTGTGGCATACGTACCGGCAAACTTTAAGATATAAAAATTAATTTTTTCTTAGAATGTTATTTGAATTTCAACTAGCATGTGTTATTCTAGGCAGAGACAAAGATTAGTGACTCACTCTCAAGAAACTGTTCGTCATTTTCTCCATGCCAGCTCACGTGTCCCATCCTAGTGGCGACCTGTGCCTGCTTAATGAGGCGGCTGTGCTCTGCTCGGGGTTGCACACTAATGCACACACTAGTGCACACACCGCACACTGCTGCTTCCCTGGCTGTTGTTTATTACTTTAATGGAGGGTGTCTTGATTTTAGATGTTCCTTAAACAAGAGTCTTCACTTCATTACTCCTAGTCGTCTCTTACCCAGTCAATTCTGATTTTTGAGCAACCCTTAAATCTGCCTTAGCCCACTTACAGCCCTTTTAAAATTTAGATTTTTTTTTTGTACGTGTGTTTTTGCACTACATGAGTAGTGCCAGTGGCACAGAAGCCAAAGGAGGACATTGGATCCCCTGGAACTGGAGGTACAGAAGGTTGTGTAGGTGCTGGGAATCCAATCTGGGTCCCTCTGGAGAGCAGGTAGTGCTCTTAATTCCTGAGCTGTCCTCCACTTCTGGCAAACATGTTTGCCATCAGAAGCAGAGGATGGCATTTTCTGGCATCAATGGGAGGAGAGGCCTTTAATTCAGCGAAGGCTCATTTTCCCAGTGTAGGGACCGCCAAGGTGGGAGAGGGTGGTTGGAAGAGGGAGCACCTTCATGGAGGCAATGAGAGGGAGTCGGGGATGGGATTAGGGGAAGGGGAAAACATCTGAAACGTAAAGGCAGAGAATATCCAATAAAAAATTTAAAAAAAAAAAGATGACTTGGCCTCTCCGTATGTGAACACATTCAAAAGCTCTATGTTGTGTTGGAGGTTCCCGTGGGGAAGAAATATGCATACCTACTCACCGCAGAACAAGGCCATGCAGACCAAAGTAATAATTACACCAATGTGTAAGGTGGGGAGGTGGTGAGTGTTTATTGGGAGCCCGGATGAGGGGTTACTTACAAGGAGCAGCTGCATCTGCAAAAAGCCCATCCTAACTCTGGTGACAGCTCACGGGTGTTGCCCATGGGTACAGGCAGCTAGCTGCACAGGTCTGAGAAACAGCTGCCTTCTGAGTACCACTTGCCACAACAGTTCGCTTCTTACCTGCCGCTGCCCAGTGAATATGCTAAGTATGTAAGCTGAAGCTGGTGTTCTTGCAGAACCGTCTTTCTCTAGTGTCAAAGTATTTTTATTAAAGATTTCAGGGAAACATATGAGTGCCCTGTACAGATGCTTCTCCCTGCAGCAGACAGGATCACAAAACAGCTGGACACTGTGCCGAGTGAGAGACCTTGGAACCCTGAGCCATAACGGGGTGTCTCCATCAAATCTCTCCCCTCAGGGCTTAGGGAATCCCCCCCCAGAGGAGTAGGCAGAAAGAGGATGAGAGCCAGAGGGGGAGGAGGACATAATGCACATAGTGTGGCCTCCAGTTTAGTGTTCTGAGTGTAGCAGTAGTGAGTCTCTGCTTCAAGTGCCTTCTCTTGGGCTCCTTCAGTACTGTTTGCTTGGTCCTGTTCTAACCTGTTAGTTTCTGTCTATCAGTTAGTGTGTGTATATTACCCCTTCTTAGGAGTCTGTTTTCCTTCCAGTGAGAGACAGAAAAGGAGTGAGTCTGAATGGGAGGGGCTGTGAGGAAGAAATGGGAGGAGGAGAGGAAGAGGAAATCATAACCAGAAAGAAAAAAAATCTATTCTCAGTAAAAGAAAAAAGATAAGAATTATCCTAATGAACTTAGTGACTAATAAATATGTTTATGAAAGTGGAAAAAAAGTTTAGCTAATATGACCTCTCTTCTCCTTAGTTATTACAAAGGGATTGTAGTTCTTTCTGTAACTGTAGGGAATTCGCCATCTGAACAAATGTACGGGGACATCCTGGGCAGAAAGGACCACGTAGCGCTCAAGATGGCTCTCGGATAGATTAGCCTTTGGGCCCTAGGACCTGGAGTTTCAGGAGGGTGGCATCTTCCGCCAGTAGGAAAAGCTCACCCGCTTAAACTGTGTGTCCCGATAGTGTCATAACGCAGGCCAGCTGCCTTCCTGCTAGAACTTTGGAAGAGGATGCCCATGCCATGATGCCCTACTGAGAAACACTGGGCTCGGGAGCATCCCTACAGAGTTTGCTTCATACTGCCGACACAGCCTGCTAGAGAAATCTGGCTAGCAAGTCCAGTGCTCAGAGCCGGTGGAAGCCAGCGCCTGTTCCCCTGAAGGCTCTGTCGTTGCACCTTTCCCTCTGTAGATTGTAATTTAGATATTCTTACCATCCTGAATAATAGCCGTGTGTCAGTCATATATTAAAACCCGTGACTGCTCCCCGAATACCAACCATCTCAGTTTGTCATGAGGGTCCCTAACAACCTTCCCACAGTTTCCCTCACCTTGTACGGTAGAAGCCGTACTCGGACCAAGCTGTTCATGCATATGCACTTCCACTGTGCTTAAACCCCACCCCCTTTTCCTAGGCCTGGGATGCTCAGTGCCCCTCCACTCTTGCCATTATCTTTAACTGGCGTGCTCTTCAAACCATACTCAGCGCCAGGTCCAAAGGAAACTGCAAGTCTCCAAACTCCAAAAGGCAGGCAGTTCATACAGCCAGCCGGGAGCTCAGCCTAGATTGAAGGTGGACCTCTTGCAATTGGCTACCAAAAAGAGTCATTATCCCGACCTCCTGCAGGGGGTGTGGCTATAGTCATCTCGACCTCTGGCATGGGAAGTCAGGGGGTGTGGCTCCCAGTGGCACCTATCAGCATGTCAAAGCTCTTGCTGGCCTCCAGGCTCCCTCCCAGTCACCAGGACCTGTAGCACATTCAAGTCCACACCAGCTAGCTTACCCACCCTCTATGGTCTGTTTGGCTTTCTCTCACTCTCTATCTCTATCTCCTGCTAATCTCCCCTCTCTCACAGAAAGCCCTGGCCATGTACAGTCAACTGTCCTCCCCAGCCTGTTCCTTTCTTTGTCTGCCCCGGCCTTGCCCACATACCTCTGGCTGCTCTCTCTCTCATATTGAAAATAAAATCCTTACCATTAACCATATCATCCTCTCTATAGCTTATCAGTTCTCTACCTAGATAATCCCCTCTTCTCTGTACATTTAGTTTCATTCTGATGAGTGTGTAACTCCTTGTTCAGTCCTGTGGGTTACTAAAGCAGGTGCCACACTGCATCTTATTACCCATAAGGCCCAGGTATTAAATAGCATGCCCAGAAAATCGGCAAATTCTCTGGCAGGCATCGGTTCAACTGATTTTACAATCTAATTTCCTTCATTTTGTCCTTGTTGGCTCTCGCCTACCCTTCACATTTAAGCAGTGAATTCCAGAAGTGACAGAGGAGATTTTTGTACATAAATATAAAAGAATGAAGGATTCAAAAGAACTAGAACATTTGCTTTCCAGGCCAAAGTGTCGTTTCTGTTAGACTTTCCTGGTTTTCTATAGTAGCTTAGCCAGTCAGACACTCTTGTGACTAAAAGTGTTACCTAATGGTATACCAGAATGGTTTGGCCAGCCACGCTGAGCAATGGCATCACAGTTAACTGTGACCTTATTTACAGGGAGAGCTGATATGAGAAGTAAAATATTAACAGGTCTATCTTTATTGGAATCTTCAGGACTATAGTGCTATACAGTCTTAACTAATTTTTAAATTTTTCTTCTCTTTCTAAGGAATTGGAGGAACAATATAAAAAGGAGAAACTGAGTCTGGAAGAGGATAAAAATCAGCTCCAACTAGAGCTGGAAAATCTAAAGCAAGCGCTGGGAGACAAGCTGACTTCAGCCAACCAGGAGGCAAGAACTCTTTAGGCCTTTCTCCTACATTACACATACACTCTGTAGTAACTTAATCGGGTGTCCGTGCATAGGTGAGCACAGCTGGCCGGAGACCTTGATTCAGTACTGGGTTTTCCTAACGTCATGTTTATATCCTATTAGGTAAACGCTCTGTATCAAAAACATCAATGCCTTTTGTGGAGGAAGACAAAGCGAGAGCTGCACCTCACCGGGTGAAGCAGGGCAGCTGATCAGCAAAAGGGCCACTTCGTTCTTCAGTCCACTGTGCCTCATTTTCGAGAGAGAAACTTTGTAGGGTGTGGGTGCTGACTTCTAAAACAAACTGCTGGGTCGATAGGAAAACATGATTTAGCCTAGGAAAGCAAAGGCTAAGGATAGAATATAAGAAAAATGCTAGAAGCAAAAAAATAAATAAAGTAAGTTAATTAATTAATTTATTTATGACATTCATAAAGCATGACAGTTTCTCCTCTGTCTCTGTTGTGGCAATTGCTAAATGTTTCCCTAATATATACCTTCCTTCTTTCCAGTTTGTCCCTCTCTGGCTTCTTGGGGGAGCTCCCTCTGTCACTGAGTTCTTGTCTCTACCCCTTGCCTCTTGTCCGCTTCTCCTCCTTCACTGGCAGTGTCTCTCCCAACAGCCCTCTCTTGTCACTTTGCCCTCACTCTGAATCTGCCCTCAGAAACCGCAGTGAAGGGCACAAGTGCCCCTGAGTGGGTTGTAGATTGCGCTCAGTGTTCTCAGGTTGTTTTTAAATGTTTATCTAGAGAAAGTACACAATCCTACCTTAGAGAGCAATAGAGGCTAATGGCAGACACCGCTGGCAGGCCAGCCTCTCTTCCGTTGTCCTAGCTAATCCATGCTGACCTCACAAATGCACAAGTTGCCATGGCCTGCTCTCACTAAGGCACTAAAGTGACCGTCCACTCCTTATGCGGGCTCCTCGGGTTTACTATCTCAATTTTAAACGGGTTATCTCCATTTATTTTTCCAACCTACTTACGGAAACGTGTTAATAGAAATGCAGTGACTATGTAACTTTCTTCTCTCCTGGCTACATTTTCAATTATGTTTCGGTGTCCTGGCAATGTTTTGATGCCACCTTATTATGGCTCCCGAAGAATCTGCTTGGCTCATTGCTCCATTTGCTTCTTCTGTCCCTTCAGACTGGGCAGCCTCTCTGACTGATCCGAGCCTACTGACTCAGATCTCCGGGGATAGGATTCCTACTCTACTTCCTGAACTTAAATGAAGGCTAGCCACATTTCCCAGTTAACTAAAGCGTGTATAAAACCCATCCACAAATCACCAGTGAAAACAGATTATACCTATATGATTATGCATGCAACCATAGTAATCTGAAAAGATGGAACACTGGGGATACTGTGAATGTTCTGATATAAACAAGTGTTTAAAATCATAAGGAGCACATTTTTAAGATTCCTGTCTTCACTACCTTGAGCGTGTTTACAAAACAGTGAGGAGAGCAGGCACCGCAGTTTTGTGTTTATAAGCTAAAGAGAAACAAGGAAAGTAATTTTAACTCCACTAAACTTAATAGGCAGGGATGAGCAACATGGCCCTCCAGGACCATGAAATTCTCTGTGATTAAAATTGAGGCTGTGCAGTGCTGCTGGGTGTGTGGAGAGATAACCATGAAGAAGCAGCCAAGGGCAAAATGGAACCATGCAAATTTCCTGGAAAGGGACTTAGCAGGCTCCGTGGGGGCCTAGGACGGCCATGCCCAGTGAGGGTAGCTTCAGTCTTATGTTTATTCCTGTAAGCAAATAATAAAGGATTAGTGAGAAAATGTCAGCACTGTTTATAGGAGAAACTCAGAAGTAGCATTAATCTCTACAGAACTCATTTCTTTGCCAACGGAAGGGAAAGTCTTTTTCTACTTCACGTAGAAGCTTCTGTCGTCTGCGTCTCTCCATGCTCTGAAGCTGTTCGCACACCTGTGGGCATGGCCTGTTTCTGCAGAGAGGCCTGGTCATAGGACAAGGGACCTAGCAGAGGGACTGGGGTTCCTTCTGCAGATTAAATGCTTACATACTGAGATGTTAAAGAGATTTTATCCCTTACATAGTAAGTATACGTGGTGTGTTTTAGTAATCGACTTACCCAGTTCTTTAGAAACATTGTAAACATTGAACACTGATTGGTTGATTAGGTACAAAGAGCTCTGCGTGCTGTGATTGCAGTGGCAGCAAGCATGGTCCCCGCTACGATGAGGAGTTTCACAAAATGAGGCATTTATACGTACAGCTGGCTGCATTCTGTAAAAGGAAGTGATTGACAGGGGCTGGGCAGGACGATAAACAGGAAATGTTGTACAAGGGTCCTAGTGCATGGTGCCTTTGTGGATGCTACGACAGTGTCAGTATAGATGTGGTGCAGCAGGAATTGTAGGAACAGTATCTCTGGTGCTTCTGGTCTTCCAGGTACTGGTTGGCATTATTCTCTCCTCTATCCTTAAAACAAGTCAGGGTAGGAGATTCTAGTCACTAAGTCACTTTAGAAACAGAGAGCTTGTCCATGCTATATGCTAAGTGGGTAAGAATCAAAATTTCAGTCCGAGTGGCATCATTTCAGGCTCAGTTGAATCATTGTGACCGCAGGATTTTCCCTTTGCAACAAATACAAAGACCAATGAGGAGAGATTGCTGAGTTAGAGAGTTTAGGCACCTCCTATATAACAGAGGCCCTGCGAAGCATCCTGAATAATTGTGTAGTATAAGGCTGATGCTGAGCACAAACGTGACATGCTTTCTTTAGGATCAAGGTTCACACTCATGTTCATACTAGTGTCTGGGCTTGCACAGAGAAGGGGTTGAAGAACAGAATGCACGAACAGATGGAGACTCTGGGAAGGCCATGTATATCTTCTGTATGCTCTCAGGAGTCCTAATAACTAGAAGACTCTAGGTTGTTCTCTGTCGAAAAGAGCAGACGTTTGAACGCAAACCAGTAGGACAAAGGATTTATATCAACCCATGTGATTAAAATGTCATTACATTATGTAAGCCTCAAAAATATTGGATTCAGAGCTGAAATTGGTAACACTGGAATTGGGTGTCCTTGTCCTCTCAGATTTTCCTTACTTATGTTGACTTTATCCTTCAGTCATTCATTCGTTTGGCCCTGGTATGGCTGACAAAGAACATCACCAGGAGACCCACTTTCTTCCAAAACATGTAAGATCTCTGAATGATGCATGTGTCCCCGTGACTGTTCTAGAAACAGTCCCACTGGCTATAGAATGAGGCAGCTATATTGGGTTATACTCTGACCAAACTGTTATCTGGAGTTAGGCTGAATTCCTGCTGAGCCACAAGACACCAGCGGGATAGGAGAGTAGATCTCCTATGTGCCCAAAAGAGATTTTGACCGTGGCAGACAATAGTTGTTTTCAAACATCACCCATTTGTATTAGGCTCATAATTATTATTAGCCATTTTTTACTGTGTACTTCATTTGCTTATTTTAAAACATTTTGCTTTTGCGCCCGGAACTGACCTGGTGCCAGAGCGCTCTGTACCGAGACCCCACTGGGAAAGAGTCTGTCTCACAGGAGTGCTGACACATCTGAGAGCACAGGTGAGACCACCACCTCTGCTCAAATTCCTAGCCCAAAAGGAACCTTCCCAGAGCACTCAGGACACTGGAACCGAGTAGCAGTCTGAGACAGGATCCTTCTGTTTTCTGCCTGTGCCTGGAGCTGACCCTGTGCTACAGTTCTGTATTCCTAGACCTCGATGGGGGAGAACTAGGCCCCCAGAAGTGGTAAAACACCTGAGGACACAAGTCATACCATCACTTCTGCTCTGAGGGCACAGGAATGGAGAAGCAGTTTGGGACAGGATCCTTCCAGTTTCTGTCTGTGTTCTGTGCTGACCCTATGCCACATCTCTCTCTACCCAGATTGTGATGGAAGATAGCTGGTCTCCCGGTAGTGCTGACACACAGGCTTAAAGGAGGGTCAAGCCACTGTCAGAATCAGCAAGACCAGCTCACACCAGAAATAATCAGAGAGTGAGAGGCAAGTCTAAAAACCTAAGCAACAGAAACCAATGCAATTTGGCATCATCAGAACCCATTTCCCCCACCACAGCAATTTTTGGATACTCATACACACCAGAAATGAAAGATTCTTATGAAAACTCACAATCCATAATGCTGTTAGAGGACTTTAAGGAGGTCATAAATAACTCCCTTAAAGAAATATAGGACAACACAGGTAAATAGGTAGAAGCCCTTAAGGAGGAAACACAAAAATCTCTTAAAGGATTACAAGAACACACACATGCACACACACACACACACACACACACACACACACACACACACACACACACACACCAAACCAGGTGAAAGAATTGAACAAAACCATCCAGGAAATAGAAACAATAAAGAAATCACAAAGGGAGACAACCCTGGAGATAGAAGATCTAAGAAAGAGGTCAGGAGTCATAGACAAAAACATCACCAACAGAAAACAAGAGATAGAAGAGAAAATTTCAGGGGCAGATGATACCATAGAAACCATTAGTTTCAAAGACACAGCAGACAAAGAAAATGGAAAATGCAAAAAGTTCCTAACCCAAAACATTTAGGAAGTCCAGGACACGAAGAGAAAATCAAATCTGAAAATAATAGGCATGGAAGAGAGCAAAAATTCCCAACTTAAAGACCAGTAAATATCTTTAGCAAAATTATTAAAAAAAAAAAAAAAAAAAAAAAAAAAAAAAACTAAAGAAAGAGATGCCCATAAACATACAGAAAGCCTACGGAACTTTGAATAGATTGGACCAGAAAAGAAATTCCTCCTGTCACATAATAGTCAAAACACTAAATACACAAAACAAAGAAAGGGTATAAAAAGCAGTAAGAGATAAAGGTCAAGTAATCTAAAAAGGCAGACCTATCAGAACAACACCAGACTTCTCAACAGGGACTATGAAAGCTAGAAGATCCTGGGCAGATGTCATCTAGACTCAAGAAAACACAAATGCCAGCCTAGGCTACTATATCCAGCAAATTTTGCAATTAACATAGATGGAAAAACCAAGATATTCCATGACAAAACTAAATTTACACAATCTTTCCACAAATCCAACCCCACAAAGGATAAATAGATAGAAAACTTCAATGCATGGAGGAAAATCACACCCTAGAAAAGGCAAGAAAGTAATCTTTCAATGAAACCAAATGAAGACAACCACACAAACATAATTCGACCTTTAACAACAAAAATTACAGGAAACAATCATTGGTTCTTAATATCTCTCATCATCAATGGACTCAATTCCCCAATAAAAAGATATAGATTAAGAGACTGAATACATAAAGAGGACCCAACATTTTGCTGCATACAGGAAGCACACTTCAGTGACAAAGACAGATGCTACCTCAAAGTAAAAGGCTGGCAAACAATTTTCCAAGCAAATGGTTCGAAGAACAAAAAGCTGGAGTAGCCATTCTAATATCGAATAAAATCGACTTTCAACCAAAAGTTAACAAAAAAGATAAGGACACTTCATACTCGTCAAACGAAAAATCCACAGAAATGAACTCTTAATTCTGAATATCTATGCTCCAAGTGCAAGGGCACCTATGTTCATAAAAGAAACTTTACTAAATCTCAAAGCACGCATTGCATTTCACACAGTAATAGTAGGAAACTTCAACACCCCATTCTCATCAATGGACAGACTATGGAAAGATACAAAACAGAGACACAGTGAAAATAATTTAAGTTATGAACAAAATGGATTTAAGGGGTATCTATAAAATGTTTAATCTTAAAACAAAAGAATATAACTTCTTCTTAGCATCTCATGGTACCTTCTCCAAAGCTGACCATATAATCGGCCACAAAACAGGCCTCAGCAGATACGAGAAGATTGAAATACTCCCATGCATTCTATCAGATCACCATGGACTAAGACAGGACTTCAAGAACAACAAAAAACAACAAAAATCACACATACACATGGAAGCTGAACAATGCTCTGCTCAATAATAACTTGTTCAAGGAAGAAATTAAAGACTTTGAATTTAATGAAAATGAAGGCACAACACACCTAAACTTATGGGACACAATGAAAGTGGTGCTAAGAGGAAAACTGATTGCTCTGTGTGCCTCCAAAACAAAAAAAAAAGCTGGAGAGAACATACACTAACAGCCTGACAGCACATCAGAAAGCTCTAGAACAAAAAGAAGCAAATACACCAAAGAGGAGTAGAAGGCAGGAAATAATCAAACTCAGGACTGAAATCAGCAAAATAGAAACAAAAAGAACTATACAAAGAATCAACAAAACCAGGAGCTGGTTCTTTGAGAAAATCAAGAAGATAGATAAATCCTTATTCAGACTAGACAGTGGGCACAAAGAGTATATTCAAATTCACAAAATCAGAAATGGAAGTGGAGACATAACAACAGAAACTGAGGAATTTTTTAGAAAAAGTATCAGATCCTACTACAAATACCTATATTCAATAAAACTGGAACATCTGGATGAAATGGACAATTTTCTAGACAGATGCCATGTATCAAAGTTAACCAGATAAATCTACACAGTCCCACAACTCCTAAAAAAAAATAGAAGTAGTCATCAAAAGTCTCCCAACCAAAAAAAAAGTCCAAGACCATATAGGTTTAGTACAGATTACTATCAGGCCTTTATAGAAGACCAAATACCAATACTCTTCAAACTATTACACAAAATAGAAACAGAAGGAGCACTACCCAATTCATTATTGAAAACCACGATTATGTTTGTACATAAACTACACAAAAACCCAACAAAGAAAACTTCAGACCAATTTCCCTTATGAACATCGATGCAACAAAACTCAATAAAATTCTTGTAAACTGAATCCAAGAAAACATCAAAAAGATCATCCATCATGCACAGGCTCCTTGGAGCAGAAGTGGTGGTGGTCTTACCTGTGCTCTCAGGTGTGTCAGCATTCCTGGGAGACCAGCTTTCTCCCAGGAGCATCTGAATTCAGGGAGCTGTGGCAGAGGATCAGCTCTGGGGCCGATGAAAATGGTGATACATAAGTTTTCAAACACTGCAAATGGATGCTACATATGGCAATGTCAGTAACCTTTACAAATCAGGAATGAATGTGTATTTTCATGACAATTTATAGTTTTAAAATGAATCAGAGAACTTAAAACAACTGTGCAGACCAGTCATAACCATGAAAGAAAATAGTCCACCATGTGTCTAGATAGGTATCAAATTCAGAGAATTGAATGAATAAAGTTTTACCAAATTTTTGGAATCTTTTGCTTTAAATATATGTTAGAGCACAGTAAGGGGGGATCCTAAATCATTTTACAATGTTTATGATCATTTAGAGACACTAACTAGATCACACCCTACCACCCCCAGACTCACTTAGCATGCACACCCAGAGATACCCACATTGAAAGAACAAGAAGGCTACACAGAGGGTGCTGAAGGACAGCTCCCATAGCTTTCTGTATGGAATCTGTATTTGTAAGAAAATACTTGCAAGGAAAACATTCATGTTTTTAAAAAGAAGGCTTGTCCGTGTCTTTTTTAAGTGAGTTTTGACTTCATAGCATTTTCTCAGATTTTAAAGATCTTTAAATTCATGGATTTTTAGCTCTTAAAACTCAAGGGTTTCTGTCAACCTAGTCAACAAATTGTCCAATTGTTTCTAGTTCCAGTTCAAAGGGTTTTCCCCTCCTGAGGCAACTTTTATATGGAACTACAAATAAAACTTGAGTCTCGAAGATATATGTTAGAGCTTTGCCAACACTTACCTAAATGTATTGCCTTTCTAAATATCATGTGGACTTGATTCATGTTATATAAATGGTTCAATTTTTTAAAAGCTCTAAAACAGTTTACATTTTTATCTTTAATGTAACCTTCATCAAGATTCAGTTTCCTTTTGTAGGTATTTTATTGCCTGATATAACCAGGAATTTTCTTTAAGCCAAGAGCCCGAGGGAAGGAATAGATGTGTTTTTCTATTATGACCCTGGAATGTAAAAACTGTAGACATGAAAGTCTAAAAGAAATCACAGATGGTAAAAAGTGTCATGGACAAATGCTTCTTCCAGAGTCGTGAAGAAGGGGGTCCATTCAGTAAAGTTAAGAATAAGGGAACTGCCGCAGAAGCTGTGGAAATGGCACTCCTCTGCCTTTGTCCAGTATATTAAAGAACACTCTGTTCACTCCTAGATTGGCCGCCTCCAAGATCTGGTACAGAAAAGCGAGCAAGGTCTTGGCTCTGCTGAAGGACTCATTGCTAGTCTTCAGGATTCACAGGAGAAGCTTCAGAGTGAACTGGACCTGACAAAAGGCCGACTAAAGGAGACCAAGGAGGCCCTATTAAATGTTGAGGTAATTGCATGATTCTGCTGTAATCTAAATGTCTAAATATAAAAATACAACTGGGCCAATTTACTTAAAGCCTCTGTGGGCATCATTGTATATAATTAGTGTATCAGTTCCTAGGACTCCCATTAAAAAGTAGTCCAAATGCCATGATTTGGGAACAACTGAAATGGGTCATCTCTTGGCTAGATGTCTAAGATGAAGGTACTGATGTGGACATTCTCTCTCTTATGTCTCTAAGAGGAGACTGTTTTTCTTTTTTGCAGCTTTTTGTAGCCCCAGAGATTGTTTTGCATCTAGACACAGCATTTCCATCTCTGCCTGTCTCCATCTTAACATCTCATAAGGGTGCTCGTCGTCTCGGATTGAGGAGCCTGTTTCTCCCATACAGCTTCATTCCAATTAAACTGCATAAACTCATAAACAATTAAACTGTGTGAGCGCTGTTTCCAAATACTGTTGCGTCCTGAGACACGCTGAGTCTAAGGACTGAGATTTCAGGAGCGCTCTTACAGACACAGTTCAATCCAGGGTAATTAGCATGTGCAAGTTCTTGTCCTGGTCAAAGCTGCAACTTGCACATATAGCAAGCAAGAGCTCCGTGATTTACAGGTCACAGACGGCTCCACCCTCCCCTCCCACCCTTAGGAAGTAGAACAAAGTTTCAGGGGCGATCTGGAGTGTGGGCTTCGGTCAGGTGGGACTGGCCCTGTGAGAATTCTGCACCCACCACTTACTGTGTCACTTGGACAGAGCTGCATTTTTCTCCTTGACACTTTAATAAGGCAGATGTCAGGCTAATAATACATTTCATACCATAGTTATAATAATTAAAAGGGATGAGCTGTGTACATATAGTGCTCAGCAGAGTGTAACCACTCTGATATTGGTTTTAAGTATTTAAGTAGTAATATTAGTTTTAGCTTAGAACTGGTGACATTTCAAGTGTGTGTGTGTGTGTGTGTGTGTGTGTGTGTGTGTGTGCAGGTGCATGTGCACATATGTGTAGATATATATAGAGAGATAGATGATAGATAGATGCTAGATAGATAGATGATAGATAAATGATAGATAGATAATAGATACATAGATAGATGATAGATAGATAGAAGATAGATAATACATACATAGATAGATGATAGATAGATAGATAATAGGTAGATATATAACAGATAGATAATAGATAGATTATAGATAGATAGATAGATAGATAGATAGATAGATAGATAGATAGATAGATTTGCTGCACTTCCTATACTGAGTGTATATAATTCTATTCATGGTTTACCTAGGGAATAATTGAGTATATTTTGAAGACCAATTGCAATTTATTTTTGAAATTTGAAACAAAGTAGATGGCTTCTGTTTTCCTTTCTCTGGTGGCTATAATACAACAGTGCTGACATGACAATAAGTTTGCATACAACATACAATACACTATAATAATATACAGTATAGTTCATGGATACGATGCCATACATCGTCTATAACTGCAGTGGTAGCAGTCTTTCAGCTGTGGCTGAACGGAATGACTAAGTCATATTGAGAGGTGCTGTTTTACATTAGCGAAAGTCAAAGGAAGGAGGGAGGTATTTTAAATTGCCAGATCTATTCTGTTGAAAGTTGCATGTGTCATGCATGAATATGCGGGTGTGTTCTGTCGGCATGGCACCTCACCTCGGTATGCACCCTATTCCTAACTTTATTGTATTTCATCCTGTAATTTCAGCCTCAGGGACACCTGCATTCACAGGCAAATGCCAACACATAGCTATGCACACATACACATAATTAAGCCCACACATAGGTATGCACACATACACATAATTAAAGATAAATCTTAATGTAGAATCTCCTTAGATAAGAAATGCTTTAAGAATAACTAAATTAATGTTTAGTGCTACCTGTTGTGGAAAGATGGTCCCTGGAGGCTGAGTGTTGGGCAAGAACAGGTGCCTGAGTTCAGCTTAGGAGTTTGTTGGCCAAGACGACAGTGACTTGTGGGAGTTTCTAAACTGAATATAACCTTTAAAACTGCTTTACCCTGTGCTGTCAGCCACAGAGTGACCCCGAAATGTCCACCATAGTGATCAAAGGCTAGTCCAATATCTGTTCCTGTTTTGTCAAGTGCTCTTTGGCACATCACTCAGAGTGGTCCATAGTTGGCACTTTTGTCCAGATAGTCACCTCCAGCCACCGGATCCAGGAAATCACCTGATTTATGCCAGTCTGCAAGAATTTCTCAGGGGCCCTGTCATGTCATAACAGTAAGCACGTGGGTGTGTGGCTTCAAGTGGCATAAGAAAAGCATCCAGACAAATGCCTCATAATCCCTTAAATCGCGCCGACAGTACACAGATGTAACAATTAGGCTTTGGACAAGCAACCTGATTTTAAACCAGAATATGAATTCATTAGAAGAGCATGGAAGTATGGTATATGCTTATGATTTAAAAAAAAAAAAGCTTTAATAAACTAACTTTAGGGGCTGAAGAGATAGCTCAGTAGTTAGAGCACTGACTGCTCTTCTAGAGGTCCTGAGTTCAAATCCCAGCAACCACATGGTGGCTCACAACCATCTATAATGGAATCTGATGCTCTCTTGTGGTGTGTCTGAAGACAGCGACGGTGTACTCGCATACATGGGTGTACTCGCATACATTAAATAAATAAATCTTCAAAAACCAAAAAACACCCTCACCAAATAAACTAACCTTAAACTATTTAGATGGTATGAGCTTTGATTTAAAAAAAAAAAATTAAGGCAAGAACTTTTCAAATAAAAAACGTGCTCCTTGTATTTTGTTGAAATACTGTGACTAATTCTCCCTGCGAGCGTATCAGCGGCTGCCGTGCTGGTCTGTGTTCGTGGGGACCAGTCTTCATTTGTCCTTCTGTTCCTCAGGCTGAGCTACAGCAAGAACGGCAGGAACATAAACAAACACTAGCCGCCATGAAGGAAGAAGAGAAGCTCAGGGTGGACAGAATGGCCCATGACCTGGAGATCAAGTGGACTGAAAACCTGAGGTACGCTGGGCTCCACAACGCAGTCTCACCATGGGGAGTCCTCCCGTGGTAGCCTCCTTAAAAGACATGCTAGTGGTCTTGTAAGTTAATTTTTCTCATGATTAAATGCAGAGAATTTAGAGGTCTTCCCCCCACCCCTCCCCACTAGAATTCAGATTCACTTTTTAAATTTCATTTTCTTGAATACAAGAAAAGCAGAGAAGTAATGTGAAATTAGGAGACCGATTCGTTCTTGTGCCTACTCAGGTAAAGTAATGAGTGCTCTTGGTCAAGTGATCAGCTTCCTGTAAGCCCAGTGGCACTCAAACTCCCAGGCCTGAGCATTAAATGGCTTTTAGAAACCCTGTGAACCCCTAGAGAACATTTCCTGAGGGAAACGACTCTCTTTACAAAGCCTACGATTTATTGTAGACAAGAGTGCTCCAAACTTCGCCAGGAGTTGAGGCTTCAACATGAAGAAGATAAAAAGTCTGCGATGTCTCAACTGTTGCAGCTGAAAGAGAGAGAGAAAAACGCTGCCAGGGATTCCTGGCAGAAGAAGGTGGAAGACCTCTTAAACCAGGTAGATGAGCGTGAGCCTGCCGTCATCCCTCTCGGTGCTCCCCAGCTGGATAAACACAACCGCTGCATGCTGACTGGCTGTGTTTTGTTTTCCGTAGGACTTAAAACATCTTAAATGTTTTAAGGCCAGAAACATAGTCATATGAAACACTACGCTAAATAAATCAGACGTGTATGCGGTCCCAAGATCTGAGAAGAATTTCTAACATTTTAGTTTGATATTTGAGCAGAACTCGTAGGCTTTAAATGGGGAATGTCATCCAGTTTTTTGGAAATATAAAATCATTTGGTTTCTGGCCCTTAGAAGTGGAAGATGCTCAGTAGCAGTGCCCTGATTTTTGAAAACGGTTTACCCAAGTGATAAATTTGTGTCCGTTTCTCTTATAAGTTTATGCCTTAAGTACTGAGACAGTATAGCATAAATTAAATAAAAATGGTCGTATACCTAGATCTATATGATTTCCAAAACATTTATAACTATCATTAAAATAATTTACACATTTCATTTATTTATACAAGCTCAGACTTTATGGATTTTTTTTTTTTACCCTCCTGGTTAAACCTGTAATTAACTAGACCCAGCCTTATACATCACCAAGCAAGGTGATCCTGGTAAACTAGTAATTAAATAGACTGACTGTGTGCATCACCAAGCAAGGTGATCCTGGTAAACTAGTAATTAAATAGACTGACTGTGTGCATCACCAAGCTAGGTGATCCTGGTAAACTAGTAATTAAATAGACTGACTGTGTGCATCACCAAGCAAGGGCAAAACTAAAGCATGAAGCAACTCCTAAGTTGTGCTGAAAAACCTACAGGTATCTTAGCCTTTTCTTTCTATTTATGATTATGAAGAATTTCAAAACAAAATTCAAGGTAGACTTTCTTTAAGCTAATTGTTATGTATGTAGAAACATGCATTGCCATTTCAAGAATGCCTGAGGCCTGCGTGTGTGTGTGTGTGTGTGTGTGTGTGTGTGTGTGTGTGTGTGTGAGAGAGAAAGAGAGAGAGAGAGAGAGAGAGAGAGAGAGAGAGAGAGAGAGAGAGAGAGAGAGGGAGGGAGGGAGAACGAACGTCTGCAATGCCAACGGCTACTCCAAACTGGGCGAAGGCCTGAGGATTTGAAAAAGAAGCGACATAACTCTGCTCATCCATGTTACGAGAATGCCATTTACATTGTGAATACAGCTCAAAATATCAGCTTCAAAGGCAGTGCACAAATCCGCTAGCTGCCCAGTGGGAGAGACACGCATGGGTTGAGCCTGTAACCTTCCTCAGGTAATGTAGACAGGAACAAGGAGTGTGACTAGGCTAATCTAAACTTCAAAGGAGTGTGTGTTGTATTCCCACTGTTTAGGCACACAAGCAGGCAGTTTAGCTAACCCCTCTGGGGGGTGGGCATGGCTCACAACATATATGTATGTATTTGTGTGCGTGTATGTGTATTTGTGTATGTATTTGTATGTGCATGTATGTGTATTTGTGTGTGTGTATTTGTGTGTGTATGTATGTGTATTTATATTTGTGTGTGCATTGTGTATATATGTGTATTTGTGTATATGTTCACTGTGTATGTATGTGTATTAGTGTGTATGTGCATGTGTGTATGTATGTGTATTTGTGTATGTGTTCATGTGTGTGTATGTGTATTTGTGTGTGTGCATGTGTGTATGTATGTAAATTTGTGTTTGTGTGCATGTGTGTATGTATGTGTATTTGTGTGTTTGTATGTATGTGTATTTATATTTCTGTGTGTATTTGTGTGTACATGTGTGTATGGTTGTGTATTTGTGTATGTATGTGCATTTGTGTGTATGTATGTATGTGTATTTATATTTGTGTGTGTATTTATGTGTATGTATGTATTTGTATTTATATTTGTGTGTGTATTTGTGTGTACATCTGTGTATATATGTGTATTTGTGTGTGTATGCATGTGTATTTATATTTGTGTGTGCATATGTGTATGTATGTGTATTTGTGTGTCTGTGCATGTATGTATGTATGCGTATTTGTGTGTGTGTGCACATGCATGTGTGCACAATCATTTGAAGCCTTTGGAATAAGAACAAGTAAACAGGCTACCAGGACCAGCAGAGACCCAGAGAAACAGGCCGGGTGAGAAGGGGTTCCGACTAGCCAGGGGGCAGAGAGATCTCTGCCGAGCACTCGAGTAAAGTGCGCCCCTGCCCTGCCTGATCCAGGGACCAGAAACCCAGCATTGGACCCTCTGTTCCCAGCCGGTGGCTTTGGGGTACAGAACAGGGCTCAGAACATCCACCACCGGGACCAGTGGAGATCCAGGGACACAGGCCAGGTACAAGGGAAAGGCAAGAACCAATCATGGATAACAAGATGGCAAGAGGAAAGCTAAAGAACATACCAGGGAAACCAAGACAACCTGGCAACACTAGAACCCAGCTCTCCCATCACAGGAAACAGCGGAATGCCAAACACTCCAGAAAAAGAAGACTCAGACCTGAAATCATACCTCAAGATGATGATAGAGATCCTTAAACAAGAACAGGAGGAAAAGCATAAAAATTTAGAAGCTTTTAAAGAAGAAACAAGAGAAACACTCAAAGAACTCAAAGAACTAGAAGAAAACAGAACCAAAGAGATGAAGGAATGGAAGAAGGAATTTAAAACGGAAATGAACAAAATAAAGAAAACACTAAAAGAGACAACTCTAGAGGTAGAAATCCTAAAAAAGGAGTCAGGAGTCACAGATGCAAGCATTTCCAACAGACTACAAGAGATGAAAGAGATATCTCGGCAGCCAAAAACAACATTGAAAACATAGACAAAACAGTCAGAGAAGATGCAAAAACCAAAAACCTCCTAACCCAAAACTGTCCAGGAGATCCAGGACACAATGAGAAGACCAAACCTAAAGATAATAGGAATAGAAGAGAGCGAAGAATATCAACTAAGAGGCACAGTAAATATCTTCAACAAAATTGTAGCAGAAAACTTCCCTACCCTTAAGAATGAGATGACCACAAGCGTAAAAAAAAGCCTTCAGAACTCCAAATAGGTTGGACCAGAAAAGAAATTCCTCCAAATAGTCAAAACACCAAGTGCCCTAAGCAAAGAAAGAATTCTAAAAGCAGTAAGGGAAAAAGGCCATGTAACATATAATGGCAGACCAATCAGAAACACACCTGATTTCTCAGCAGAGACTATGAAAGCTAGAAGAGCCTGGACAGACACCATGCAGGCAGTAAGAGAGCACAAGTGCCTGCCCAAGCTGCTATACCCAGCAAAACTATCAATCACCATAGATGGAGAGATGAAGATATTCCAAGACGAAACTAAATTTACACAATATTTGACCACAACCCAGCACTACAACAAATTATAGGTTGAAAACCTAATACAATAAGGGAAACTACATCCTAGTAAAAACAATAAAACTCCTAAGCAAGAAAACCAAAAGGAGAAAAAGACACAGGCACAATTCAACCTACAAAAGCAATAATAGCAAGAAACAGCAACCACTATTCCTTGATATATATTAACATAAATGGACTCAACTCCCCAATAAAAAAATATAGGCTATCAGACTGGATACATAAAAAAAAAAAAAAAAAAAAAAAAAAAAAAAAACAGCATTTTGCTGCATACAGGAAACACATCTCAGAGACAAAGACAGACACTATCTCAGAGTAAAAGGTTGGGAAAAAAACTTCCAAGCAAATGGCCCCAAGAAGCAAGCTGGAGTGGCTATTCTAATATCTAATAAAGTAAATTTCCAACCAAAAGTTTTCAAAAAGATAAGGAAGGACACTTTTTAGTCATTACAGGGGCAGTCTGTCAGGAGGCACTCTCAATCCTTACCATATATGCTCCAAATACAAAAGCACCAATATTCATAAAAGAAATCCTACTAAAGCTCAAAAAATACATTTCACCCCACACAATAATGGTGGGAGACTTTAATACCCCACTCTCACCAATGGACAGATCATGGAAACAGGTACTGAACAAGGACACTGTAAAACTTGCAGAGACTATGAACCAACTGGAATTAATAGATATCTACAGAACATATCATCCTAAAACAAAGAATACACCTTCTTCTCAGCATCTCATGGCACATTTTCAAAAATTGACCACATAATTGGACACAGAATGAGCCTCAATCGATATAAGAAGATTGAAATACTCCCATGCATCCTTTCAGATCACCATGGTCTAAGGCTGGTCTTTAATAACAACAAAGAGAACAAAAAGCCCATATATACATGTAAACTAAACAATGCTCTATTAAACAATAGCAAGGTCAAAGAAGAAATAAAGAAAGAAATTAAGGATTTTCTAGAATTCAATGAAAATTAAAACACGACATACCCAAACCTATGGGATGCAATGAAAGCAGTACTGAGAGGAAAACTCATAGTGCTGAGTGCTTCCAAAAAGAAACTGGTGAGAGCTTACATCAGCAACCTGACAGCACAGTTGAAGGCTCTAGAACAAAGGGAAGCAGATACACCCAAGAGGAGTAGATGGCAAGAAATAATCAAACTTAGGGCAGAAATAGACCAAATAGAAACAAAAAGAACTATCCAAAGAATCAACAAAACCACGAGCTGGTTCTTTGAGAAAATTAACAAGATTGATAAACCCTTAGCCAGACTAACTAGAGGGCAAAGAGAGAGTATCCCAAAAAAAAAAAAAAAAAAAAAAAAAAAAAAAAATCAGAAAAGAAAATGGAGAAATAACGACTGAAACTGAGAAAATTCAAAAAATCATCAGTTCCTACTACAAAAGCCTATACTCAACAAAGCTGGAAAATCTGGAGGAAATGGATGAATTTCTAGACAGAGACAAGATACTAAAGTTAAACCAGGACCAGGTAAACCATCTAAATAATTCCATAACACCTAAAGAAATAGAAGCAGTCATCAAAAGCCTCCCAACCAAAAAAAAAAAAAAAAAAAAAAAAAACAGGTCCAGATGAGTTCAGTGCAAAATTTTATCAGACATATACTGACGAAATAATACCAATACTCTCCAAACTATTCCACAAGATAGAATCAGATGGAATAATACCTAACTCATTTTTTGAGGCTACAATAACCCTCATTCCTAAACCACACAGGGACCCTACAAGGAAAGAGAACTTCAGACCAATCTCACTTATGAACATTGGTGCAAAAATAGTCAACAAAATCCTTGCAAACCGAATCAAGAACATATCAAAACAATTATTCGCCATGATCAAGTAGGCTTCATCCCTCGGATGCAGGGATGGTGTAATATACAGAAATCCATCAACGTAATCCACCATATAAACAAACTCAATGAAAAAAACCACATGGTCATCTCACTAGATGCTGAGAAAGCATTTGACAAAATTCAACACCCCTTCATGTTAAAAATCTTGAGAAGAACAGGAATCCAAGGCCCCTACCTAAACATAATAAAAGCAATATACAGCAAACCAACAGCTAACATCAAACTTAACAGTGGGAAACTTGAAGCAATCCCACTAAAATCAGGGACTCGACAAGGCTGCCTACCCCCCCCCCATCTATTCAGCATAGTACTGGATGTCCTGGGTGGAGCAATTAGACAGCAAAAGAAAATCAAAGTGATACAAATTGGAAAGGAAGAAGTAAAAACATCAATATTTGCAGGTGACATGATAGTGTACCTAAGCAACCCACAAATTCCACCAGAGAACTCCTATAGCTGATAAACAAGTTCAGCAAAGTAGCTGGATATAAAATTAATTCAAACAAATCAGTATCCTTCCTATATTCAAAGGACAAACATGTGGAGAAAGAAATTAGGGAAAAGATATCCTTCAGAATCGTCACAAAAACTATGAAATACCTTGGTGTGACTCTAACTAAGCAAGTGAAGGACCTGTATGACAAGAACTTCAAACCTTTAGAGAAGGAAATCGAGGAAGATCTCAGAAAATGGAAAGATCTCCCATGCTCATGGGTTGGAAGGATCAACATTTTAAAAATGGCCATCCTACCA